>NC_138309.1:73075000-73352500 GCF_965601325.2 Salmo salar | reverse complement strand
AATCACTGTCAAAAGCTATTTTCTATCCGGGGACTACCAAATCACTGTCAAAAGCTCTTTTCTGTTCCGGGGACTACCAAATCACTGTCAAAAGCTATTTTCTGTTCCGGGGACTACCAAATCACTGTCAAAAGCTATTTTCTGTTCCGGGGACTACCAAATCACTGTCAAAAGCTATTTTCTGTTCCGGGGACTACCAAATCACTGTCAAAAGCTCTTTTCTGTTCCTGGGACTACCAAATCACTGTCAAAAGCTATTTTCTGTTCCGGGGACTACCAAATCACTGTCAAAAGCTCTTTTCTGTTCCTGGGACTACCAAATCACTGTCAAAAGCTATTTTCTGTTCCGGGGACTACCAAATCACTGTCAAAAGCTCTTTTCTGTTCCGGGGACTACCAAATCACTGTCAAAAGCTATTGAGGACCACCAATGTTATCAGTGAATGTAACAGATTAAAGGCCTATTATTAACATTAGAAAAAAAGTAATGTAAAATTGCTTATAATACCATTAACAATCGCAATTGTTATTATTTTTGGAAGAAAACAAATATAATAAAAAATGCAGACGGTCTGTGGACCACAGGTTATAATGCTGAGGCAACCCAGGGGAAAAGACAGGGGGATTAATATTACAAGAGGTATTTAGCACTCAGCAGGAGGGCAGGATGGATGGACAGACTAGAAGAGTGATAAAAGCAGATAATGGAGTTAGCTAAGTGGAATGTTTGACATTTATGACGGAAAGGGGGAGCGAGATAAGGAGAGTACGAGAGAGGAGGAGAGAGGGAGGGTGAAGGACGAGAGAGATGGAATGAGAAAGAGAGGAAGGGTGCAGGAAAGGGAGAGATGGAATGGGTGAGAGATATTTGAACACAGAGAATCATTTATCTCTCTCTCAGGGGAAAATGCTGAGAATGTTTGTTTGTCTCTCTCGGCTGCTGAGATCGTTTCTGTAAAACGCTGAGTTAGTTTCCTGTATGTATTACTGCATACTGTATAATGGACTTCAGCATTCAATCAGACTGAATACAGGTTGATATATGACAACTGTGTCAATATCCGCACTCTTTAATGTTCTCTATTTCCCTCTCTATCACTGCCTTCTCTTCTTTATTCCTACCTGTCTTTCTTTACCTCCCTCTCTCTCTGTCCCTCTCCTCAGGGCTAAGTTGGGGATGCCACAGTTTCTGAGTCCAGAAGCCCAGAGTCTCCTGAGGAACCTTTTCAAACGCAACCCTACTAACAGGCTAGGTAACACAATCTGATCTTAGGTCTGGGTTACGTTTTCCCCCTAATGGTTAAAGTTAGGATCGGGGGAGTTAATATGATCCTAGATCTGTGTTGAAGTGTAACTTCTTGTTCTGGTCTCTGTAGGAGCTGGCCCAGACGGAGTGGAAGAGATCAAGAGACACCACTTCTACTGCACCGTAGACTGGAACGTGAGTGTGTGATGTGACGTCTCTTCTCACTGCGTTTCAGAAGCTGTAGGGTCAGTATATACCATATCATGTGTTCTCTATCTCTGTGTGTAGAAACTGTTCCGTAGAGAGCTCCACCCTCCCTTCAAACCTGCTACGGGACGACCTGACGACACCTTCTATTTCGACCCAGAGTTCACTGCTAAAACACCCAAAGGTACACACACACACACACACACACACACACACACACACACACACACACACACACACACACACACACACGCTGTGCATGCACACAGTCATCTCTCCATTCATCCATCTGTCAATTACTCATTCATCTGTTGAAGTTCAACCACTTGCTTGTCTTGTGTGTGTGTGTGTGTGTGTGTGTGTGTGTGTGTGTGTGTGTGTGTGTGTGGGGGAGATTCCCCGGGGGTTCCACCCAGTGCCAATGCCCACCAGCTGTTCCGAGGATTCAGTTTCGTAGCCATAACAACAGAAGAAGAGGCACATCCACTACAGGCTACAATAGTAAAGGTACACACACATACTAGAGCCCTATATTAAATGTAAGCCCGAGCCCTACCCTTGCTCGCGACATTCAGGCCTTACTCTGCCCTGGCCCGATTGCTTCTGCCAAATTTAAGGCCCGGCCCTGCCCGAACACAAAATCAGAAATAACTTTCTCTCTGCTCATCTTTGTCTGTTCCCCGCTCTCTCCCTGCGCTGCTCCATGTGCTCTCTGTGTGTGAGTATCTATAGCAACGGCTCCGCTTGGCTGCTCACATGACGAGAGAGACAGAGGCTGAGAGAGCTGTTTGGTAGCTCTAAACTCTGATAAAACTCACGGAATATTATTATTTTCTGTGAAATGATCTCTCCTGTCGACTCGGACAATGTTCTTGTGTTATATTTTCTGAGGTTGAAGCACTTCTGACACCATTTTATCATCGTAAGATCTGACTGCAGACACTGCACTGCAGAGCAGGAGGGGGCATATCGCTCAGCTTCTAAATGTTGGTGATCAATTTAATCATTCTTGAAAATGATACCCAAGCCCGACCCTCATCCGAGGTATTGATTAAAAAAAACAGGGCTCAGGTCGGTTAGCAGAGCTCTAACACACGTCTTGCGCAGCTAACCTTGTGGGGACATACAATTCAGTGCCATTCAAAATCCTATTTTCCTTAACCCCTAACCTTAACTAACCCTAACTCCTAACCCTAACTCTTAACCCTAGCTCCTAACCCTAGCTCCTAACCCTAACCCTAACCCTAGCTCCTAACCCTAATTCCTAACTCCTAACCCTAGCTCCTAACCCTAACTCTAGCTCCTAACCCTAACTCCTAACCCTAGCTCCTAACCCTAACTCTAGCTCCTAACCCTAAACCTAATTCTAACCTTAACCCTAATCCCCCTAGAAATAGCATTTGACCTTGTTGGGACCAACAAAATGTCCCCAGTTGGTCAAATTTTTGTTTGTTTACTATTCTTGTGAGGACTTCTGGTCCCCAGAAGTATAGTTAAACACGTCCACACACACAGTCTTGTTATGTGTAGTTTCACATCTGTGTTGCTCATGTGTTTACGTAGCAGCTGCACAGAAATGTGTCCCAGTTTTCTGAAGCATATGAAATGAAGGAGGATATAGGACTCGGATCATACTCCGTCTGCAAACGCTGCATACACAAGACCACTGGCATGGAGTACGCAGTCAAGGTGAGACACACAGCAGAAAGCATTGATATTGCCCATTGATTGTTAGTATTCAGAGCTATACATACATAAGTGGTCTTGGTTTCAACTCCCCAACACATTGTGTGTGTGTGTGTGTGTGTGTGTGTGTGTGTGTGTGTGTGTGTGTGTGTGTGTGTGTGTGTGTGTGTGTGTGTTGTACCCAGATCATCAGTAAGGCCAAGAGAGATCCAACGGAGGAGGTGGAGATTCTACTGAGATACGGACAACATCCCAACGTCATAACACTGAAGGACGTGAGTCTCACACACACACACACACACACACACACACACACACACACACACACACACACACACACACACACACACACACACACACACACACACACACACACACACACACACACACACACACACACAGCTATAACCCTGTTGTCTCTGCTGTAGGTGTTTGATGATGGCAGGACAGTGTATCTGGTCACAGAGCTGATGAAGGGAGGAGAGCTGCTGGATAAGATACTGAGACAGAAGTTCTTCTCAGAGAGAGAAGCTAGCGCTGTCCTATACACCATCACCAAGACTGTTGAATACCTACACGTACAGGGGGTGAGTGTGTTTCATGTGTTTGTGTCGTTCAAGGACTTTGATGCATTTCAAAGCCTCAATACTTTCTTTTTACAGAATACCTAGTTCTCATTCAATGTGTCGTCGTGGATGTGATTGACTGGTTGATCATTTACCAGGTGGTGCACAGGGACCTGAAGCCCAGTAACATCCTGTATGTGGATGAGAGTGGGAACGCTGAGTCCATTAGGATCTGTGACTTTGGTTTTGCCAAGCAGCTGAGAGCTGAGAACGGCCTGCTGATGACGCCGTGCTACACAGCTAACTTTGTAGCTCCAGAGGTAGGCACCGTGACTCTCTCTCATCCTCTCTCTGATGTTCTCTATGTGTGTGTACCCTCTCATCCACTAATCATACACTATGTGTTTTCTAGGTGTTGAAGAAGCAGGGTTACGATGCTGCCTGTGACATCTGGAGTCTGGGAGTCCTACTCTACACCATGTTGACAGGGTATGACTGTCTGTTTTATCTGTGTGAATATGGTTGTTTATGTATTTGCAATTGTTTACCCTTCTCTCTCCTCCTCTTCTCTCCTTTCCTTTCCTCTCCAGGTTCACTCCATTTGCCAATGGTCTAGAGGACACTCCAGAGGAGATCCTGGCTCGGATCGGTAGCGGGAAGTTCTCTCTGACCGGAGGATACTGGAATTCTGTCTCAGCCGAGGCCAAGGTACACACACCGAAGCCAAGGGAATGTTACCAACATTCAAACACGATATTCAATGGGTGATAATGTTGTAATATGTTTTTGACCTCTGACCTGTAGGAGCTGGTGTCTAAGATGTTACACGTGGACCCTCACCAGCGTTTGACAGCTGGCCAGGTGTTGCGTCATCCCTGGGTCACACAACGCGACCAGCTGCCCAAATTCACACTCACCAGACAGGATGCTCCACACCTGGTCAAGGTAACACACACTCTGTCTCACTATATTTTGTCTTTTTCATATACAGTGATGTGTGTTGGAATATTTTAATGACTTCAAATAAAGTTTGATTTGATTTGTGCAGGGCGCCATGGCAGCAACCTACTCTGCCCTCAACAGGAACGTTCCACCTGTCCTGGACCCTGTGGGATGTTCCACTCTGGCCCAACGGAGGGGGGTGAAGAAACTCACATCCACTGCCCTCTGACCTTTAACCTTTCACCTCGGACTTATAACCTTGCTGGAGGTCTGTTCAGACAGACGGGCAGACCTGGTCCCTCAGGTGACCTGGACAGAACTCTGATGCACCTGGGACCCCCCTGACCCTTCTCTGTTAGGAACTAACCCAGTGGTTTCCACCCCTGGTGCCAGAGAGATACAGAGTATGCAGGCTTTAGAACCTGTTAGGGCTGGAACTATAGCCTGTAGCTCTGTTGGACCAGGGCTGGTGGTGACCACTAACATTGTATCGTCTCTCCAGTCTTTGCTTTGTACAATCAGCGTTGCCTCTAGATACTCAAGAGACACGTGTCAGGAACATGAATGTGCTGTATATAGATGTGAACTGTATAACTGTAGCTCTGTGTGTAAACCTTAAGTAGCCTCTTTAGTGACCGAGTCATTACAGGGACAAAACTAGTGATGTCATCAGAGTGAGAGCAAATGGGACTTCCACTGACCCTGCCCCCTATATTGAAACAAGCTCCTCCCAGTCAGCCACAACATCCAATCAGAGTGACGGGAATGAGGTCCAATCATGGCTTCGGTGGGCCAGTCTGGGTACCGCCTACCCTGTCCACACCAACTCAGCTCTACAGACACAAAGGTAAACGTTATCCTGGACCAGTGTTAAGCGGTGGTTAGCTGGGCAGCGAGTCTGTGGCTTGCCCAGTGTGCATGTTGCTGCCTTATACAGTGCCCTCTGTAATTATTATTTTGTCTTCTATTGGCTCTATACTCAATAAGTTTGGATTTAAAATCAAACAATGACTGAGGTTAAAGTGAGGACTGTCAGCTTTCATTTGAGAGTATTTTCATCCTTATCCAGGTGAACCGTTTAGAACTTATAGCACTTTTGTATTGAGACAAATTGACGTGTGTGCATTTTTTAAGTAGTCAAAAGTTAAGTATTTGGTCCCATATTCATAACACGCCTACATCAAGATTGTGTCTCTACAAATTTGTTGGATGCATTTGCTGTTTGTTTTGGTTGTGTTTCAGATGATTTTGTGTCCAATAGAAAATAATGGTAAATATTGTATTGTCATTTTGGAGTCACTTTAATTGTAAATAAGAATAGAATGTTTCTAAACACTACTACATTAATGTGGATGCTACCATGATTACGGATAATCCTGAATATATCGTGAGTAATGATGAGTGAGAAAGTCACAGATGCACAAATATCATACCCACAAGACATGCTAACCTCTCACCATTACAATAACAGAGGTTAGCATGCAAATGCTAACCTCCCCTGTTATTGTAATGGTGAGAGGTTAGCATGTTCTATTGTTATTTACAATAAAAGTGACTCCAAAATGACATAATACATTCTTTATCATTAATTTCTATTGGGCACAAAATAATCTGAAACACAACCAAAACAAACAACAAATGTATCCAAAAATGTGTAGAGTCACAAGCTTGATGTAGTCATTGCGTGCTAGGAATATGGGACCAAATACTAAACTTTGACTACTTTAATACACACAAGTGAATTTGTCCCAATACTTTTGGTCCCCTAAAATGGAGGGGGGGGGGGGGGGGGGGGTACTATGTAGAAAAAGTACTGTAATTTCTAAACGGTTCACCCGATAGGGATGAAAATACCCTCAAAATAAGGTGACAGTCTGCACTTTAACCTCACAGTCATGGTTTGATTTCCCAATAGTCACGGAGGACACTGTATTTCCTGGTTCCGAGGAGCATTTGATTGGATGAAGCTGTGAAGAGACTGAGTCTGGCACTGAACTGAACTGTCAATACTGTACTAGTACAGCACCTCAGGGTTCTAGGAGATGAAATGCAATGCATTTTAGAAATCCATTAACTAAGTCATGTAAGCACACAGGTGGGGGTGGGAGAAGCCCATGGATGTAGAAATATGTGCATAGAACGGACATGATATTTTATGATGAATTTAACCTGCTGTCTGGAATGATATGACAGTTGTGGCAGTAATCCAGTATGTTACTGTCTGGGCCCGCTGGCACATGCTGACTTCTTGTCAATCCCTTTAAAGTGCTGTCTTTCTAATAGAATGAAGAAAACTGTAGCTATCAATGACTTGTAGCGGTATTATTGAACTAATGATCTGATTCTGGATCAGTAGTGAACTTCTACCTATTCAATTTCTCTCTCTGCTCTTCTGGATGTGTTGTAACACACACAGTCTTTCAGTTTCTGATTGACTGTTAAGTGCTTAGCTGTAAGGTTGTGTGTTTGAGCAGTTTGTATGTTGTTTTGAGAGTAGATGAGATGCATTGCTTCTCTCTTTGGGACGGTTTCCTGGACACAGATTGCACCTTGTCCTGGACTTAAAAGCAATTTCAATGGAGAATCTGTCCAAGACTAGGCACAATCTATGTCTGGGAAACCAGCCTTTTGTGTCCCAGTCTCTTTCCTCTGTCCCTGTGGAGATACAGTGTCCTTCCATCCATCCTGCTGCTACCGTCTCCTCTCTCTGGTTTTGTATCTCAGTGGAGTCACAGTAGGACTTTGTATTGAACATAATAAACAGGCCTTCAGTACACGACTCTGTGTGTTTTTCACTGACCAATAAATACTATAGAAAGGCTTTTTATTCAGAGAGAGCATGTCAATAATGTAGAGAACAAAGCATCAGACATTCAGTAATGGAACCAGTCGACATCAAAGGGTTCCTTGTTGGGCAGGGCTACAGTGTCATTCGGGTTAATCTCTATTGGCAAGAGAACGTTCACTTGGCTTCCTATTGGACCAGAGAGTTCCTACTGTATACATGGGGGGGATTCACTGAAGTGAAACATTCAGAGTGTTGCAGATAGAAATGGAATAGAGATGACACTATACCCTATCCAACATGACAGACAACCCATATGTTTAACAAAGTATTTGTTCTATACAAAACATTTCTATGGCTATGTTGCACCCACTAAACCTACCCATAGTGCTGTACTACTCACCCTGGAGTACTGTAGGAAATAAACAAGTGCTGATAAAGAGAAAAGTGCAGAACTAGAAGGAAAAATGGATTAAACCTCAAAGGATCAGGAATGGTCTAATAATATACTCCATCTCAACACCAACATGAACTCAGAAGCACTAAATTACATTTTACAAATGTGTGACTATCACATTTTACACAAAGATACTTACAGTTAATGTTGTGTAAGACAACTCTATAGATCTAAATGTATAGAATACAAAAGATTAAACTGAATTCTCTCTATATGAATGACAGATTAAGGATTAAGGCTAAATGCACATCATGTATGATATTATGGGGCTTATAAAGGGGGCTTATAAAGGGCTTACAACATTTTAAAGACACCTGGCCTTCAAGGTAACAGTGACAAACAAATACTGTACATATGGCTCAGTCTTTTCAGTTTCCATCTAAGTGAGCTGGTACGCGTGTCTCACTGGGCTGGCTCCGGCGGGCCTGCTCTCACCTGGGGCCAAAGCCAGGCCACTGGTACTTTTCAGCTTGCATTTACATAATGGCTAACCGTGAACTTTAACACCTCACAAAGCAACTGTTTTGATGATGCAGAGGTTGTTGATTCCGCTACTACTGTCATTTCTCCTATTCGGTCTGTATCGATAAAACAGTTAATCTTCTGTAAAAACAAAGTACTAGATGTCTCTATTTAGAGGATTTGATCCCAGTCTCAGTGTTCTCCTGTACAGAAATAGTCACTGATAAAGTTCCCAGGTCAGTTTTTCATGTCAGAGGGAGGGGACAAAGAGGGGTTAAAGCACAGATTGAGAATCTATTTCTATGGTTATAAGTTCTTCTTTGATGTCTTGTAGATGGGCGTGGTTATATTGTAGAGAGGCGGGGTTGTTGTGTAGAGGGGCTGTACTATGACTCATTGTTTTATCAGGTTTGTAGAGTTTCCCAGACTGCTGGGCTAGCTGCTCCTGGTTGCGTCTGAGAGAGTGGTTTCTCAGGTGGGCAGTGAGGCCCCTCTGGGTCAGCTGGTAGATGCGACACTCATAACAGTAGTAGGGTGTCACGGACAAGTGTCTAACCTGATGTTTTAGGAAGCTGTCGATGGAGTTAAAGGTTTTTCCACACTCCTCACAGTGTGGGACCCTGCCCGGGTGTTCCAAGTCATAGTGCTTTTTCGTCGTGTACTTTCTCAGGATCTCCAGGGAGCAGAAGGAGCAGCGGAACGTCAGCTTGTGGACACTGGTATGACAACGAGAGTGCTTGTCCAGGTTAGTTTGGTTTCTGTAGTATATGTTGCAGAGTGGGCAGAAGAATTTCTTCTTATGGCTGGGTTGGTATTGATTCTGCTGCACCTGGGCTGTCAGGTAAGCATCATAAGCCTTTTTCTGCTGCTCCCGCACTTCGTGGGCTTTCTGGGCTTTCAGGTAAGCATCATAGGCCTTCATCTTCTGCTCCTGGGCTCCCTGGGCTTTCTGGATAGTCTCCAAGGCCTTCTTCTTCTTCTTGTCATCCTTTACACAGTGGAAGCGGATGTGAGTCCTCAGGGACCGATTAGTGGTGTAGTGTTTGGGGCAGAGTGGCACTGGGCAGGTGTATTTTGCATCATTGCAGCAGCCGGTCTTGTGCTCCATTAACTCACTTCGGGACTGGAAGTGGTTGCTGCACTGTGGGCAGCGGAACCCTGCCACTCTCTTCTTCTTTCGCTTCTTCTCTTCTTCCTCCACAGTCTGACCTTTCTGTCTCTCCCGCTCTTCCTCCCTCGCCCTCTCTGCAATCATCTTCCACTCATCTTCCTCTGTTTTCTTCCTCTCTTGCTCCCATCTCCACCACTGCGGCCCCGGGAGCTTTTTCCGTCTCCCTTTTTTCACCCACATCTCTTCCATCCTGCCCTCTCCCCTCTCCTCTATCCTCCATCCCTCCTCCTCCTCCCCTAACACATATTCTCTCCATTCCTCCTCCGGATTTGAGTTTTCTATCACAAACACCTCCACCTCATGCGCCGTCACATTAATTTTCTCCATCATCCATTCTTTCATTCTGCCCTTTCCCTTCATCCTCTCTTCCCTGTGAATCTCTGTTACCATGGCATCATAGCCTCCTTCCTCTCCTTCATCTTGGTGAGAGTGTGAGTATTCCATCCCATACTCTCCTCCCTCTTTCTTCCTTTCTCCTGTGTGTGAGTCTCCTATTTTCACCACTCTAATCTGGTCATAGGTCCCTGCAATGCTCGCGTCCTCCCCAACATTTTCCTCTTTGATTGAACTAAACGACTTCTTGATTGTACCCAACAAATTGTTTGAGCGATTCACCTGCGAGTCCACCTCCCTGTCCACCGGCTCCTCCTTGATGCCAGTCTTTTTTACTTCCAACATCCCAGTCCCCTTTCCACTCTCAGCGGACACCTGTGAGATGAACAAGAAGCGTTTAATTATTAAATTTAAGATACAGCGTTTGGGCTACAATTGGTTTAAGAAACTGTAGGCTAGGCCTGGAAGACACATTTTAGATAAACTTTATGGCTAAGAACAAAAAAATACAATAAGAACAAAAAATATGGTTTTGTTGGTGGTGTGGGAAAGGTGAAAGACATGAACTACTTAATTGGCGGCAAATGTTTAAAGCATTGCGCCGCCATCTTCTTTACTATAGGGCAATTCCATGCTAACGGAATTGCGCTGAAACTTAAATTGTTCACTTAAAATGTATGCCACACAAAACCCATTGATTTCAAAGTTTAACAAACCATAAAACTATGCACAAGGACTACTTTAAAAGATGTACACTGATTTTTACAATAACATTTACTGGAAGAACTGTACAGATGCAAAGTTTGGTAAAATCATTTTGGTAAAATCTCAGTTTGTGTCCACATTTTCCAAAAACTGCCAAATATCTGCTCCAGATTTAGACTGGACCAGACCAAATCTGAACCAATCAGACGTTTATGTTTCACAAGTTTGTACTGACAAAGTACAGCACATTAGTGTAGTCAAATTTAGTGTGCTCTACTGTGTACTGTATAATACTGAACTATATTTTTCTTTACTGTACTCTACTGTCCAAATTTGTGAACCCAACTGTCGTTTGTGACTACTACGATTTCCCATTGTAGCCAATTCAATTGCCGAAATTCCGTTACTGATTTATCTGAAATTCCGTTACTGATTTATCTGAAATTGCCGTTACAACTTGAAATCGGTTACCAAATCAGTAATCAATAAAAAAAAAAACACTAACTAATTGATAGGCCTACCTTTACTTGTTACTTCTGTGAACTTTCCCTATCCTCCCTCCTCATGAGGGAGAGAAATTAGAAAATATCTAAAAGATACAGTATTGGGTTTTTGGTAATGGAATTTCAAGGCACAGAGCAATGTTTCTTAAACAAGGCAACATTTCGGCAAGTGTTAATATTAGTTGGCCACGGTCTTTACGTTAACATTATTGTATTTTGATGTATTTCTAATACCTTTTAAGACTTTTTCTTGCAGACCTCTTTTCCATCTGTTTGACCAGAAATCAAAGCCTTTGCTTATTATAAAAAAAATTGGGATGGAAAATGGTTGAAAAATTTAAATATGCCTTAAAGCCCACACCAGTAAAAAGTAGAGGTCGACCGATTAATCAGGATGGCCGATTAATTAGGGCCGATTTCAAGTTTTCATAACAAATCGGTAATTGGCCTTTTTGGACGCCGATTACATTGCAATCCACGAGGAGACTGCGTGGCAGGCTAACCACCTGTTACGCGAGTGCAGCATCAAAAGGACCTTGTGGCTGCAAGGAGCCAAGGTAAGTTGCTAGCTAGCATTAAACTTATCTTATAAAAAACAAAATCAATCAATCTTCACAAAATCACTAGTTAACTACATATGGATGATGATATTACTAGGTCAACTAGCTTGTCCTGCGTTGCATATAATCAATGCGGTGCCTGTTAATTTATCGTCGAATCACAGCCCACTTCAACTTCGCCAAACGGGTGATGATTTAACAAAAGCGCATTCGCGAAAAAGCACAATCGTTGCAGAAATGTGTCAAACCATAAACATCAATGTCTTTCTTAAAATCAATACACAGAAGTATATATTTTTGAAACCTGCATATTTAGTTAAAAGAAATTCATGTTAGCAGGCAATATTAACTAGGGAAATTGTGTCACTTCTCTTACGTTCAGTGCAAGCAGAGTCAGGGTATATGCAGCAGTTTGGGCCGCCTGGCTCGTTGAGAACTGTGTGAAGACCATTTCTTCCTAACAAAGACCGTAATTAATTTGCCAGAATTTTACATAATGACATAACATTGAAGGTTGTGCAATGTAACAGCAATATTTAGACTTAGGTTTTCCACCCGTTCGATAAAATACAGAACGGTTCGAAATGATAGTTACCGGATTTAACCATATTAATGACCAAAGGCTCTTATTTCTGTGTGTTTATTATATTATAATTAAGTCTATGATTTGATAGAACAGTCTGACTGAGCGGTGGTAGGCAGCAGCAGGCTCGTAAGCATTCATTCAAACAGTATTTTACTGCATTTGCCAGCAGCTCTTAGCAATGCTTGAAGCACAGCACTGTTTATATGACTTCAAGCCTATCAACTCCTGAGATTAGGCTGGCAATACTAAAGTGCCTATAAGAACATCCAATAGTCAAAGATATATGAAATACAAATGGTGGAGAGAGAAATGGTTGACGCATCATAATTCCTATAATAACTTGCGGCTGAACTTGAAAGGGGTTCCTTTGTTATTTTACCGTTCATG
Organism: Salmo salar; assembly: GCF_965601325.2. Lineage (NCBI taxonomy): Eukaryota > Metazoa > Chordata > Actinopteri > Salmoniformes > Salmonidae > Salmo > Salmo salar. The sequence goes on along the minus strand of NC_138309.1, from coordinate 73,339,904 downwards.
TCTTCCATAGAGAATGTCTTGATCTACTTCAGATAAGGTCTGTGTTTCGTGCAGGCTTAAACCGCCCCAGCTTTTTGATACTCATGTAAATCTCGCTAGAATAAGGTAACGTTTGTCAACATATTTTCATAAATCCACTCTACAAAAAAAATATATATCTTTGCCTATATTGATCAGAGTTACCTTGTCCTATGGATATCTACACAGTTATCAAAAATTGGCAAGGTGGTATAAGCCTAAACGAAACACAGACCTTATTTGAAGTGAATCTAAAAACATCCTATGGAATAAATGAATGAAGGAACCGCTTTTCAGATTTTGCCGGAAGGTGTCATGGGAATTATGACTCACACTTTGGTAGTCAATTATTACCTGCCCATTATTAAAATAGTATTTCCTGCATATAGAAATGACAGTTTTTGTTTTCAACATTCATCACAGGTAACTGTGAGAGTATGTGTCTCCTAAGCAGACACTTCAGTGTCCTTGTCACTTCAGAGAGCTGTGCGTGTGTGTGTACAATTATATTCATTTTACAGATGGCAGAGAAAAGCAGAGCACCAGTGTGGGACTATTACATTGAATTGGCACCAGGGAAAGCAAGGTGTCTTATTTGTGATAAAGATGTAAGCATGGGGTCAGCAACGGCTAAATCAAAACATATCACTAACCTGTGGAATCACCTTAAGAACACCCATCCAAAAGCCCATAAGGAATCACCTTAACAACACCCATCCAAAAGCCCATAAAAAAAATCACCTTAACAACACCCATCCAAAAGCCCATAAGGAATCACCTTAACAACACCCATCCAAAAGCCCATAAGGAATCACCTTAAGAACACCCATCCAAAAGCCCATAAAAAAATCACCTTAACAACACCCATCCAAAAGCCCATAAGGAATCACCTTAACAACACCCATCCAAAAGCCCATAAGGAATCACCTTAACAACACCCATCCAAAAGCCCATAAAAAATCACCTTAACAACACCCATCCAAAAGCCCATAAGGAATCACCTTAACAACACCCATCCAAAAGCCCATAAGGAATCACCTTAACAACACCCATCCAAAAGCCCATAAGGAATCACCTTAACAACACCCATCCAAAAGCCCATAAGGAATCACCTTAAGAACACCCATCCAAAAGCCCATAAGGAATCACCTTAAGAACACCCATCCAAAAGCCCATAAGGAATCACCTTAACAACACCCATCCAAAAGCCCATAAGGAATCACCTTAACAACACCCATCCAAAAGCCCATAAGGAATCACCTTAACAACACCCATCCAAAAGCCCATAAGGAATCACCTTAACAACACCCATCCAAAAGCCCATAAGGAATCACCTTAACAACACCCATCCAAAAGCCCATAAGGAATCACCTTAAGAACACCCATCCAAAAGCCCATAAGGAATCACCTTAACAACACCCATCCAAAAGCCCATAAGGAAGCAATGATGAAAAAAGCAAACGCAAATTCTTCACAAGGAAAAAGGATACAGACACGTCACAGACATCGCAGACTACAATCTTACAACTGTTTAATAAACAAGCAAAATGGCAGGACAAAGACCCAAGAAGATGGATGTAGCAATTATTGAGATGATTGCCACTGACAACCAGACACAGTGGTGTCTGACGTTGGTTTTCAGAGGCTGAACCCCGGTACAGGATCAAATATGAAAAAGTATACTGTACAGAAATGCTAGATAAAACACATTAAAAAGAGTTGTGATGAAAGTGAAGAATTTAGTGGCACCAGTGAATGCTCCACACATGACATTCAAAACTGACTTCTGGTCAGGCACTACAGAGTCCCTGATGAGCCTTACTGGACATTTCATTAACAATCTTTGGACAAGAAAGCAGGTTGTGCTGAATGTCAAGACTGTGACTGGATCACACACAGGAAACTACATCAGAGAGATGTTTTTGACCATGTTGGAATACTGGGAAATCCACACAGAACGTGTAGTGCTGGTCCTCAGGGACAGTGAGGCAAACATGGTGAAAGGTATGAGACTGGCAGAGCTTCCAGACTTCAGCTGCAGTGGACACACCCTACAGCTTGTAATCAATGATGGACTATCCAGTCAGAGAGCTGTGCTAGACATTATTGTCATGTTGAAGAGCTGTGCAACTCACTCTGACCACTCTTTACTGGACAAACAGGCAGAGTTTGGCCTTCCCAAACACAGCATCATCCAAGAAGTTCAAACTCGCTGGAACTCAACATTACACATGTTGCAGAGGATGTTTGAACAGAGGCGTGCACGGAATGTGTATGCAGGTGAATACGGACACATCAGCAGTTTGTCTGCTGCACAGTGGGACATTGTCTCTAACCTAATTGAGACTCTGGCACTGGAGATGAGCCACTCCAACTCTACAGCAGCATGCATCATCCCCAGTGTGTCGCTGCTGAAGCTGATGCTGCAGCAGGAGGGTTCTTCTACTCAAGGCATCAAAACTTTACGGAAGACCATGTTGGACAGTCTGACAAGGCAGTGCTCAAAGGCCAAGGAGACAAAGTGCCTGGTGCTGGCAACTGTCCTGGATCCACGTTACAAGAGCTACGCCTCACCTCAGGGACAGCACTAGAGAAACAAAAGAGTGGCTGAAAGAGGAGTCTGACCTACTAAGGAAACCAAATCCCAGAGCCACAGCAGAATGGACTACTGAAGAGGAGGACCCAGATCCAGGTGCAAAGGGGCAAAGAGTCCAGGTACAGTGGGGCAAAAAAGTATTTAGTCAGCCACCAATTGTGCAAGTTCTCCCACTTAAAAAGATGAGAGAGGCCTGTAATTTTCATCATAGGTACAACTTCAACTATGACAGACAAAATGAGAATTTTTTTTCCAGAAAATCACATTGTAGGATTTTTAATTAATTTATTTGCAAATTATGGTGGAAAATAAACTTTTGTTATTGACCAAATACTTATCTCAATACATTGTTATATACCCTTTGTTGGCAATGACACAAGTCAAACGTTTTCTGTAAGTCTTCACAAGGTTTTCACACACTGTTGCTGGTATTTTGGCCCATTCCTCCATGCAGATCTCCTCTAGAGCAGTGATATTTTGGGGCTGTCGCTGGGCAACACGGACTTTCAACTCCCTCCAAAGATTTTCTATGGGGTTGAGATCTGGAGACTGGCTAGGCCACTCCAGGACCTTGAAATGCTTCTTACGAAGCCACTCCTTCATTGCCCGGGCGGTGTGTTTGGGATCATTGTCATGCTGAAAGACCCAGCCACGTTTCATCTTCAATGCCCTTGCTGATGGAAGGAGGTTTTCACTCAAAATCTCACGATACATGGCCCCATTCATTCTTTCCTTTACACGGATCAGTCGTCGTGGTCCCTTTGCAGAAAAACAGCCCCAAAGCATGATGTTTCCACCCCCATTCTTCACAGTAGGTATGGTGTTCTTTGGATGCAACTCAGCATTCCTTGTTCCTTCAAACACGACGAGTTGAGTTTTTACCAAAAAGTTATATTTTGGTTTCATCTGACCATATGACATTCTCCCAATTCTCTTCTGGACCATCCAAATGCTCTCTAGCAAACTTCAGACGGGCCTGGACATGTACTGGCTTAAGCAGGGGGACACATCTGGCACTGCAGTATTTGAGTCCCTGGCGGCGTAGTGTGTTACTGATGGTAGGCTTTGTTACTTTGGTCCCAGCTCTCTGCAGGTCATTCACTAGGTCCCCCCGTGTGCTTCTGGGATTTTTGCTCACCGTTCTTGTGATCATTTTGACCCCACGGGGTGAGATCTTGCGTGGAGCCCCAGATCGAGGGAGATTATCAGTGGTCTTGTATGTCTTCCATTTCCTAATAATTGCTCCCACAGTTGATTTCTTCAAACCAAGCTGCTTACCTATTGCAGATTCAGTCTTCCCAGCCTGGTGCAGGTCTACAATTTTGTTTCTGGTGTCCTTTGACAGCTCTTTGGTCTTGGCCATAGTGGAGTTTGGAGTGTGACTGTGAGGTTGTGGACAGGTGTCTTTTATACTGATAACAAGTTCAAACAGGTGCCATTAATACAGGTAACGAGTGGAGGACAGAGGAGCCTCTTAAAGAAGAAGTTACAGGTCTGTGAGAGCCAGAAATCTTGCTTGTTTGTAGGTGACCAAATACTTATTTTCCACCATAATTTGCAAATAAATTCATAAAAAAATCCTACAATGTGATTTTCTGGATTTCTTTTCTCATTTTGTCTGTCATAGTTGACGTGTACCTATGATGAAAATTACAGGCCTCTCTCATCTTTTTAAGTGGGAGAACTTGCACAATTGGTGGCTGACTAAATACTTTTTTGCCCCACTGTAGATCAGCCACCCAGTCTGGTGGACAGCCTCTACGCTAGAATCCTTGGAAGCCAAGAGGGCAGGCCTGGAGTACAGCGCAGATTTTAAATGGAGTTGGAGCGTTACCTCACACAGCCTGTCATTGACAGAAAGAGCGCCTAGTCTTTGGAGTGGGGGGTGCAGAATGAGGACAGACTTCAATCACTCGCTCCACTGGCAAACAAGTTTCTCTGTCCCCCACCTTCTTCGGTCCAAAGCGAGAGAGTGTTCAGTGAGGTGGGAATCATTTATGATAAGTGGAGGAGCAGACTGACAGGGGAACATGCAGACAAGCTCTGCTTTCTGCACTACAACCTAAAACTTCTTAACTGGGAATATTGAAGACTCATGTTAAAAGGAACCACCAGCTTTCATATGTTCTCATGTTCTGAGAAAGGAACTTAAACGTTAGCTTTTTTACATGGCACATATTGCACTTTTACTTTCCTATCCAACACTGTTTTTGCATTATTTAAACCAAATTGAACATGTTTCATTATTTATTTGAGACTAAATTGATTTTATTTATGTATTATATTAAGTTAAAATAAAGGAGTTCATTCAGTATTGTTGTAATTGTCATTATAACATATACATATATATATATATATATATATATATATTTAAAAAAATGTCCGATTAATCAGTAGCGGCTTTTTTTGGTCCTCTAACAAATCGGTATCGGCGTTGAAAAATCGGTCAACCTCTAGTAGAAAGCCACTTTTTCTAGCTGAAAGACGATGGCCAGAGCTTACCCAGGATGCTGCACAACAACTTAAGTTGGGCTTGAAGTGACAAACCCGAACTCCACGCTTTGTACAAATTCATGCCAATGCTTTGTCTTTTCCTATGAAATTATGTGTAAATTATTTTTGCCTCGGTTTTGTTTCAGGGCTGGATTTTATTTGAATGGTACCACCCACCAGCATGGCATTGTTTATTAATCAGAAACACCTGCAAAGTTTGAGTCGCAACTGAGCTGAGCAATATAATAGATAACCTTTGGCTACAGCAAAGATGATGGATAATTAAGCAATAAATGCACGAGGAGGTGTGGTATATGGCCAATATACCACAGCTAAGGATACGCACAACGCAAGGTGGAGTGCCTGGACACAGCACTTAGCCGTGGTATATTGGCCATGTACCACAAACCCCCGAGGTGCCTTATTGATATTATAAAATGGTTACCAATATAATTAGAGCAGTTAAAATACATAGTCATACCCCTGATATACGGTCTGATATACCAGGCTGTCAGACAATCAGAATTCAAGGCTCGAACCACCCAGTTTATAAATTAAGAGACACTATATACACAAAAGTATGTGGACACCCATTCAAATGAATTGATTTGCATATTTCAGCCACACCCGTTGCTGGCAGGTGTATAAAATCGTGCACACAGCCATGCAATCTCCATAGACAAACATTGGCAGTAAAATGGCCTTACTGAAGAGCTCAGAGACTTTCAACGTGACACCGTCATAGGATGCCACCTTTCCAACATGTCAGTTTGTCAAATGTCTGTCTTGCTAGAGCTGCCCCGGTCAACTGTAAGCGCTGTTATTGTGAAGTGGAAACGTCTAGGAGCAACAACGGCTCAACTGCAAAGTGGTAGGCCACACAAGCTTACAGAACGTGCTGAAGCACGTAAAAATAGTCTGTCCTCGGTTGCAACACTCTACCAAGTTCCAAACTACCTCTGGAAGCAACGTCAACACAAGAACTGTTCGTCGAAAGGTTCATGAAATGGGTTTCCATGGCCGAGCAGCTACTCACAAGCCTAAGATCACCATGCGCAATGCCAAGCATTGGCTGGAGTGGTGTAAAGCTCGCCGCCATTGGACCAGTGGAAACTCATTCTCTGGAATGATGAATCACGCTTCACCATCTGGCAGTCCGACGGATGAATCTGGGTTTGGTGGATGCCAGGAGAAGACTACCTGCCCCAATGCATAGCGCCAACTGTACAATTTGGTGGAGGAAGAATAATGGTCTGGGGCTGTTTTTCATGTTTCGGCCTAGGCCCCTTAGTTCCAGTGAAAGGAAATCTTAGCACTACAGCATACAATTACATTCTAGATGATTCTGTGCTTCCAACTTTGTGGCAACTGTTTGGGGAAGGCCCTTACCTATTTCAGCATGAAAATGCCCCCATGTACAAAGCGAGGTCCATACAGATATGGTTTGTCGAGATCGGTGTGGAAGAACTTGACTGGCCTACACAGAGCCCTGACCTCAACCCTATCAAACACCTTTGGGATGAATTGGAACTCCGACTGTGAGCCAGGCCTAATCACCCAACATCAGTGGCCGACCTCACTAATGCTCATGGTTGAATGGAAGCAAGTCCCTGCAGCAATGTTCCAACATCTAGTGGAAAGCCTTCCAAACAGAGTGGAGGCTGTTATAGCAGCAAAGGGGGGAACAACTCCATATTAATGCCCATGATTTTGGAATGAGATGTTCGATGAGCAGGTAGCGACATTCTTTTGGTCATGTAGTGTAGTTCCCTCAGGCCGTTTACCATTGAAGAAAATGGTCAGTTCCGGGTCTTTCATAGATGGGTTCGTTGTTTAGCAACAGAAACGATGAGCGCACAACCATGGGGCAAAACAGATGAGGTTGGCTTCGATTGTTGACAACATGTAAGCTATATTTCGTCTCCAATGTTTATTGAGAACATAAATACATTTGCACAATGACCACTTGTTGTCTCTCAAATATATTGCTACAGTTGTTGGTTAGCTAGCTAGAGAATTTGAGACATATTAGCATTGACATGAAATCAGTCAAAACGCCTCAAAATAAGACATGGTATCAATAACAAGATGAAACGAGCCACTTATCATAACTCACATGGCCGGTTTCTTGTCATTCTTGCTAGCAATCTGGCCATCCGGAATCACAACAACAGGCTGACTTCTGCCCCATGGAAGCACGCACATTGTTTTGGTGACGTTGTCAGCCAACCCATCTATAGACACCAATGCAATAGCAGCTGGGTCTGGTCTATTTAGCTCATTGACTTACATTGAACCAGAAAAAAAAAAAAGTCAATGGGGTGCCTCTTTTTCCTTCTGTCTCTGGCTGCAGCTTTTTACTGGCTGCCTGAGCCATGGAGCAAATTAAAATAGGTTGCACCCCCACCTTTTCACCAGCAACTAATCATAATCAATTGGAAATTTAAAGTTTCACTTATTTTTGCTCTAGTCTATCTTAAAAAAAAATATATATGGTAAATGGTGAAATTGCATGTGATATGATTGCATTTTGGAACCCTGCTCCCCCAAGATGAATGGTTTTGGCCACACTCCTCTGCTTTGACTGATGCAGCTAGAAATCTAGTGTCTATCCTACACTGAACAAAAATATAAACGCAACATGGAACAATTTCAAAGATTTGACTTAAGATTCGACTGAGTTAAAGTTATTTTATTTTTAGATGTGTGCATTGTTAGATATTACTGCACTGTTGGAGCTAGGAACACAAGCATTTCATTACACCACAATAACATCTGCTAAATATGTGTATGTGACCAATAAAATTTGATTTAGATTTATAAGGAAATCCATCAATTGAAATAAATGCATTAGGCACTAATCTATGGATTTCACATGACTGGGAATACAGATATGCATCTGTTTGTCACAGATACCTGTAAAAAAAAGGGTGTGGGTGTGGATCAAAAGAACAGTCAGTATATGGTGTGACCACCATTTGCCTCATACAGAGTCACATCTCCTTCGCATAGAGTTGATCAGGCTGTTGATTGTAGCCTGTGGAATGTTGTCCCACTCTTCTTCAATGGCTGTGCAAATTATCTGGATATTGGCAGGAACTGGAACACGCCCTCACACACACGTCGATCCAGAGCATCACAAACATGCTTTAATGGGTGACATGTCCAGTGAGTATGCAGGCCATGGAAGAACTGGGACATTTTCAGCTTCCAGGAATTGTGTACAGATGGGGGCTGTGCATTATCATGCTATAACATGAGGTGATGGCGGCGGATAATTGGCACGAACAATGGGCCTCATGATCTCGTCACGGTAATTCTTTGCATTCAAATTGCCATCGATAAAATGCAATTGTGTTCGTTGTCCATAGCTTATGTCTGCCCATACCATAACCCCACCATGGGGCACTCTGTTCACAACGTTGACATCAGCAAACCGATCGCCCACACAATGCCACTTGCACTCTGACATCTGCCCGGGTATAGTTGAAACCGGGATTCATCAGTGAAGAGCACACTTCGCCAGCGTGCAAGTGGCTATCGAAGGTGAGAATTTGCCCACTGAAGTCGGTTACGATGCCGAACTGCAGTCAGGTCAAGACCCTGGTGAGGATGACGAGCACACAGATGAGTTTCCCTAAAACGTATTTTTTTTATTTTTTTTACAGTTTGTGCAGAAATTCTTTGGTTGTGCAAACCAACAGTTTCATCAGTTGTCCGCGTGGCTGGTCTCAGACGATGCTGCAGGTGAAGAAGCCAGATGTGGAGGTCCTGGGCTGGTGTGGTTACATGTGGTCTGCGGTTGTGAGGCCGGTTGGACGTACTGCCAAATTCTCTAAAACAATGTTGGAGGTGGCTTATGGTAGAGAAATGAACATTACATTCTCTGGCAACAGCTCTGGTGGACATTACTGCACTCAGTATACCAATTGCATGCCCCCTCAAAACTTTAGACATCTGTGGCATTGTGTTGTGTGACAAAACTGCAAATTTGAGTAGCCTTTTAATATCCCCAGTACAAGGTGCACCTGTGTAAATATCATGCTGTTTAATCAGCTTCTTGATATTCCACACCGGTCAGGTGGATGGATTATCTTGGCAAAGGAGTAATGCTCACTAACAGGGATGTAAGCAAATTTGTGCTCAAAATTTGAGATAAATTCACTTTTTGTGAGTATAGAACATTTCTGGGAACTTTTATTTCAGCTCATGAAACATGGGACCAACACTTCACATGTTGCGGTTCTATTTCTGTTCAGTGAATAATGAAAAGGCACCCGTGAAAGATTATGCTTCGTGTCCGATGCGCTCAAGGTGTTGTTACATATCATTTGCAATGTACATCATGAGCAAAGTCATTGTAGCCGGTCATTTCACTTCCCCTAGCTGTGAGAACCATGGCCTCACGAGCCTACCAAAGGTTGCACCGTGCCCATTACAATGTAGAAAAATGTGTCTAGTCCGAACCGTTCAATAGTTAGGCTATCCATATTACCAGAGCTTCATCTTATTCTTTCTATGGAGAATTCGCGGCGGCAATCTACGGAAGATGTCAAAACTTTGGCGATAACAATAGATGGCAAAGCCCAAGATAGTGGTTTCCCCTATCCATCTGTGGCGAAGTTCTCTACATGCTTATGACAAATCCAGCTCCAGAACCAGCCATAGCCAAGCTGGCTGCATGCGTCATTCTTTCGGAGATGGAACCTAAAAGACAATTTCCGAATTACATGGAAATAGAGTCAGCTTTGCCTTCTAGTGGGGGCTTTTAATTAAAAATATATATAGACTCTTAGCTTTCATTTGACATGATCCTTTGAACTTCACATGTTGGTGCTCATGGGTCCTTTTACATGGAAAAGATCTATAACCTTTTCTCTTGATTAAAGATGCACTTTGGGATCTTAAGCACAACAAATTCGTAACACATTGCATTAATTGGATTCGTAACAGATCACACTAATTGCAAAAATCATATGATATCATACAAATTGCAAAATTCTTAACATATCACACAAATGGATGACGTTGTATACTAAAAACGGGGGCCAATTTTGGTTTATGAGCACCACTTTAAAAACTACTGGCTGAAATTAGACAAAAGTTTGAGAGTGCATCTTTAACTTATTAGCCTATAGTATACGGTCTTTGATTCATTTACTAGCCTATAGTATTTTTACTATCCTATAGTAGATTAGTAAGTTAATCAAAGACAGTCTGTAGAATACTGTATTTGATGCAGTAGCCTACACAATAGTTTAGGTTGGGTCCAATGTTACATTAGCTACGTTTCGTAAAACACATGCACATTTACAAAGTTGTAGGCTAGCCTCTTAGCGCAAATATACTCACTGTGTGTTGCCGATACGCCGATGTTTTATTAGTGGAATAAATCGTTGGGACTGCGTCAAGATTTAATATTAACCTCGTGGTGAAACCGAGATCAAGTTTTGTGAAGCAGTCTTCTGTAAAGTGGTCGCCACATAAACGGGACACACCTGGAATATTTTCTCCTGAGTTGCTTGCATTAATAAACTGTAGCCACAGTTGACGTCTCTGTGGCTCTTCTGGTAAACTGTAATGAATAATTGCGTCCGATTTATTGGCGCATCCTCTAACAATGCATCTATGGATTTCCATTGTGTGCTTTTCTTTAGCCAGTTATTTTCTCATGAAACAGAGCCAAATTTGATATACTTTTTAGCTACTCATTTTGTCGTCACCACTGACCCAGATTGTTGCTCTCTTTGCTAGCCAACTGTTAGCAACAACAACCTAGTTAGCATTGTGGCTAAGCTGTCTACAGTGTTGAGTAAATGATTAATATCCGCACGTTGACTTTACACATTCTCTCTATCTGGCTATGCCGTTTGAACAGTGGTGAATGTGTACAATCATATTTTCCAGCTACTAAAATGCTAATTAATGGATTGCTAAAATAGCTAGGAGGTTGCAACTTCTTATGTTTTTGCAACAGAATAGGTGCACGGTCGCCACCTACTGTAGCGGAGTGTTTCTACTGAACGACCATTTACTCTAGGAGGCTATATTATTTTCCTCAAATGTATTAATACATAAAATGTCGATTGAATTGATTGGTTTGATTATTCTAAAACACGTACACAGTTCCAGCGTATGAAAATGTTAAAATATTAGTAAAATACGTTCCATATGTTTCCACTGTGTCTGGTCCATTCACATTACCACGAAAGTTCGCCCCATTCTACATTTACACATATATTTTCAAATTAACATAATACAATTTAAACGTGTAATTTACTATTATTGCCTTCCGAAACTGATATATTCAAAGAAAGACAGTAGCTAGCTAGCACCAAGTGGAATTTAAATCAAATCTGTGCTAGCATAGTTCCAGTTCTCTTAGTGTTTTGCTGTTTCACAATGTGTAAATAAAGCTTTATAATTCTGTAGGAAATTATATGCGCATGCGTACACCGGTACACCAGAAGTGAATTGGTTTTACGTGAATTCTGTAGGGAGAAATTGGCCCGTTTTTCTTATTCAATATTGTTCATACAACAGTAAGCGACAACACATCACCACGGGACGAAAATAAGATCTGAGCTGTAAAACAATATGCCCAAGAACAAAGGTAAAGTGTTAGAATTGCCGTATTTTCCCGTAATGTGTGGCAATCTCTGTCCGGCATCTCTGACTAGCTACACGCATTGAAAACGTGACACAATTGAATCAAAGACAGTAACCTTCTAGTTTAGCTAGCTAACCAGCATGTCTCGTTAACCATTAACTAGCTAGAGTTCATGTTCAGAAGTAATGTTACGTACAAGCTGGCTAAGTGAAGTTTACAGCAGCCAGCTCGCTATATTGCATTTTTTAAGTGGAGCAAATTAATATCATTCTGTCGTTTAGTTAACTAGCCGGTTTGCTCATCACTCACCAGCTGGCATTGTCCGATTTCAAAAAGGCTTTACAATGAAAGCAAAACATTAGATTATGTCAGGAGAGTACCCAGCCAGAAATAATCACACACCCATTTTTCAAGCTAGCATATAATGTCACAAAAACCAAAACCACAGCTAAATGCAGCACTAACCTTTGATCTTCATCAGATGACACTCCTAGGACATTATGTTATACAATACATGCATGTTTTGTTCAATCAAGTTCATATTTATATCAAAAACCAGCTTTTTACATTAGCATGTGACGTTCAGAACTAGCAAACATACCGAAAACTTCCGGTGAATTTACTAAATTACTCACGATAAACGTTTACAAAAAACACAACAATTATTTAAAGAATTATAGATACAGAACTCCTTTATGCAATCGCGGTGTCAGATTTTAAAATAGCTTTTCGGCAAAAGCACATTTTGCAATATTCTGAGTAGATAGCTCGGCCATCACGGGCTAGCTAATTTGACACCCACCAAGTTTGGCGTTCACTAAACTCAGAATTACTATAATAAAAATTGGATTACCTTTGCTGTTCTTCGGCAGAATGCACTCCCAGGACTTCTACTTCATCCACAAATGTTGTTTTGCTTCAAAATAATTCATAGTTATGTTCAAATATCCTCTGTTTTGTTCTTGCGTTCAAGACACTATCCGAACGGTGACGCGTGGACGCATGTCGTGACAAAAAAATATAAAAAATATTCCATTACCGTACTTCGAAGCATGTCAAACGCTGTTTAAAATCAATTTTTATGGGATTTTTTTTGTAAAATAGCGATAATATTCCGACCGGGAGACATCTTTTTCGTTCAAAGACTGAAAATGTAAAATGGACTCTTCACGTGCACGCGCGCCCCTGTCTCATTGTTCTCAGATCGACCACTCTCCAAATGCGCTACTGTTTTTCAGCCTGGGACAGCAGAGTCATCATTCAACGTTCTGGCGCCTTCTGAGAGCCCTATGGGAGCCTTAGAAAGTGTCACGTTACAGCAGAGATCCTCTGTTTTCGATAAAGAGGGTGTAGAAGGCCAAGAAATGGTCAGAGAGGGCACTTCCTGTACAGAATCTTCTCAGGTTTTGGCCTGCCATATGAGTTCTGTTATACACAGACACCATTCAAACAGTTTTAGAAACTTTAGGGTGTTTTCTATCCAAATCAAACAATTATATGCATATTCTCGTTTCTGGGCATTAGTAATAACCAGATTAAATCGGGTACGTTTTTTATCCGGATGTGAAAATACTGCCCCCTACCCTAGAGAGGCTAAGAACAAATTCTTATTTACAATGACAGCCTACCGCTTCGTGATGAGCGGTTACAATGACGGTTGATGCCCCTATAAGTGCATCGACAACGTCGTTCCCGCAGTGACCGTACGTACATATCCCAACCAAAAGGCATGGATTACAGGCAACATCTGCACTGAGCTAAAGGCTAGCGCAAAGTGGGACACTAACATCGACGATTATAAGAAATCCTGCTACGCCCTCCTACGAACCATCAAACGGGCAAAGTGTCAATACAGGACTAAGATCGAATCCTACTACACCGGCTCCAGCGCTTGTCGGATGTGGCAGGGCTTGCAAACTATTACAAACTACAAAGGGAAGCACAGCCACGAGCTGCCCAGTGACGCAAGCATACCAGACAAGCTAAATGCCTTCTATGCTTGTTTCGAGGCAAGCAACACTGAATCAGCTGTTCCGGACTACTGTGTGATCAAGCTCTCAGTAGCCAATGTGAGTAAGACCTTAAACAGGTTAACATTCACAAGGTCATAGGGACGTACGGATTACAAGGAGGCGTACTTGGAGCATGCGCTGACCAGCTGGCAAGTGTCTAAACTGACTTCTCCCTGGCCCAGTCTGTAATACCTACATGTTTGAAGCAGACCACCATCGTCCCTGTGCCAAGAACGCCAAGGTAATCTGTCTAAATGACTAGTGCCCCGTAGCACTCACATGTGTAACCCTGAAATGCGTTGAAAGGTTGGTCATGGCTCGCATCAACACCATCATCCCAAACACCCTGGACTCACTCTAATTTGCATACTGCCCCAAAAGATCCACAGATGCAATTTCTATTGCGCTCCACACTGCCCTTTCCCACTTGGACAAAATTAACACCTACGTGAGAATGCTGTTCATTGACCACAGCTCAGCATTCAACAACATAGTGCCCTCGAAGCTCATCACTAAGCGAGGGTCCCTGGGATTGAACACCTCCCTCTGCAACTGGATCCTGCACTTCCTGATGGGCTGCCCACAGGTAGTGAGCATAGCCAACAACACATCTGCCACGCAGACCCTCAACACGGGGGGCACCTCAGAGATGCGCGCTTAGTTCTCTCCTGTACTCCCTGTTCACCATGAACTGTGTGGCCGTGCGACTCCGATACCATTAAGTTTGCTGACAACACAATGGTGGTGGGCCTGATTACTGACGACGATGACACCGCCTATAGGGATTAGGTCAGAGACCTGGCAACACCAGTAAGACAAAGGAGCTGATCGTGGAGTGTGTTGAGAGCTTCAAGTTCCTCGGTGTCCACCTCACTAACGATCTATCATGGTCGTGAAGAGGGCACGACAACAGCTGTTCAGCCTCCCCTTAGGAGGCTGAAAAAATGTGTCATGGGCCATCAGTCCTCAAAGTTCTAAGGCTGCACCATCGAGAGCATCTCTATTGGCTGCATCACTGCTTGATATGGCAACTTCTTGGCTTCCTACCGCAAGGTGCTAAAGAGGGTTGTGCGTATGGCCCAGTCCATCACTGTTTTCGACCTCCCTGCCACCCCAACCTCTATACCAGGCAGTGTCCGAGGAATGCCCAAAATATTGTCATACTCTAGCCACACAAGCCAGAGAATGTTCTCCCTACTACTGCACGGCAAGCTGGTACCAATGTATCAAGTCTGGAACCAACAGGATCCTAAACAGCTTCTACCCCCAAACCATAAGGCTTCTAAAAACTACTGCTAAATAGCTAATCAAATAGCTTCTCGGACTACCTGCATTGACCATTTTATTTGCACTAACATTCTTACACTGACTCTATGCACTCACACTGGACTCTACTCACACATACTTACACTGACAACCCAACATACACTAGATACACACACATTGATGCGACACACTCACACACACTTTCCTACACACCAAATACGCTGCTGCTACTGTCTTTTTCCCCCACATTTTGTTACGTTAGTGTTATTCTAAAAAGGATTAAATAAATAAAAATACTCAACATACTACACACAATACCTCAGAATGACCTAGTGAAATCAGGTTTAGACATTTGCAAATGTATTCAAAATAAAAAACATACCTTATTTACATAAATATTCAGACCCTTTGCTATGAGACTCAATTGAGCTCAGTTGCCTCCATTGGTCATCCTTGATGTTTCTACCTTGATTGGAATCCACCTGTGGTAAATTTAATTGATTGGACAGGATTGTGTTGAGGCACAGATCTGGGGAAGGGTACCAAAACATTTATACAGCATTGAAGGTCCAAGAACACAGAAGGGCCTTGGTCAGGGAGGTGACCAAGAACCCGATGATCACTCTGACAGAGCTCCAGAGTTCCTCTGTGGAGATGGGAGAACCTTCAAGAAGGACAACCATCTCTGCAGCCCTCCACCAAATCAGGCCTTTATGGTAGAGTGACCAGACGGAAGCCACTTCTCAGTAAAAGGCACACGACGGCACGCTTGGTTTTCCAAAAGGCACCTAAAGGACTCTCGGACCATGAGAAACAAGATTATCTGGTCTGATGAAACCAAGATTGAATGCTTTGACCTGAATGCCAAGAGTCACGTCTGAAGGAAACCTGGCACCATCTCTACAGTATAGAATGGTGGTGGCATTATCATGCTGTGGGAATGTTTTTCAGCGACAGGGACTGGGAGACTAGTCGGGATTGAGTGAAAGATGAAAGGAGCAAAGTGTAGAGATCCTTGATGGGAACCTGCTCCAGAGTGCTCAGGACCTCAGACTGGGGCGAAGGTTTACCTTCCAACAGGACAACAACCCTAAGCACACAGCCAAGACAACGCAAGAGTGGCTTCGGGACAAGTCTCTGAATGTCCTTGAGTGGCTCAGCCAGAGCCCGGACTTGAACCCGATCTAACATATCTGGAGAGACCTGACAATAGCTGTGCATTAACGCTCCCCATCCAACCTGACAGAGCTTGAGAGAATCTGCTGAGAAGAATGGGAGAAACTCCCCAAATACATGTGCCAAGCTTCTAGCGTCATACCCAAGTAGACTCAATGCTGTAATCGCTGCCAAAGGTGCTTCAACAAAGTACTGAGTAAAGGGTCTGAATACTTATGTAAATGTAATATTTCAGTTTGTTTTTATAAATTAGCAAAAATGTCTAAACCTGTATTTGCTTTGTCATTTATGGGGTATTGTGTGTAGATTGGGGGGGGGGAACTATTTAATCAATTATAGAATAAAGCTGTAATGTAACAATGTGAAAAATCAAGGGGTGTGAATACTTTCCGAAAGCACTGTATATGTATAGTACACAGCTACCTCAATTACCTCGTACTCCTGCACATCGACTCGGTACTGGTACTCCCTATATAGAGCCATGTTATTTTCTACTCCCCGTATATAGATGACCATGTTATTCACTGTATTTATTCCTCATGCCAGTATTTATTTTTATTTCTTTTTTTACTCCCCAATTTCGTGGTATACAATTGGTAGTTAGTCTTGTCTCATTGCTGCAACTCCTGTACGGACTCGAGAGTCGAAACACCAACCAAGCCGCACTGCTTCTTGACACAATGCCTGCTTAACCCGGAAGCCAGCTACACCAATGTGTCGGAGGAAACACCGTACACCTGGTGACTGTGCCAGTGTGCACTGCGCCCGGCCCGCCACAGGAATTGCTAGTGCGCGATGGGACAAGGACATCCCTGCCGGCCTAACCCGGACGACGCTGGGCCAATTGTGTGCCCGCTCCATGAGTCTCCCAGTCGCGGCAGGGTGCAACAGAGCCTGGACTCGAACCCAGAATCTGTAGTGACACAGCTAGCATGGCGATGCAGTGTATTAGACCACTGCGCCACTCGGGAGGCCTCGTGCCACTATTTCTAGTTTATATATTTTCTTTAACTCTGCACTGTTGGGGTTGCAAACTTACTTAATTAAGATCTTTTCAGCTAAACATGTTCTATTCATTTGTAAAAATGTCTAAAAACATTTTTCCACTTTGACGTGTGTGTGTGTTGTGTGTTGTGTGTGTGTGTGTGTGTGTGTGTGTGTGTGTGTGTGTGTGTGTGTAGGCCAGTGACACAATCTCAATTAACTTTTTTTCTTTTCTTCAGGCTATAACACAACAAAATGTGGAAGAAGTCGAGGGCTGTGAATATATTCTGAAGGCACTTCATACAGTCTGGATGAGAGTGTCTGCTAAATGACTAAAAGTGGTCTGGTATGACTGAATTTCTTTCTCTCTGTCCTATCTCTAGGTAAGGGAGGAAAGAATCGTAGACGTGGAAAGAATGAGAACGAGTCAGAGAAGAGAGAGCTGGTGTTCAAAGAGGATGGGCAGGGTGAGTGGAGGGAGTGAGGGTGATGGGGGAGTGCAGGGGTATCTGCCAGGGCTTGTGTGAGGTGCAGGTTTTTGCTCCAGCAAAGCAGTAACATGGCTGATTCAACTAACCAAGTCTTTGTTCAAGACATGATTGGTTGGTGTGTTACTGCTTTGGCTAGAGAAAAAGCCTGCACCTACACCAGCTCTAAAATAAGACTCATTTTTAATGTTGTAAAATAACAGCTACCAGTCTCTTCCCTGTGTAGAATACCTCAACTGCTCCTAACAGTGCTCTAGAATAAATGTGCAGCTCCCTTTTTGTCCAGGGATCTAAATTGCAGATAGAACTAGAGCCCTGTTTTAGAGAAGACATATTGTATTGAGGGTTGTTAAAGGAATTTAATATCTTGATGATAATAATCAATAATCAATTCGCCTTGACTAATGCCCAAGGTTTGTAAGACAATGGGTTATAATAATTAGGCAAGGACTCAGCTTTCTGCAAAAGGTATCTGTAGCTTTATTCAGAGAACGTTCTGAGGTCAGGATAACAAAACAGTCATTATATAGTTCTTGCTTACTTACGCACATGCATTTACACACAAACTGTTGGTGACCTGCATCCCCCATAAACTTCTCACACTGTTTATCACTATCCAGAGCTCAGCCTGTTCTTTTCCCTCAAGGTTAGGAATTCTTTGAAGCTTTTACTCCCTTGACCATCTGTCTCCTGGTGTCCCTCCTAATTGCATACACACATTTCTTTCCCTCTCCAGTGGTTCCTGGACTTTCCGGAACTAATCAGACTAATAGATCCCTACATTGATCATTACATTGATTATTCATTAAACCTGCTGTATGACTAATAATTCATCATGGTTTATTGATTCATTTACATTTATTAGATAATTCTCTTATCAAAGGTGTAGGCATTCAGACGTAATGATCAGCATGGCTATATTCAGTGGGAGCAGTGTACCCCTCTCTCCTGTGCTGTAGAGTACATAGTTGAAGTCGGATGTTTACATACACCTTAGCCAATTACATTTAAACTCAGTTTTTCACAATACCTGACATTTAATCCTAGTAAAAATTCCCTGTCTTAGGTCAGTTAGGATCACCACTTTATTTTAAGAATGTGAAATGTCAAAATAATAGTAGAGAATTTCTTTCTTTCATCACATTCCCAGTGGGTCAGAAGTTTACATACACTCAATTAGTATTTGGTAGCATTGCCTTTACATTGTTTAACTTGGGTCAAACGTTTCGGGTAGCCTTCCACAAGCTTCCCACAATAAGTTGGTTGCATTTTGGCCCATTCCTCCTGACATAGCTGGTGTAACTGTCAGGTTTTTAGGCCTCCTTGCTTGCACACACCTTTTCAGTTCTGCCCAGAAATGTTCTATGGGATTGAGGTCAGGGCTTTGTGATGGCCTCTCCAATACCTTGGCTTTGTTGTACTTAAGCCATTTTGCCACAACTTTGGAAGTATGCTTGGGGTCATTGTCCATTTGGAAGACCCATTTGCGACCAAGCTTTAACTTCCTGATTGATGTCTTGACATGTTGCTTCAATATATCCACATAATTTTCCTTTCCTCATGATGCCATCTCTTTTGTGAAGTGCACCAGTCCTTCCTGCAGCAAAGCACCCCCACAACATTTTTTATTTATTTATTTTTATTTCACCTTTATTTAACCAGGTAGACAAGTTGAGAACAAGTTCTCATTTACAATTGCGACCTGGCCAAGATAAAGCAAAGCAGTTCGACAACATACAACAACACAGAGTTACACATGGAGTAAAACAAACATACAGTCAATAATACAGTAGAAAAATAAGTTTATGTACAATGTGAGCAAATGAGGTGAGATAAGGGAGGTAAAGGCAAAAAAAAGGCCCTGTTGGCAAAGTAAATACAATATAGCAAGTAAAACACTGGAATGGTAGATTTGTAGTAGAAGAAAGTGCAAAGTAGAAATAGAAATAATGGGTTGCAAAGGAGCAAAATAAATAAATACAGTAGGGGAAGAGGTAGTTGTTTGGGTTAAATTATAGATGGGCTATGTTCAGGTGCAGTGATCTATGAGCTGCTCTGACAGCTGGTGCTTAAAGCTAGTGAGGGAGATGTGTTTCTAGTTTCAGAGATTTTTGTAGTTTGTTCCAGTCATTGGCAGCAGAGAACTGGAAGGAGAGACGGCCAAAGGAGGAATTGGCTTTGGGGGTGACCAGAGAGATATACCTGCTGGAGCGCATGCTACAGGTGGGTGCTGCTATGGTGACCAGTGAGCGGAGATAAGGGGGGACTTTACCTAGCAGGGTCTTGTAGATGACCTGGAGCCAGTGGGCTTGGTGACGAGTATGAAGCGAGGGCCAGCCAACGAGAGCGTACAGGTTGCAGTGGTGGGTAGTATATGGGGCTTTGGTGACAAAACGGATGGCACTGTGATAGACTGCATCCAGTTTGTTAAGTAGGGTATTAGAGGCTATTTTGTAAATGACATCGCCAAAGTCGAAGATCGGTAGGATGGTCAGTTTTACGAGGGTATGTTTGGCAGCATGAGTGAAGAATGCTTTGTTGCGAAATAGGAAGCCAATTCTAGATTTAACTTTGGATTGGCGATGTTTGATGTGAGTCTGGAAGGAGAGTTTACAGTCTAACCAGACACCTAGGTATTTGTCGTTGTCCACCTATTCTAAGTCAGAACCGTCCAGAGTAGTGATGCTGGACAGGCGGGCAGGTGCAGGCAGCGATCGGTTGAAGAGCATGCATTTAGTTTTACTTGTATTTAGGAGCAGGTGTATTTAGGAGCAGAATTGAACCCTGTGGCACCCCCATAGAGACTGCCAGAGGTCCGGACAACAGGCCCTCCGATTTGACACACTGAACTCTATCAGAGAAGTAGTTGGTGAACCAGGCGAGGCAATCGTTTGAGAAACCAAGGCTATTGAGTCTGCCGATGAGGATGTGGTGATTGACAGAGTCGAAAGCTTTGGCCAGGTCAATGAATATGGCAGCACAGTATTGTTTCTTATTGATGGCGATTACGATATCGTTTAGGACCTTGAGCGTGGCTGAGGTGCACCCATGACCAGCTCTGAAACCAGATTGCATAGCGGAGAAGGTGCGGTGGGATTCGAAATGGTCAGTAATCTGTTTGTTGACTTGGCTTTCGAAGATCTTAGAAAGGCAGGGTAGGATAGATATAGGTCTGTAACAGTTTGGGTCAAGAGTGTCCCCTCCTTTGAAGAGGGGGATGACAGCAGCTGCTTTCCAATCTTTGGGAATCTCAGTCGACACGAAAGAGGTTGAACAGGCTAGTAATAGGGGTTGCAACAATTTCGGCAGATAATTTTAGAAAGAACGGGTCCAGATTGTCTAGCCCGGCTGATTTGTAGGGGTCCAGATTTTGCAGCTCTTTCAGAACACCAGCTGAATGGATTTGGGAGAAGGAGAAATGGGGAAGGCTTGGGCGAGCAGCTGTGGGGGGTGCAGTGCTGTTGACTGCAGTAGGGGTAGCCAGGTGGAAAGCATGGCCAGCCGTAGAAAAATGCTTATTGAAATTCTCAATTATAGTGGGTTTATCGGTGGTGACAGAGTTTCCTATCCTCAGTGCAGTTGGGGAGGTGTTATTATTCTCCATGGACTTTACAGTGTCCCAGAACTTTTTTGAGTTTGTGTTGCAGGAAGCAAATTTCTGCTTGAAAAAGCTAGCCTTGGCTTTTCTAACTGCCTGTGTATATTGGTTTCTAACTTCCCTGAAAAGCTGCATATCACGGGGGCTGTTCGATGCTAATGCAGAATGCCACAGGATGTTTTTGTGTTGGTTAAGGGCAGTCAGGTCTGGAGAGAACAAAGGGCTATATCTGTTCCTGGTTCTAAATTTCTTGAATGGGGCATGCTTATTTAAGATGGTGAGGAAGGCATTTAAAAAAAATAACCAGGCATCCTCTACTGACGGGATGAGGTCAGTATCCTTCCAGGATACCCGGGCCAGGTCGATTAGAAAGGCTTGCTTGCTGAAATGTTTCAGGGAGCGTTTGACAGTGATGAGTGGAGGTCGTTTGACCGCTGACCCATTACGGATGCAGGCAATGAGGCAGTGATCGCTGAGATCTTGGTTGAAAACAGCAGAGGTGTATTTAGAGGGCAAGTTGGTTAGGATGATATCTATGAGGTTGCCCGTGTTTACGGCTTTGGGGTGGTACCTAGTGGGTTCATTAATAATTTGTGTGAGATTGAGGGCATCGAGCTTGGATTGTAGGATGGCTGGGGTGTTAAGCATGTCCCAGTTTAGGTCACCTAGCAGCACGAGCTCTGAAGATAGATGGGGGGCAATCAGTTCACATATGGTGTCCAGAGCACAGCTGGGGGCCGAGGGTGGTCTATAGCAGGCGGCAACGGTGAGAGACTTGTTTTTAGAGAGATGGGTTTTTAAAAGTAGAAGTTCAAATTGTTTGGGTACAGACCTGGATAGTAGAACAGAACTCTGCAGGCTATCTCTGCAGTAGATTGCAACACCGCCCCCTTTGGCCGTTCTATCTTGTCTGAAAACGTTGTAGTTAGGGATGAAGATTTCAGAGTTTTTGGTGGACTTCCTGAGCCAGGATTCAGACACGGCTAGGACATCCGGGTTGGCAGAGTGTGCTAAAGCAGTGAATAAAACAAACTTAGGGAGGAGGCTTCTAATGTTAACATGCATGAAACCAAGGCTATTACGGTTACAGAAGTCATCAAATGAGAGCGCCTGGGGAATAGGAGTGGAGCTAGGCACTGCAGGGCCTGGATTCACCTCTACATCACCAGAGGAGGAGGAGGATAAGGGTACGGCTAAAAGCTATGAGAATTGGTCGTCTGTGACGTCCGGAATAGAGAGTAAAAGGACCAGGTTTCTGGGGGCGATAAAATAGCTTCAAGGTATAATGTACAGACAAAGGTATGGTAGGATGTGAATACAGTGGAGGTAAACCTAGGCATTTAGTGATGATGAGAGAGATATTGTCTCTAGAAACATCATTGAAGCCAGAAGATGTCATAGCATGTGTGGGTGGAGGAACTGAAAGGTTGGATAAGGTATAATGAGCAGGGCTAGAGGCTCTACAGTGAAATAAGCCAATAAACACTAACCAGAACAGCAATGGACGAGGCATATTGACATTAAGGAGAAGCATGCTTAGCCGAGTAATCAGAGGGTCCAGTGAGAATTAGATAGCCAGCCGAGCCACAGGTAGCAAGCTGGTAGAAGATGGAGTGAGGTCTGTTTTTAGCCACCTCGTGCGTTTCCGTCTGTAGATTAGTGGGGTTCCGTGTGGTAGGGGCGACCAGTCCAATTGGCAAAATAGTTATAGTTATAGTGGCCCAAGAAAATTGTCCGATAGACCTATTCAGATAGCAGCCGATAAGATGACTAACGATTATCGGGCCGCAGATGGGCGTTCAGGTTACGTCGCGACGGAGGGGCCAGTTGGATAACTCCCTCGGGCAGATAATGTCGGTAGTCCAGTCGTGAAGGCCCGATGGGGCTCCGCATCGGCAGTAAAAACGGGTCCGGATAGGTGATTGTAACATGATGCTGCCACCCCCGTGCTTCACGGTTGGGATGGTGTTTTTCGGCTTGCAATCCTCCCCCTTTTTCCTCCAAACATAAAGATGGTCATTATGGCCAAACAGTTCTATTTTTGTTTCATCAGACCAGAGGAAAAAAAGTACTATCTTTGTCCCCATGTGCAGTTGCAAACTGTAGTCTGGCTTTTTTATGGCGGTTTTGGAGCAGTGGCTTCTTCCTTTCTGTGCGGCCTTTCAGGTTATGTCGATATAGGACTCGTTTTACTGTGGATATAGATACTTTTGTACCCATTTCCTCCAGCATCTTCATAGGGTCTTTTGCTGTTGTTCTGGGATTGATTTGCACTTTTTGCACCAAAGTACGTTCATCTCTAGGAGACAGAACACGTCTCCTTCCTGAGCGGTATGATGCCTGCAAGCAATAGTACTTGCGTACTATTGCTTGTACATATGAACGTGGTACATTCAGGCGTTTCGAAATTGCTCCCAAGGATGAACCAGACTTGTGGAGGTCAAGAATTTTTTTCTGAGGTCTTGGCTGATTTCTTTTTTCTAAAGATGTCAAGCAAAGAGACACTAAGCTTGAAGGTAGGCCTTGAAATACATCCACAGGTACACCTCTAATTGACTCAAATGATACAATTAGCCTATCAGAAGCTTCTAAAGCCAAGACATAATTTTCTGGAATTTTCCAAGCTGTTTAAGGCGCAGTCAACTTAGTGTATGCAAACTTCTGACCCACTGGAATTGTGATAGTGAATTTTAAGTGAAATAATCTCTGTAAATAATTGTTGGAAAAATTACTTGTCATGCACAAAGTAGATGTCCTAACCGTCTTGCCAAAACTATAGTTTGTTAACCTCTCTAGGGTAGGTGGCACCAAATCGTCCCACCTACGCAACAGCCAGTCTAATCCCGTGGCGCGATATTCAAATACCTTAAAAATGCTATTACTTCAATTTCTCAAACATATAACTATTTTACACCATTTTAAAGACAAGACTCTCCTTTATCTAACCACACTGTCCGATTTCAAAAAGGCTTTACAAAGTCCAGCAAGCGCCAGGACCGTCTCCTAAAGTTGATTCAGCTGCAGGATCGGGGCACCACCAGTACAGAGCTTGCTCATGAATGGCAGCAGGCAGTTGTGAGTACATCTGCACACACAGTGAGGCGAAGACTTTTGGAGGATGGCCTGGTGTCAAGAAGGGCAGCAAAGCCACCACTTATCTCCAGGAAAAACATCAGGGACAGACTGATATTCTGCAAAAGGTACAGGGATTGGACTGCTGAGGACTGGGGTAAAGTCATTTTCTCTGATGAATCCCCTTTTCGATTGTTTGGGGCATCCGGCAAAAAGCTTGTCCGGAGAAGACGAGGTGAGTGCTACCATCAGTCCTGTGTCATGCCAACAGTAAAGCTTCCTGAGACCATTCATGTGTGGGGTTGCTTCTCAGCCAAGGGATTGGGCTCACTCACAATTTTGCCTAAGAATACAGCCATGAATAAAGAATGTTACCAACACATCCTCCGAGAGCAACTTCTCCCAACCATCCAGGAACAGTTTGGTGACAAACAATGCCTTTTCCAGCATGATGGAGCACCTTGCCATAAGGCAAAAGTGATCACTTCCGTAATTTCTGGACTATTAAGCGCACCTGAATATAAGCCGCACCCACTGAATTATTAAAAAAAAACAAAAAATTTAACATAAATAAGCCGCACATGTCTATAAGCCGCAGGTGCCTACCGGTACATTGAAACAAATGAACTTTACACAGGCTTTAACGAAACATGGCTTGTAACAAAAATAAATAGGCTTTAACGAAACACGGCTTGTAACAAAAATAAATAGGCTTTAACGAAACACGGCTTGTAAAAAAAAAAAAAAAAATTGCAGTAAGCTTTAGTTGTCTTTGCACTGAGTCAATTCCTCACGCTGCTGTTTCCAACGTCTTATCATGGACTCATTAACACCAAGCTCCCGTGCAGCAGCTCTATTTCCTTTTCCAACAGCCAGATCAATCGCCTTCAACTTGAAAGCTGCATCATATGCATTTCCCCGTGTCTTTGCCATGATGAGGGTGACAAAATGACTACCGTAATCAGAATGATGGGAAGTTTGAGAGCGCTCGATTTAATCTAAACAGTAAACAAAAAAGTTGTTTGACCTTAACCCGTTCGGCAATTTCATTGGTCTAATGAAAGCTTCATGCCGCCAAAGAACTGAGCACGTCACAGAATTTTTTTTTTGGGGAGAATTTTTGTTGTTGTTGTGAAAGCGGGTAAAATACATATATTAGCCGCGTCATTGTTTAAGCCGCGAGGTTCAAAGCCTGGGAAAAAAGTTGTGACTTATAGTCCGGAATTTACGGTAAGTGGCTCGGGGAACAAAACATCAATATTTTGGGTCCATGGCCAGGAAACTCCCCAGACCTTAATCCCATTGAGAACTTGTGGTCAATCCTCAAGAGGTGGGTGGACAAACAAAAACTCACAAATTCTGACAAACTCCAAGCATTGATTATGCATGAATGGGCTGCCATCAGCCAGGATGTGGCCCAGAAGTTAATTGACAGCATGCCAGGGCGGATTGCAGAGGTCTTGAAAAAGAAGGGTCAACACTGAAAATATTGACTCTTTGCATCAACTTCATGTAATTGTCAATAAAAGCCTTAGACATTTATGAAATGGTTGTAATTATACTTCAGTATTCCATAGTAACATCTGACAAAAATATCTAGACACTGAAGCAGCAAACTTTGTGGAGATTAATATTTGTGTCATTCTCAAAACTTTTGGCCACGACTGTAGGTGTGTCCCTCCTGTGATGTTGAGTCTTTCTCTCTCTCTCCTGTAGAGTATGCCCAGGTGATTAAGATGTTGGGTAATGGGAGGTTGGAAGCCATGTGTTTTGACGGTGTGAAGCGGCTCTGCCACATCCGAGGAAAACTCCGGAAGAAGGTCACACACACTTCCATCACACTGAAACACAGAGGAAACCCTGACTGATGCTGACTCAAAGCTTTTTTCACTATGGACTGTTACACTGTATAGACTCTAGTGTATCTGAAGAATTTAATTTGTGTTTTCGTTAAGTATTCAGACCCCTTGACCTTTTCCACATTTTACGTTACAGCCTTATTCTAAAATGTATTTAAAATAAAAAATAAAAAATCCTCATCAATCTACACACAATACCACATAATGACAAAGCAAAATCAGGTCTAGAAATGTTTGCAAATTTATTAGAAATATAAAAAATTGAAATATGACTTTCAGGACTTTTACTCAGTACTTTGTTGAACACCTTTTTGCAGTGATTATAGCCTCAAAGTCTTCTTGACGCTACACGCTTGGCACACCTGTATTTGGGGAGTTTCTCCCATTCTTCTTTGCAGATCCTCTTAAGCTCTGTCAGGTTGGAGGGGAGCGTCGCTGCACAGCTGTTGTCAGATCTCTCCAGAGATGTTCGATCGGGTTCAATTCTGGGCTCTGGCTGGGCCACTCGAGGACATTCAGAAACTTGTCCCCAAGCCACTCCTGCGTTGTCTTGGCTGTGTGCTTAGGGTCATTGTCCTGTTGGAGGGTAAACCTTCGCCCCAGTCTGAGGTCCTGAGCGCCCTGGAGCCGTTTTCCATCAAGGATCTCTCTGTACTTTGCTCTGTTCATCTTTCCCTCGATCCTGACTAGTCTCCCAGTCCCTACCACTGAAAAACATCCCCACAGCATGATGCTGTCACAACCATGTTTCACTGTAGGGATGGTGCCAGGTTTCCTCAAGACATGACGCTTGGCATTAAGGCCAAAGAGTTCAATATTGGTTTCATCAGACCAGAGAATCTTGTTTATCATGGTCTGAGAGTCCTTTAGGTACCTTTTGGCAAAGTCCAAGTGGGTTGTCATGCCTTTTACTGAGGAGTGGCTTCCGTCTGGTCACTCTACCATAAAGGCCTGATTTGGTGGAGTGCTGCAAAGACCTTCCTTCTGGAATGATGGAGGCCACTGTGTTTTTGGGGACCTTCAATGCTGCAGAAATGTTTTGGTACACTTCCCCAGATCTGTGCCTGGACACAATCCTGTCTCTGAGCTCTACAAACTACCTCATGGCTTGGTTTTGGCTCTGACATGCACTGTCAACTGTGGGACCTTTTATATAAACGGGTGTGTGCCTTTCCAAATCATGTCCAATCAATTGAATTTACCACAGGCGGACTCCAATCAAGTTGCAGGAAAACCTCAAGAATGATCAAAGGAAACAGGATGCACCTGAGCTCAATTTATTTAGAGTCTCATAGCAAAGGATCTGAATACTTATGTAACTAAGGTATGTTTGTTTGTTATTTAAAGTTTGTAAACACATTCTAAAAACCTGTTCGCTTTGTTATTATGGGGTATTGTGTGTAGATTGAGGGGGGAAAATGTATTTAATCCATTTTAGAATAAGGCTGTTAATTTAACAAAATGTGGAAAAAGTCAAGGGCTCTGAATACTTTCCAAATGCAGTGTATATCAACCAAACCTTTAAATAGTTATTCATTCATCTGATTAATTCCTCAAAAGCGTTCTTATGTTGTTTCTCTCCTCTCTTCTTCCAGGTGTGGATTAACACATCAGATATCATCCTGGTGGGATTGAGAGATTACCAGGTGAGATGACCAGCAACATACCACTACAGTTGTTGTAGGGTGTGAGTCTGTGTTTTTTTGTCACTGTATCATAAAAAGAGGTTTGGGTTTCTCTCTCTCCCCTATAGGACAACAAAGCTGATGTGATCCTGAAGTACAATGCAGACGAGGCCAGAAGTCTAAAGGCTTACGGAGAACTGCCGGAGCACGGTGAGTACCAGGAAGAGTAGCTGTCCCTACAGTAACAGCTAATGGGATTTGTATAGTGGTCATGTAGGAGAGGAGATCAGTAAAGGAAGCTAGTTGAAATGATTGAGGCACACAGACCATGACAGCCACTGTTGACTGCTCTTTCTTGCCCAGTTTTTGTGTTGTTTTGTTTGCACTTCCTTGTTCTCTCTCTGATACCTCCTCTTTCTGTGTCCTCCCTCTCTTAGCCAAGATCAACGAGACCGACACCTTCGGTCCTGGGGACGATGAAGACATCCAGTTCGATGACATTGGAGATGATGATGAGGACATTGATGATGTAGGTGCTAAATCTATATTTGTATTGCTTTCTGGAAGTTTCAATTTAGAAGTGTATTTTGAATTCCCTCTCTTTGTTTTTCTCCTTTCCCCCTCTCTTCCTTCAGATCTAAGGATCTTCTCCAAGAGGGTATGGTTCGATTTTCCCCTCCTCGCCAAAAATCAACACACCCGAAAATCAACACAGGACTTCTGTACCCCACACACACACACACCAAATTTCAAGGAGGTTGACCCTCCCAATTTCTCATTGATACCATGACTGCAGCTACTCACAATCTCTTGTGTTATCTTTTTCATGTATTCATATCAATTTCACGCAGAGTGGAATTTACTTACAAGTACAGAATCTCTGGATTCGCAATAAAAAGATAAAATGGTTTATGTTTGGTCTTGCGGTCTGTATCATTGTAGTTGAAAGTTAACATCGCTCTTTATATTAGTTAGGATGATTTTTATTGATAACGAAACACATTACTCCTGAAGTTGCCTCTGTATCCTTTGGAATGTTTGTTTAATTCAATATTGTATTCCTGATGACATTTTGCAATTACAGAACTAATTGTTTGTATTGATCAATGCCTAATTGAAGGCTCTACCCCCCCCTTCTGTTTTTCAACAGTGTCTGTATTTTACTATTGTTTCCCCATGTTTGTTTGTTTTATGTTTGTTTTGATCCACTACCAGAGGGATGTCACAAAGCATCACTCGATTTAAGCAAGGTAATTCCAAAAAAACGTTTTTAGTTTGGGTTATTTTCCTAAGCTATTCTTGAATATGTGTTGTCTCATCAATTATTCCATGCCTATTTCTAGAAAATATTAACTTATTTTAGAATATTACAGAATGTTTTTTATCTGGTATCTCCTTGGTCCTGCTTTGTGACACCTCCCTGTCTGTCAGAGAAAACAGCTAGCTGCTAACTAGCCTGGTGCTCCAGTCTTGCGCAGGTTGGAATTTGTTATGAATCTTGCCGTGGAGGCAGCACTGCAGTGGTCGCTAGCTGGCACAGCCACAGTCATAACCCTAATGCCTGACTCAAACCTTCAATTAAGACCAAAAAGCACAGTTTTGTTTTCATACATTTTTACGATATAGACAATTTTTACTTTGCAGTTGGTTCATTTAGCGCAGGGATGGGCAACTCCAGTCCTCAGTGGCCAGAGTGGTGTCACAATTTTTCTCCATCCTTAGAAAGCATGGCTGAGTAAACTAATTGCATTCTAAACTGAAGATCATGATTAGATGATTTATTGGAGGCAGGTATTTTAGCTGTGACACCAATCAGGCTCCTGAGGACTGGAGTTGCCTATCCATGATCTAGTGGAAATCGCTCAGTTCTACCCCCAGGGCAAGATTCATGACAATCAACGTCAACCTGTGTCTGTTGCTGCCCTAGTCAATTCCTCTGTTCCTTTACTGTCATGCCTAAGATGTCATGCAAGGCTTGGCATCTATAGAGGAGTTGGCGGCAACACATACAGTATATGGGACAAGCCTAGATAAATATCACTGGACTGTGTCTTGAACACCACTGCCAGTGCTTGTGTTGAGCTATAATGTACTATGATGTCTGATGGCTCACTATAGGGATTTCCAATAAATAACTTCATTCCATGGGCTTGACATGATCTTTCTGAAGTTGCATTTCATACAAAGTTACGGCGGCGCATAAATGGCCCAGCGTTGTCCGGGTTAGGAGAGGGTTTGGCCTTCATTGTAAATAAGAATTTATTCTTAACTGACTTGCCTAGTTAAATAAATGAAAAAAAAGGTCTTCCCTGAGAAAGATGGGAACCTGTGCTTGTATGTTTCAACCAGACGGTGGTGCCACATTCAAACCTTAAATAAACCTTATAAAACATTGTTATTACGTTAATAATATTACACAATGAAGTAGTAATACAAAGATGTTTCTGTAATACAGGTTTGTTTTTTCGATTTGAACATTCTTGTTGGTCTTTATATTTGTAAGGTTTGGATGTAGCATATGGAGATGTATAAAATTGAGTCCTCAGCCAGAAGTGTCCCCCACTTGTGCAGCGGAATAGCTGGCTTTTGGCGTGGCACGACTGGTAAAATGCTTCGGGAGGGCATTCACTTGGGCTAGTAAAGCAGAGGTCCTGGGTGGTATGGGGGGTGATAAGAGACTTAATAAAGCCTAGGCCACCGTGTGGCTGCCTTACTAACGTCTGCGTGTAGCATCAACTAACATGTCGTCATATCAACACCTTACTAACGTCTGCATGACGCCTGCGTGTTAATGAAAGTCATAAGGTGCATAGTGGATATTTATATTAATTAAATCTCAACCATAAATATTAGAATCTTACAGTTTTCCCGTGCAAGCCGACATTCCAAAGTAGCCGCCGAGTATAGCCTATGGCTTGTGTATTTCCTGTTATCGCTAATGGCCTAGAAAAGATTGGACAATCTATAGGTAATCTGTCTTTCTTTCAACACCTCATGGTTTGTTATCTTATCTCGCTGTAGATCTACATGTTAGCCAATCACAGACTGTTGTTACCAGTTCCCAGTAGCTTACATCAGACAACCAATAAGAGTTGTGTCCACGACTTTCAGTCGAATAGAGGAGTTCATAGGCTTTCCCAGAGGGTCCTTGCTATTCTGCATTCTTGGGATGTCCCTACCTCTATCAAGTGTACATGTAAAATGGTTAAGTTTAGTGTTAGTTTAGTGTTCAGGGTAAGGACGTCCCAAGGAATCCGGATAGCAATGACCGTTGATAGAGTGAGAGACTAACACGGTATTTGTTAGCTTGGAGGCGACACAGACCTTTTACAAGCAGCAGAAGCGATTTTCGAGTGTTTGCCCCAGATAGTTTCCTTAGAGATGATGAAAATAATGTCATTGATCCAACTGAGTAAGTAAGTATGTTATATTTAAGTTGTGATATCGTTAGGAAATATTTAGGCCTACTGTGTTGATAAATTTGGTTTATTTTAAAATAATTTTTGTTGATAACGAGTTGAGGCCTTTTGCCTTTAGGTAGGCCATTGTAAATAAGAATTTGTTTCGTTAAATAAAATAAACAAGGTAGAAATTGTGCTACTAATGCACAAACAAGTCTCATAAAAGTAATGATGTTTTTGTTTGGTTAGCTTTTGGAAATTGTAGAAATAAAAAATTGTCCTTCAGAAGTAGCTAGGCAGGCTAACGTTAGTAAGCTAATTAATTTGCTAGTTATCATACAGTAGGTGTATAATAATAATAATGATATAGTTAATATAAGTAGACATGCAATCATAATTGTCATAGCGCATATAAAGCACTCACAAGCTACCGATGGCTGAAAACACAATCGTCACGGGACGAACGAGTGACGAATTTCTGCAAGTGTATACTCGTCAGACGTCATGATATGTCATCAGAAGTGTCCACTTCATTTGATGGCTGAGGGGAGAGGGTGTGTCTTTTAAGTGTTTGGAATGAAGCCAATGAGACGACAAGTTATCATGCACATTTTTTCACTTGAGAAATACTGCACCAAACATCTTAGAAGCACAATTTTACATCTAAGAACTCCTGGGCAAAACGTAGAAATTAATTACAGATTTCTTGATTTATCTTAGATACATTTGGACTATTTTGAGGAAGTGTTTCTGGCGATGTTGTTGCTCAAAAGGGACAAACAACAGTAATATGGCCGTTATTTGTTTTTCAAGCAAAGATCTTTAGGGAGTATTTTTTATTTTATTTAAGTATGCGAGCACAGATGTTCGCTTTATGGAACGCTGTTTGAGTCTTTGCATGTCAAAACAGATACAATAAGCTTTTATTTGACACGTCAAATAACACAATTCTAGTATAGAATGTTGTGTGTGATGAATTTGCACTTGTAAACCAAGCGCCACCATGGGGCTCCCGAGTGGCGCAGCGGTCTAAGGCATTGCATCACTGTAGTCCCTGGTTCGAATCCAGGTTGCATCACATTCTGCCGTGATTGGGAGTCCCATAGGGCGGCGAACAATTGGCCCAGGGTAGGCCGTCATTGTAAATAACAATTTGTTCTTAACTGACTTGCCTAGTTAAATAAAGGTTCAATTTAAAAATAAATAATTAAAAACCATTTCGATCAGTAGCACTGTCAAAGATGTAGAATACTGCTTATTACCAATAAGGTATTATTTGTTCAACCGAATGAGAAAACGTCTGTGTGTGTGTGTGTGTGTGTGTGTGTGTGTGTGTGTGTGTGTGAACCGATGTGAAATGGCAAGTTAGTTAGCGGTGGTGACGTCACTCGCTCTGAGACCTGAAGTGGTTGTTCTCCTTGCGTTGCAAGGGTCGCGGCTTTTGTGGCGCGATGGGTAACGATGCTTCGTGGGAGTCAGTTGTTGATGTGTGCAAGGGTCCCTGGTTCGAGCCCAGGTTGGGGCGAAGAGAGGGACGGAACCTACACTGTTACATGAGCACTTGACATTAGATCAAGATCAAACATGGTATCTAGCTAGCACAAAGGCAATCAGCCTGAAAACAATGACCAGTAGAAACTGCAGTCATTTTCAATATTCTTAGCAATGATTTAGGAATCCATGAGCGTAAGTATTAGCTAGGTAGCCACTTGTTGTTCTCCTATTGAAATAACTGGCTAGCCAGCTTCTTAACCCTGTTGCCCAAAACGAACTTGTATTAACAGCCAGCTAGCTTCATCTGGCTAGTATGTGTTGTGAAGCTAGCCACAATAATGATTAGCCACAATAGTGGAATTTGCGTTTTGTCTTCAAAATAAAAGTCCCTATATGAAAGTGATGCAGAAGGTCACAATTGGTGGAATCATGACATATTTAGACTAGATAATGTTGAACAAGTTTGGCGTGTTGGAATGTGGAGCAATGAAATGGGGTATGAGTCTACTGGGTGACACCCACAGAACAGAACTGTGAAGTGTTTATATTAGTATCATGCTCTTATTGCGGGACTGTGACTGTGTGAAATCACCTCTCCAGTCAGCCTATTGTGTGTATTGACATTCATATTGCGCTGTACAGCTTTACCTAAGGATTGGGGATCAATGAAATGGGGTATCAGTCTACTCAGCACCCAAGTGCTTTTTTCCCCCAAAGTCCTCAAGAGTTATCAGGCTCCAAAACATCCACGTTGTACTTATGGAATAGTGTTCAATACAAATGTGGCTCAATTCACAGTGGTTTCAATGTCCCACAATAAGAGCTACGACGTTAATGTTCGGTAGGTGTCACTGTGTAGACTGATACTCCATGTCATTGATCCACAATCCATAGGTAAGGCTGTACAGTGAAATATGTAGGCCCCTAATGCAATTCTAAAGTCTAATACATCCAGTGTGATTTCAACAGATTTTTGTCTAATTAAGAAATGATCGTATTTTGTTGAATTTAAATAAGAACATTCCAAACTCGTTTAGCATTATCTATTCCATTATGGCATGATTCCACTATTTGTATTAATTTGTATCACTTTGAATCAGATACATTTATTTTGAAGGCGAACCGCAAATTCCACCTGTGTAATCCTTATTGTGGCTAGCTTCACATA
This sequence comes from Salmo salar, assembly GCF_965601325.2. NCBI lineage: Eukaryota > Metazoa > Chordata > Actinopteri > Salmoniformes > Salmonidae > Salmo > Salmo salar. The sequence continues at coordinate 73,306,044 of NC_138309.1, read as the reverse complement.
GGTGGGTCCGCCCACCATTAATAAAATAAAAACTGTCTTATTAATTAGGGGTATTTTTGGGGAAGAACATTGTTTGCATCCATCAGCTAGCTAGCTTTTTTTACGACCAGCGCTGTCCAGAGCTTGGGGAAGTGTCTGCGCTTGTGCTGCAGCGGCAGGTGCGTGAGACAAAACTTTACCAGCATCATAGCATACATATCGGTGATTCGCTATGACGTATGTAACACGAGTGAAAGCGTAATCAATGTGTAACAAATACGTAAAAAAATCATGAACGTGTTAAATTATGTGACGTGCAGTCATATTCAGGTCCTGATTGGTCAAATAGTGTTATTTGACGTATCTTTTTTGACACGCAAAGACCCAAACGGGGTTCCATATCGCTTCGCCTAGGAGCAAAATGAGTTATGCTAGGAGCAAACAGAGCCTATGTATGCGGACCCTTTCGTCACTGTCAGAGTGGGGATGATGCAGCAGGAGAGAATAGAATATACATAGTTTACACTTTTCACAATACTGAGCCAAACTAAATCGAGCTGTAGGCCTACTGGGCTGGATATATGTTCACTCTAACTTCTCCACATCTTATTTTCCTGCTGCTTCAGAAATGTAGCTTGAACAAACCCTTTCTCAAAATGGTAGATGCCTTGTCTCATTTTCTTTATCCAGGGCAACATATAGGATCTGACACGCGCATGTGTGAACGTTTATTTGGTGTCGCTGTTCGGAATGACACCCCTATGAGACCGTATTGTCTCGACTCACTGCCCGTGTCATATATCCTGCAGCTCTTGCGCAACACGTTTTCGATAAGCTCTCAGACCTTGGTAAAAATGTTGTGCGCGTTTTCATGACCATTATTAGCCTAAAAAATGTATGCGGAGGTCTCGCTGGGGAGAGATTTGTAAAGAAGGGATAATCCGATTTCTGCGTGAAACGGAAGTCTGAAAGAACCTGTAAATTGCATTTAAATTAATCCCACCCCAGAAATAGTCAGTTGCAGCACTATGACCAAACGACTACATAGGGGACTATAATAGCCAGCCTGTGTAATGTAATTATAAATCAATGGTCACATATAAAACACATCTAGTGCATTAAGCCCAGGCTATTGCTACATGTTTAATTTTCAACACATGTTTTCCCAACGACCACAGGGCTCCATAAATATTTTTATGGAGCCAAACTTTGTGCAGCAACAGCCTCTGCAGGCATAACCATGCATGTGGCCCCTGTTTGCCTTTAGCCCCAGGAGTGTGTGATTGCAGCTGCAATTGGGGTGTTTCTGCATGTGAGCATTCCTGCGCCTTCATGAATGCCCCCGCCTCAAGCATCTCATTAGTTCCTGCATGAATACCTGCCTTGAGCACTACATCTTCATGCTTGTGTGACACTTTTGAATGTTGGTAAAAAGATAAATAAAAGTATTATCTGAGTTTTATGCCCCTGCCCCTGTACAGGAATTCTGCTAGCTAGCTAGCGTACAGGGGGAGACACCAGTAGACAGTGTCCTTTTCTCCCGCCTGCCCTCGCCATCATTAACAGAACTGCGGGAAAACGGTGCCCGACAGGCAGGGGGAGGACACTTTCTACCGTTGTTACCCTCGCCTCTTCTTCGTCTTCTGTGGGGTTTATCGGAGGTTGGCATCCAACATAATGCAACCTACTGTACTGGAACACCCCCACCTCGCTCTTGACTAGCTTAAAAATTGACCAATAGAAGTATAAAGAGGGATTCCTGCAGATGAAGAAATGCCTACATGCAGGAACTCCCCGAATTGTGGGCCACAATTGCACCATTCTCTCTAGCCCTACTCCAGGGACCAAAGCCTGTGTGCCCTTTGGCTTCTTTCTTGTTAGTTGGTCTCTCTCAACCCTTTTATGTTCTCCATTATGGGAGTATTTTGCCCAACATCTTTATTTACATTTACATTACATTTAAGTCATTTAGCAGACGCTCTTATCCAGAGCGACTTACAAAATGGTGCATTCACCTTATGATATCCAGTGGAACAACCATTTTACAATAGTGCATCTAAATCTTTTAAGGGGGGGGGGGGGGGGGGGGGGGTTAGAAGGATTACTTTATCCTATCCTAGGTATTCCTTAAAGAGGTGGGGTTTCAGGTGTCTCCGGAAGGTGGTGATTGACTCCGCTGTCCTGGCGTCGTGAGGGAGCTTGTTCCACCATTGGGGTGCCAGAGCAGCGAACAGTTTTGACTGGGCTGAGCGGGAACTGTGCTTCCTCAGAGGTAGGGGGGCCAGCAGGCCAGTGGTGGATGAACGCAGTGCCCTTGTTTGGGTGTAGGGCCTGATCAGAGCCTGAAGGTATGGAGGTGCCGTTCCCTTCACAGCTCCGTAGGCAATCACCATGGTCTTGTAGCGGATGCGAGCTTCAACTGGAAGCCAGTGGAGAGAGCGGAGGAGCGGGGTGACGTGAGAGAACTTGGGAAGGTTGAACACCAGACGGGCTGCGGCGTTCTGGATGAGTTGTAGGGGTTTAATGGCACAGGCAGGGAGCCCAGCCAACAGCGAGTTGCAGTAATCCAGACGGGAGATGACAAGTGCCTGGATTAGGACCTGCGCCGCTTCCTGTGTGAGGCAGGGTCGTACTCTGCGAATGTTGTAGAGCATGAACCTACAGGATCGGGTCACCGCCTTGATGTTAGTGGAGAACGACAGGGTGTTGTCCAGGATCACGCCAAGGTTCTTAGCACTCTGGGAGGAGGACACAAGGGAGTTGTCAACCGTGATGGCGAGATCATGGAACGGGCAGTCCTTCCCCGGGAGGAAGAGCAGCTCCGTCTTGCCGAGGTTCAGCTTGAGCTGGTGATCCGTCATCCACACTGATATGTCTGACAGACATGCAGAGATGCGATTCGCCGCCTGGTTATAAGAAGGGGGAAAGGAGAAGATTAATTGTGTGTCGTCTGCATAGCAATGATAGGAGAGACCATGTGAGGATATGACAGAGCCAAGTGACTTGGTGTATAGCGAGATATCATAGACCCTTCTGCTGATTCTAACGGCTTGTTATTATTTGATGTTCCCTCAGCGCTATTTTTAGTCTATGAATAAACCTCTGGAGGGCCTGTGTGTGTGTGTGTGTGTGTGTGTGCGTGTGTGTGTGAGAGAGAGAGCGAGAGACAGAGACCACTGACCAGACATGCGTACACTCTGATGTAAATAATGACGTAATGCAGTGCATGCCTGGTACGTGTGCTCGTCTGTGATCTAAACTCATAGAGAAACCAAGCCAATATGGATTAAACTGTCATTAGCAAAAATAAGCTAATTTAAAATAAAAAGAGGTCAAGTTCATCAGATGGAGGGACTTCAATTCCATTCGAAGACAGTCAAATATTCACTTCTGTTGGTCTCTCTCTTTTTGTTATCCCTCCACTCTCAAACTCTGTTTCTCTGCCATGTATCTCTCTCTCTGTACGGTTCTGCTGCAGTCGTATTCAGGCTGATTTGATTTGTTACTGCTGTTCTGCGGCGGCCGGCGGTCGGCGGGAATCAGGAGGCATCCAAACACAGGGACAGACACAGGGACAGGAGTGGAGGGAACAGAGATGACCACAGTCACACCCAGTGCTCAGCACGAGTTGACAGGTGAGATGATGATGTTGAGGGCTCAGGAGTTAGACGCGTGTTTTGATACTAGACTTGGGATAACAATATTATTAGGGGATACTTTTTTTCTCTATTAAATTGCTCTTCTTTTGCTGTAGCCTAAATGCTTTAAATTGAACAAAAATATGTCTGTATTGATTAAAGAATCGGTATGTTTGTGACTAGAGCATGTTACTATAACTCACCTGACACAGTGAGTGTTTAGCAAATGTTTGGATGTCTTGATGTTAAAAGTGTACGAGTTATCTCTTAACATAAGCTGTGTTTGTCCATGGGGCAGATCTGACTCTGCATGCATTTACATATCTTATGAAAGTAAAAAACACTAGCTCATTGCGTGTTGTGTACAGATAGTCTGCATATATAGTAAGTGTGCATCTCTCTGTATGTGTGTGTTTGAGCATAGACACGACTAGAGGTCGACCGATTATGATTTTTCAACGCCGATACCGATTATTGGAGGACCAAAAACCCCGATGCCGATTAATCGGCCGATTATTTGTTTTGTATTTTTTGTAATAATGACAATTACAACAATACTGAATGAACACTTATTTTAACTTAATATAATACATCAATAAAATCAATTTAGCCTCAAATAAATAATGAAACATGTTCAATTTGGTTTAAATAATGCAAAACAAAGTGTTGGAGAAGAAAGTAAAAGTGCAATATGTGCCATGTAAGAAAGCTAATGTTTAAGTGCCTTGCTCAGAACATGGGAACATATGAACGCTGGTGGTTCCTTAACATGAGTCTTCAATATTCCCAGGTAAGAAGTTTTAGGTTGTAGTTATTATAGGAATTATAGGACTACTTCTCTCTATACGATTTGTATTTCATATACCTTTGACTATTGGATGTTCTTATAAGCACTTTAGTATTGCCAGTGTAACAGTATAGCTTCCGTCCCTCTCCTCGCTCCTACCTGGGCTCAAACCAGGAACACATCGACAACAGCCACCCTCGAAGCAGCGTTACCCATGCAGAGGAAGGGGAACAACTACTCCAAGTCTCAGAGCGAGTGACGTTTGAAACGCTATTAGCGTGCACCCGGCTAACTAGCTAGCCATTTCACATCGGTTACACCAGCCTAATCTTGGGAGTTGATAGGCTTGAAGGGGTGGGTATAATTTGTGGAATGCATAAAATGAAATGTATGAAATGTATGTATTCACTACTGTAAGTCGCTCTGGATAAGAGCGTCTGCTAAATGATGTAAATGTAAAAATGTAAATGTTCCAACAGGAATCTGTTCCAAAAAACGTAAAGTAAAAGGTTGCCAACCAACAATGCATACAAAGTAGCAACGCATACAAACCTAGCTAACTAGCTGCCAAATAGGCATTAACTCACCACGTAGCTTATTCTTAATGTTTGTCCATAGGCAAACAGACATGTGAGGACAGACATTTTTCGGAATAAACGTGATGAGTGAAAAACGCAATGAAATAGACCACTCCCTACCCGGTATCTTATTCTGCCGCTATACAACTTTGTATGCGTTGTTTTTTGGAAACCTTGTTATTTACGAAGTTTTTGGAATAGATTCCTGTTGGAACGTTCCACAAATTATACCCACCCAGGTTGAAGTCATAAACAGCGCAATGCTTGAAGCACAGCGAAGGGCTGTTTGAATGAATGCTTACGAGCCTGCTGCTGCCTACCACCGCTCAGTCAGACTGCTCTATCAAATCATAGACTTAATTATAATATAATAAACACACAGAAATACGTGCCTTAGGTCATTAATATGGTCGAATCCGGAAACTATCATCTCGAAAACAATTTTTTTTTCCTTTCAGTGACATACGGAACCGTTCCGTATTTTATCTAATGGGTGGCATCCCTAAGTCTAAATATTCCTGTTAGGCATTGATGTTTATGGTTAGGTACATTGGTGCAACGACAGTACTTTTTTCGCAAATGCGCTTGTTAAATCAACACCCGTTTGTCGAAGTAGGCTGTGATTCGATGAGAAATTAACAGGCACCACATCGATTATATGCAACGCAGGACACATTAGATAAACTAGTAATATCATCAACCATGTGTAGTTAACTAGTGATTATTTTTGATAGTTTTTATAAGTCTAATGCTAGCTAGCAACTTACCTTTGCTTCTTGCTGCCCTCGCGTAACAGGTAGTCAGCCTGTTAATCCTTGTGGAGTGCAATGTAAGGCAGGTGGTTAGAGCGTTGGACTGGTAACCGAAGGTTGCAAAAACGAATCCCCCCTGAACAAGGCAGTTAACCCCGTTTCTAGGCCGTCATTGTAAATAAGAATGTGTTCTTAATCTGACTTGCCTAGACTTGGCCTTCCCTGTAGCTCAGTTGGTAGAGCATGGTGTTTGCAACGCCAGGGTTGTGGGTTCGATTCCCACGGGGGGCCAAGTACGAAAAAAAAAAAAATGTATGGAATGAAAAAAAATGAAATGTATGCATTCACTACTGTAAGTCGCTCTGGATAAGAGCGTCTGCTAAATGACTAAAATGTAAATGTAAATGTAAATAAAGGTGTAAAAAAACAAATCGGCGGCCAAAAATACCGATTACCGATTGTTATGAAAACTTGAAATCGGCCATTCCGATTAATCGGTCAACCTCTAGACACGACCCTCCAGCTCCTCTTGTTTCGTAGTTTACATGTTGATTGACAGTGTTTCAGATAGATTGACATAAACCACACACAATGCCCTGACCTCTGACCTCTAGCTACAACAGATTGACAGCAGGTTTATAGAGCTGTCTGTCTGACCCTGACATGGAGGGATGACCCCCAGGTCAGCTGGATGTGTCTCTCCCCCTCAAACACAGACAGGGTCAGGAATCATCTAGGGAAATTTGATGTCTTACTGACTGGAAATCAAACTTAGAAAATATATTTCTATGGAATCGTACCCTTGTCACATGCGTGTGTAAAGATCGACTGTGTGAGCCCACTGAGCAAAAGCCTAAGCAGTAGCTCTGGCCGCTGTGTGTGTCAAGTGTGGGACTGACTCTACCCTCCAATGAGCAGTCATGACCTCGCCTTCCATCACCAGGACAAGGCCACTCACCAATGGGCACATGTCCCCTTCTCGCCTGTCGTCCAATCACAACAGTCCAGCAAGTAAGCCACCTCTAGCATCATACTTATCTGTTTCTTAACAAAGACCAAGCTAAGCTACCTACTAAAATGCGATCCGGGTCTGTGTAGCTACCTCCAATACTGTCTGATCTACTGTAGTTCGTTGTTCATTCAGCAACAGTATACTTCAACCTCTCCACTGATTTTAAAGAAGTATGAAACACCTGCTCTGAGTTTCTCTTCTGTTCATAATTGCCTTCTATGTGCTCACTGATTCTCTATCTTCTCTCATCCTCGTGTGTAAGGGTCACTGTGGATGGACAGAGTGCAGTTAGTGAGAGAGAGGAGAGAGAGAGAAGAGTCAGGGAGTCACACACACATACACACACATTCAATAAACCAATATGAACACTGTGTGTGTGTGTGTGTGTGTGTAGACCTAGGAGAGTTCCTGCGTGATAAAGAGCAGCAGCTGGAGCGTTTTTCGGAGGAACGAGGGAGGAGGATGGAGGCGCAGAAAAAAAGAAAGGAGAGGAGACGACAGCAGGAAGAGGAGGAGAAGGTCAGAGATCAAACTACTATGCACCCTAATTTTTTTGTCCTTTCCTCAACGGCTCCTTCCAACTCCCCCACACCCTGTTTACCTCTCCCTCTCTCTCTCTCTCTCTGATTTGGGTTGAGTATGGTCTGCCTGTTGGGTTAGATTAGATGTGCTTTAAAAGTAGGCCAATGGTGAACATCTCAACTGATGATTTGAAATTGATTGGGAGACAGCCCATCCTTGCAGACAGACTCTCCTGTTTATGTTAATAGATTAATGATTGGGCGGTCTCTGTGGCTGCACCATGATATCATCGTTGGCGTATCATGTGTCATTTCCTGGAATCAGACAGTACATAATATATATCTGTCATGCACACACACACACACACACACACTGGATATGAATATTTAATTATGTGTAGGACCAGATAGAGGACAGAGTTTCCATACGATACAATAGGATGTGATATGATATGAGGCCAGTGGTAGCCTATAGAATGGATGTTGGTTGATTACTGCAGAATTATCAATTAGATATGCAAACAATATGAGTTAATGTATTGATAAAAAACACTGCTGATTAATCTGTCTGTGGTTATTTAGGTGTGTGTGTCTGTTCTGCTGTAGAACTCTGTCTCTGGTTATTTAGGTGTGTGTGTGTGTGTTCTGCTGTAGAACTCTGTCTCTGGTTATTTAGGTGTGTGTGTGTTCTGCTGTAGAACTCTGTGGGGGTTCTATTTTAGTCCTGGCCCCGGTCGGGTTCTGGGTTGCCGTAGCGATATTGTCCGCTATCACCTCAGATGACTCTCTCTCTCTCTCCCCCCCCCCCTCTCTCTCCCTCTCTGCCTCTTTCTCCCTCTCGGCTTCCCTCTATCTCTCCGGATCTCTTTATCTCTTTATGGCTATCTCTCTCTTTTCTTCTCTCTTATTGATCTTCATCCCCCTCATCCCTCCCTCCCTCCCTCCTCCCCTTCTTCTCTCCTGCAGTGGTGTGTGCGAGTCCCTCTTTCTCTCCCAATCTGAGGTGGGGCTTTCCCTTCCTCACAGAGAATACTGCAGCCTTTCCCCAACATACTTAAGATAACCAACAACTTATACAGAAGATTTACAGCAGTTCATGCAATGCATGTAAATTGAAATGTGTATAGGAGATTGATTGAAATGAGAGTTGGTGTGTGTGTGTGTCTCTGGTAAATGACTCTGTCTCTCTCTCTCTGCTGTAGATCTCAGTAGTCCAGACAGGCAGGAGTTAACCCACCAGAGAAATACAGTCACTGAGCAGATGAAGAAGGAAGGGGGAGAGATGGAAAGATGAAGGGAGGGTTGGAGGAAAGGAGGGAGTGAGTGGATACAAAGGAAAAAAGAGCATCTGCGATGTGACAAATGCAACCTGTGTCAGTACCATAGAGTACCCTCTGTGTGTGTATATGTCCCTATGACGTGTCTGTGTGCACTCAGTCGGGTGTGTCAGTACCATAGAGTACCCTCTGTGTGTGTATATGTCCCTATGACGTGTCTGTGTGCACTCAGTCGGGTGTGTCAGTACCATAGAGTACCCTCTGTGTGTGTATATGTCCCTATGACGTGTCTGTGTGCACTCAGTCGGGTGTCGTCAACAGAGGGGAAGGGAGTAGAGGTTATGTGTTGTCCCTCTAGCTGGCTAAATGCTTCCTCAAATAGAATCAGTTATTAGGGGGGGGGGCAAAAGGGGAGTGGGAAGAGAGAGAAAAAAGGGAGGGGAAGGAGAGAGAATCTAGGGAGAAAGAGGTGAGCAGAGAGAGAAAGGGTGGAGTGAACAAGTGAGGGGAGGGAGAGAGAGTGACAGAGCAAGAGAGAGAGAAACAGAGCTACCTAGAGGGAGCGGCAGACACCGGCGGAGAGAGGGATAGATAGAGAGGGATAGATAGCGAGTCTGAGGCTCTGGTATATTTATCAGTGAGCAGCAGACAGTGTGAGTGACTGAACGAGTGAACGAACTGACACAATTGGAGGAGAGAAAAAGTGGCGAGGCTGGAGTTGCTCCGGTAACCATGGCGCAGCCGTCTCCATGTGCATCACCGGGTGTTCGTCGTCGTAGCGACGGCTCTGTGAGAGAGTGTCTATTTTTCCCCGTTTTGGAACGTAACGAACAGGAGAGACTGGAGGCCTTGGTGAGAAGACGGGAGAGAGGGGGAGAGAGGGACAGACAGATGGGGGAGGACAGCAGAGACTCTATGGAGAACAGGCCTAAACGCTGGACCTGGGGAGGCCCACCTGGAGGGGGAGAGGGTGAGTACACTGGGGGAGGAGGAGGGTGGGGGCATGGGAGTCAAACCGTGAGGGAGAGACTGGGAGGGGGAGGGGAGAGATTGACAGGAGGTATGGAGGTTTAGGAAGTATGGGATGACGTATGTGTGAGGGGGGACAAAGGAAGAGAGAGAGGAGAGGGGTTGATGGGATGTGTTCAGGATGGGGGAAAGGGTGGGGACAGTTTAGGACAGCTACAAGGAAAAGGAAAGTAGAGAAGAGAGGGGAGGGGAGGGATGGATGAAGATAAAGATAATGGGGGCAGGTGAATGACAGATAAAGGACAATAAGGAGAGAAATGAGGGGTGAGAGAGGGAGGACAGAGACCAGAGAGAGAGAGAGGGGGAGGACAGAAAGAGGAAAAGGGTGTGGAGGCTGCAATGCAGGGGAGGACAACGCTTCGTCTTAAACTCATCAGCTTGGGAGAGGCTGCTGTGTGTGTGGGCCAATAGTATTATGGCTCATAACATTACTCTGTGATGATAAGAGAATTCTGTCTGTGTCACTGTCGTTTACCCTGCTGTTACAGGTGTGAGTTTAGCTGAGAAATCGTGTGTGTGTTGGGTATATCTCTGTTTCTGTGAAATGCTGCTACACTCCCTCAGCAGTGTGTGTGTTTGCGTGCGTTGGGAAACAGGCCTGATTCCTGGGAGGGGCCTGAAATACGTATCTAACCACACACACACACACACACACATACATTGACGCGATATTTACTGCGTATGTAAACATCCATTGTTGCATTAGTGTCTGTCTCTCTCTCTCTACACACACACACCCCTTGTCATCTGTCTAGGCCTGATGTTATGGCACTGTTAAGGCTAAGGGTATTATAGGATTTGCAATTGCAATTGCATTTGTATCTTTATCTGTGTATTTTCATGGTATGTGCGTGTGTGCGTGCGTTTATTTGTTTTCAGCGATGACGCTCCCATCAGTGAGCAGTACCGGAGCAGTAACCAGACTCTGTGACGCATTCATAATGCAATCAATTATTCACACACCCCATCAGGCCGAGGGTGAAGTGGAGAATAGGCCCCTCTTATAGAATACACAGGCTACCACATTCTTCAACAATACCTTATAGAATCCTACAGAATAGCGGCTCTAGAATACAAACGCTGGTAAAGTCTGGAGTATCAGCACCCATTCTATTCTTCTTCAATTACTGATCAAAACATAACATATTTCACTGGGGTGATAACCTGCGGATGGACAGTAGACCTGAACTGAGATCAGTTGATGCCGCATCATGCAGGGTATCAGCTTACACAGCTCCAGTCTGACTGCAGTGCATCGCGTGCGTGTGTCAGAGACTCATAGGTGTGTGCGTGTATACAATTGGTCCACGTAGGTTTGTGTACGCAGTACATATGTGAGTATAAATTCAACACTCAGGTGTGTGTGTATGATTGTCACGCCCAGGTGCGTGTGTAACGCTTTGCTTTCTCCGCTCTGACAAACCTGCTACCAGGTCACCCTAAGACCCCGCCTTCTCATGCTATTGGCTCAGCTCTGCCTCATCATCCCGCCTCCGCTGCCAGCCCCAACCAATCCAGGAACGGTACAGACCACCTGACACCCTTAGTGTGATCCGCTGCCTGCATGTGTGTGTTTATACCGTACATGTGTGTGTATATACCGTACATGTGTGTGTTTATACCGTACGTGTGTGTGTATATATACCGTACGTGTGTGTGTATATACCGTACGTGTGTGTGTTTATACCGTACGTGTGTGTGTATATATACCGTACGTGTGTGTGTGTATATACCGTACGTGTGTGTGTTTATACCGTACATGTGTGTATATACCGTACATGTGTGTGTATACACCGTACATGTGTGTGTATATACCGTACATGTGTGTGTATATAGCGTACGTGTGTGTGTTTATACCGTACATGTGTGTGTGTATATACCGTACATGTGTGTGTATACACCGTACATGTGTGTGTATATACCGTACGTGTGTGTGTTTATACCGTATGTGTGTGTGTATATATACCGTACATGTGTGTGTATATAGCGTACGTGTGTGTGTTTATACCGTACATGTGTGTGTATACACCGTACGTGTGTGTATACACCGTACATGTGTGTGTATACACCGTACATGTGTGTGTATATACCGTACGTGTGTGTGTTTATACCGTACATGTGTGCTGTTGTTGTGTGGCTGCATGCATGTTGTGCTTTGTGTTGCCAGTGCAAAACCGTTATTCCCCCTTCTGGGCAATAAAATATTACATTGTATTCTATTTTATTCTATTGTCCATATTCACCATTTTTTTATTTTGGCCCAAGTAGCCTATGTCCCATCTCATTGGTATGCTATGTGTTTTGCAGTGAGTTCTGCTGCCTTCCTGCATGGGAGTGTTTGTGTGTTCATGAATATGGTTATGGTTGTGTTCACCACACATCAAGTAAATGTCAACGTGTGTGTGTGTGTGTTTGTTGTCTCCCTTTGGTCTTTGGGGTCCGTCAGCCCCGCCTCCTTGCCCAATCAGAACAAAGAGTTTATGTACTTCCTGTTTGTCTGGCCTACGGCGACGCTCGGTGATGCACACACAGTGTTCACCCCCCCTTCATCACGGTCTGTAGCAGACTGCCCCTGCAGCAGTCTAACCACACACACACACACACACACACACACACACACACACACACACACACACACACACACACACACACACACACACACACACACACACACACACACACACTTTATAGGATATGCAGAAGTCTGGTTAAAACCCTCCTCTCTCCTTTGTGCTAGACGGTCTGTGTGTGTGTATCCATGTAAATATGGAACATGCATTAGTCTCTTACTATACAAGACTGAAGTCAAACTGAAGCCCAATCAGTGTGTGTTTGGTGGGATTGATGGTTTGGTGTGTGTGAATTTGTGGCATAGCTCTGTGTTTTAGATAGTGAGTGAGTGTGTTGTGTTTTATTAGTTGAATGGTCTGTTCACTAACCGGAGTGGCGTTTTAGTTGGAGTGTTCTAGTGGTGTGTGTTTGTAAAGCGTGTTGTGTGTCTCGTATATGTGATTTGTGTCACTGTTGCTCCAGGTACAAGTTGGCCCTAATCACAGATAGACATATCTGACCTTAGCTATTTTCTCTACCTACTTCCCTGAAGTGTGCACTCATCTCTCTCTCGTGAAGATTGGTGTAAGCAATTAAGACTTTCCACCATATTTCAGTCCATTCCTAACCTTCCCCATGAGCGGAAGTGAATGAGTGCACACATCAAGGATGAGGGTAGATAATGTGAATTCAGTATTAGTGGTTAAAGACGACTCGTACCTCTTCATGTCCCTCTGGGGTGGAACGTCTGACTCTTTCTCCCATCATGCATCTCTCTGCAGTGTGTGACTTTCTGACACCGCCCTCCTCGGACCAGCCAATCACCAAACGGCTCTCCAACTCTTCAGCCTCCCTGCACTCACCAGATAGAGGTGTGTGTGTGTGTGTGTGTGTGTGCGCGTGTGTCTGTGCTCGTGTGTGTGAGTCGATTCATGAGGACGTGTGTCTAGTGTTGCCAAGCAACAGCATATAATATGACTCTCTTTTATGTATTTCTCTGCACCCCTCTGTTGGTGTGTCTCTTCGTTGTCCGTCTCTCTGTCTGCCCTATGACTATGCAGTGTGTGGTGTGTCCCCTCGTTTAGCGTCCCCAAGCCCCCAGCGGCCGGCCTACAAAGGTTCCCCCTCCAGGAAGACCAGTAATGGGCCCCCGGAGGATAAGACCCCCAAAACACCCACAGTCGGTACCATGTGTGTTTGTACAGGCATTTATATTACCACATTAGAATTCTGAGCAAAACCTGACTTCTTCTGTTGTGTTTTTAGACAGAGAGAGGCCCCGCCCACTGTCTGACTGACTCTTCAATGAGACGCCTTGACTCTCCGACCACTCCGACCCGAAGCTCCTCCCCCAGAGCCCAGAGCAAAGGACTGGGCACGCCCAAAAGGTACAGAAACGTGCAGTAGCACACACACAGTTTATCTGAACATTTTGGGAGTGTTGTGGGCCGTTGCTGACCTTGTTGTTGTGCTCATTGTTAAGTACTGCAAGGTTGTATGAAAGGTTCAATTAAAACAGTAGGAGTGCTTGGGTAAAATCACTGAGGAAGCCAAGCCAAGCCAGTAAAAAAAGCCATAATAAACCCATATATTGTGATAATTGTCTTGTTTGTTCATACGCTACCATGATGTACAATAAGGTCGTGACAACAAAAAGACAAGTCACACAGTGGTGGAATAAATTCAACTATACATATGTTTGTTTCATCAAAAACCATAGAGTAACATCTGTCCGATGACGTCCACAAAGCGAATAAGTCATTAAACAAACAGTTATATGACCTGCAGCATGGTCAAGCAAGTTAATGTTTTAGACAGTTTACTAAACAACTACTGATTTAGAACCATGGAGTTACCGCAAGTCGGCACAAAGACAACAGGATCACTGCCTCCACTATTCCAGCACCATTTCAACTTAAACATTTAAACATCATCAAATCAACAAGGCTATATATGCTTAGTTTAATACACTGATAACAAACTTAAAGATAGCAAAAACAATTTAGTCCAAACAATGTTTCTAAATATCATGTGGCTGTCCATGGTACTGATTTCTGTCCGTGTGTATGCACACGTGTGTTGGCTAAACGGTCTACGGCTTATGGCTCTGTCATACAGTATACTTTTAGTTTTGGTTTTCATAGGCTACCTAGCTAAAATACTTGCTAGCCTAACTTCCTCACATGGGCAACAATGAACCAGCTAAGTTGGTTAGCTAGTTAACATGAGCCTACCAGGCTACATCTAGGCTACATCTTGAACTTCAATCGTCAGGCCAGTGGCACAAAATATTCATTTATGGTTAGATCAGAATCGGCGTCATAATCATTGGCCTGTACAGAGGATTAAGTCAAAACCACAATCCAAATCCACATCTCCATCCATGGCTTAGGAAAGGGACGATTTAGCAAGCTAGCAACTGCAGGACATCAACACAAGCAGACCAGAAACACATTGAAAATGACGTTTTGCTTAGGAAGTTATTTCATTGGTGTGAAGCCAAATTCAAACTGGCCTCCCTTAGGGTATTTTGCTGCACCAGGACATCCCACAGTTGAACTCAGCTCAACGCTGATTGGCTAATTATTTTCTAATGTTTTTTTTGTCAAGGAAGGACAAATGCTTGCTGGCATCAATCAATCAAATGCTACTGCAGCAACATGTTATACTATTTTGGTCCAGACAGCGTCAGATACATGGTCTACACATACTGAGACAGAGTGGTGCTGTTTCACTGTCCAGACAGCATCAGATACATGTCTACACATACTGAGACAGATGGGTGCTGTTTCACTGTCCAGACAGCATCAGATACATGGTCTACACATACTGAGACAGAGGGACGCTGTTTCACTGTCCAGACAGCATCAGATACATGTCTACACATACTGAGACAGAGGGGTGCTGTTTCACTGTCCAGACAGCATCAGATACATGTCTACACATACTGAGACCAGGGGCTCTGTTTCACTGTCCAGACAGCATCAGATACATGTCTACACATACTGAGACAGAGGGGCGCTGTTTCACTGTCCAGACAGCATCAGATACATGGTCTACACATACTGAGACAGAGGGGTGCTGTTTCACTGTCCAGACAGCATCAGATACATGGTCTACACATACTGAGACAGAGGGGTGCTGTTTCACTGTCCAGACAGCATCAGATACATGTCTACACATACTGAGACAGAGGGGTGCTGTTTCACTGTCCAGACAGCATCAGATACATGGTCTACACATACTGAGACAGAGGGGTGCTGTTTCACTGACCAGACAGCATCAGATACATGGTCTACACATACTGAGACAGAGGGGCGCTGTTTCACTGTCCAGACAGCATCAGATACATGGTCTACACATACTGAGACAGAGGGACGCTGTTTCACTGTCCAGACAGCATCAGATACATGGTCTACACATACTGAGACAGAGAGGCGCTGTTTCACTGTCCAGACAGCATCAGATACATGGTCTACACATACTGAGACAGAGGGGCGCTGTTTCACTGTCCAGACAGCATCAGATACATGTCTACACATACTGAGACAGATGGGCGCTGTTTCACTGTCCAGACAGCATCAGATACATGGTCTACACATACTGAGACAGAGGGGCGCTGTTTCACTGTCCAGACAGCATCAGATAGATGGTCTACACATACTGAGACAGATGGGCGCTGTTTCACTGTCCAGACAGCATCAGATACATGGTCTACACATACTGAGACAGATGGGCGCTGTTTCACTGTCCAGACAGCATCAGATACATGTCTACACATACTGAGACAGAGGGGTGCTGTTTCACTGTCCAGACAGCATCAGATACATGGTCTACACATACTGAGACAGATGGGCGCTGTTTCACTGTCCAGACAGCATCAGATACATGGTCTACACATACTGAGACAGAGGGGCACTGTTTCCCTCACTTGGATGATTTCTCCGGTGAGATTCAGAATCGAAAATTATTGTTTTTATTGGTGAAATATTTGGGGAAGCCTGGCTTCCCTTGGCACCCATGAATGCACACCACTGAATGAAAGTTGATTGTTATTACAGGGTGAGGTCAACTAAGAGTCGTGCCCAGTCCCCCTGCTCTCCGGGACAGTATCCTCCCTCCCCCCTCCGCCAGCGAACCCCGGTAACTGAGGGCAACCAGGAGGCCAGGGGTCATGGAACCCTAGAGAGGAAGTCCTCTAAGCTGGACGCACCAGAGAAGAAGACCTCCAAGTCCTCCAGCAGAGACCTTGCGGCAGGTAAGGTGTGTGTGTGTGTGTGTGCGTGCGTGCGTGTGTGTGTGCGTGTTTGAGCAGTTAGAGAGATGCTCAGTGAGCTCAGAATTCACCACTGATATGCTCTGCCCTTGAGAGGTTGAGAGGAGAGAGAGAGGGGGATGGAGAGAGAGGTCTGTAACCTGAGCCATCCTAGATGAGAGGAGAGAACAGAACGCTTCAGAGAAAACTGCTTTCATCAGTGTCTGCTGTACCCCAGTCATCTCTGTCTCTCTCCCTCTCCCCCACTGCTTCCCTCCTTCTCCTCTCAGAGTCTCCAGGTACGCCCACAGGCAGGAACGTTGCCGGGACAATGGATGCGGAGGAGGCTTCTAGACTGTTGGCTGAGAGGCGGCGTCTGGCCAGAATACAGAAAGAACAGGAGGACAAACTACGACAGGAGGAGGAGAGGTGTGTGTGGAGTATTTTCGTTTTGTTTTTGTTTCCCCAATTTTCGTGATATTCAATTGGTAGTTACAGTCTTGTCCCATCACTGCAACTCCCCTACGGACTCGGGAGAGGCGAATTTCGAGAGCCACGCGTCCTCCGAAACAAAACCCTGCCAAGCCGCACTGCTTCTTGACATACTGCTCCCACTTGACACACTGCTCGCTTAACCCGGAAGGACTCGCTAGAGTGCGATGGGACACGGAAATCCCGGCCGGCCAAACCGTCCCCTAACCCGGGAAACGCTGGGCCAATTGTGCGCCGCATCATGGGCGTCCCGGTCACGGCCGGCTGTGACACAGCCTGGGATCGAACCCGTGTCTGTAGTTACGCCTCAAGCACTGCGATGCAGTGCCTTAGACCGCCGCGTCACTCGGGAGACCCATGTGGAGTATTTGAATAGAGCAGTGTTCCCCAATTGGTGGCCTGAATTTAGGCCGCGGGTGATTTTATTTGCCTCCCAATGTTTTCTGAGCAAAAAAGCTAACTATTTTTTGTATTTTTTGTTGGACATTAAAGAATGTAAAAACACAAGCAAATCAGCTCCAAGTGATTGTAATTTTGGAAAACTGTTCCAAAATATTTCAACGCATAATTGAAATATATATGTGATTGTATATAAATGTAACCAAGGTTTGAAATGATTATGTTTTAGCCAGATATTATATCTTGTGGTCAATTTGCAGACTACAAATTATTTGTAATAATGTTCCGAACCCCTGACCAGCCACTCCAGAAAGAAATCGTCCCGCAGCTGAATTTAGTTGATGGTCCTTGGTATAGAGCTTCTGGCCAGAAGGATGTGGGTATTTAGAGTGTATAAGGCGTGTGCGTTTTCTCACTGAGTGTGTGTGTGTGTGTGTGTGTGTGTGTGTGTGTGTGTGTGTGTGTGTGTGTGTGTGTGTGTGTGTGTGTAGGCTGAGAGAGGAGGAGGAGCAGAGGAGAGAGCAGGAGGCACAGGAGCGGCAGGCAAGAGAGGCACAACAAGCGGAGGAGGAGAGAGAGAGATGGGAGGAGGAGAGGAAGACCAGAGAGGACGAGGAGAGAAGGACAAAGGAGAGACGTTGGAAAGACATGCAGGATCAGCTGGACCGAGAGGTCAGGGGTTAAGTCTCAGGGGTTAAATGTCAAACCAAGAGGCATTACTGCAGCATGTAGGCCTGTCTAAGATGTCTAATGACAGATAGTCAATATATATATATATATATATATATCTCCAATGCCATGTTGCTAGCAGTTTCAAATCCATGTGGTTTATATATATATGGGTCTGTCTGCTACATTGTGCTTTTAGCCTTGAATAAACTCTAACCTCCATACTTCTGCTGATCTCATGCAATCTGACCCCACATTATGTCTGACCCACAGCTTCCTTAGTTCTTATCAGTTCAGGGCATTAATGTTTTGCGTGTGTTTGTGTGCAGAGAGAGGAGGCGTGTCTGCGTGCTCACAGGGAGACAGAGAGGAAGAGGCAGGAGAGAGAACTGTTGCAGATACAGGAGGAGCAGGAGAGACTGCAGAGGAAGAAGGTTAGCACCCCCCCCCCCCCCCCCCCCGATATGCTGCCATTTAAGCTGTTTTCCTAAACTCGTGTGTGTGTGTGTGTGTGTGTGTGTGTGTGTGTGTGTGTGTCCACAGCGGATTGAGGAGATCATGAAGAGGACACGTAAGAGTGAGACGGACTCCTTATGCCCAGGTATATACAAACAAGAGCGTGCGTGCACACACACACACACACACACACACACACACACACACACACACACACACACACACACACACACACACACACACACACAGGGTGTACTGTCTGCAGGGTGACTCAGCAGACAGTGATCTGGCCAGGGTTACAGCTCCCCCATGTGGTGGAGAGGAGGGTCTGTTGGGTTGTATTGTTTGTCTTACAGTATATATGACTCTTGACCATTATTGCATGAAGGTTTTGAGCTACTATTAATATGGTGAGTCTACCCCCTCCTCTCTCTCAGGTGTGTGTGAGGTGAACGGGGGCCAGACAGGACATGTCAGGGAGTTGGATCAGGACGAGTCCCCCATCATCACGCTGGGACCCCTGGAGAGTAAGAGCTGTGGAGGGGACGAGCTGTCTGACGGGGTACAGTCTATGGACGTCAGGTGAGCTACACACACACACACACACACGTCCCCAATTTTTAACACTCATTTTTCATACTGTGTGTGTCTCCCCAGTCCAGTGTCCAGGGATGAGTTGGGTAGCGTTCAGGAGTTCTCTCCCATCAGCGAGGGGTTAAACAGCATAAGTAACACCCAAACCCTGGAGCACCTCCTGGATCTCACCGCCCAGCCAGAAACGTCCCTTTACCCCATGCTGCAGGCCGGCAGTGCTGCAGCCCTGGGAGACCTCAACAAGAACCTGCTGATACAGGATTATAACCCTGCCTCCTTCACTAGCTCCTCCCCAAGCTCCGGCCAACTTCTCCACAGCCTCAGCCCTGGCAAACTGGACATCTAGTAACCAGGTAACGGGTTTGGCCGGGGTAGGCCGTCATTGTAAATAAGAATTTGTTCTAAACTGACTTGCCTAGTTAAATTAAAAAAACTCACAAACAAACACACACTGTACAGCTCTGCTCTAATATTCATTATCCTCTTCCTCCAGGGCGTTGGGAAGGACAACTAGCTGTTGGGTGCAAAGAGGAGCTAGGAGCAGCAAGGGGGTCTCTCCTCTCCTCCTGCTTCCCCCCATCAGAGAGAGACCAGCTCCTTGCACCTCCGCCCTCACCCCTCTTTAGGGGAGAGACCCTCCCCATTCACCCCCGGCTTCCACAGAGAACAACAACCGCTCAATATATGGCTCGCCCTCATCTATACAACTCAACCACAGGAGGCTGCTGAGGGGAGGACGGCTCATAATAATGTCCGGGAACGGAACAAATGGAATGGCATCAAACACCTTGAAACCATGTGCCTAACGTATTCGATACCATTCCACTAATTCCGCTCCAGTCATTACCATGAGCCATTCCCCTCAATTAAGGTGCCACCAACCTCCTCAACACATCTACCGCTGAATTCCCCATTCACACACTGACATGTACACACACATGGTTAATACTCTCCCGGTAAAGTAAAGCTTTTTCTCTGTGTCCTGGCTGTATGATATTGTGCATAAAGGTGTGTCAGTGTTGAAAGGAGGATGATGTAATAGTATGGTTGTGTTATCCGCCTGTAGCATTAATTATGTGGTTAACACTGACCATGTGACCCTGTAGCGTCTTCACTGGAGAACACCTCTCTTCCTCCTGTATATACTATAGTCACACAGCTGTTAACTAGCTCTAGGTAGAAGTTGCCCCTAACCACAGATCTAGGATCAGATCTTTCTAACCCTCAATAACCTTAACTATTGGGGAGATGAAAATATAGTCTGACCCTGTATCAGTGGTTAGTGGCAACAGTTACAACGACTGTGTTTGGAGTTTCTGTCTGTCAGTGTTTCTAGTGGTGGAAGGTTATATCCCACCACCACTGATGTGCTGCACTACTGTTTGCCAGGACACAGGAGTCTATTCGACTACTGGTACTTAGAACTCAGCTAGCCAGTCTAGATATGTTAACCTCCTGCAACTGGAGAAACCTACTTATCTACAGATGTGGATGATATAGTAAGACAAAAGTCTGGCCTCAGTTGATATGCTTTTGTCCACCACCGCTCCATAGTGGTGCATCAAAACACGTGGAAGACTGGAGCGTCTCTGAATATAATCTCTGCAAAAAGAAATGAAAACTGTGAATGGTCTCGTATTTTTTAGCTATTTACAGGGTTGGGGGATATTGAAAAGATGTGGCGTGTGTTTTTGGCTGGCTGTGCGTACGCTAGCTGTGGTGTAGTTAGTGTGCACTGTGTGGTCGTGTAACAGCTCTAAAAACACTCATCTCTACTCTGGAAACACTGCTCTCCTTATCTTGCCTCTGCTCTGAACTGGACTGTTTATGCTGCAACTACCAGTCAACCTACAGCAGGGGTCTCCACCTGCAGTACTGGAGGGCACTGCTTGTGCAGGCTTTCGTTCACACCTGATTCCACTGATCATGGTTCTTACTGAAACGGTGATTAGTTGAATCAAGTGGGTTTGGGACAGGGCTGAAACAAAAGCCTGCATACCCAGGCCAGTAGTTCTCTAGCACCAAAGTTGGAGAACCCTGTCCTACAGTATCTCACCAGTCTGTGTATTCACTCAGTCAGTCAACTCTGTAACAGACTCTGGTGTGCAACAGCTATATTCACTATGACTGTGGCTTTACCTCATGGAGATTTATCTCACTACAGAGGACACTTCACAGTGTGCTGTCTACTACTGCTGTGAATTCTATAATCATACATTCTCCCTGTACTGTAACTGTCTTGTTCGGATCTTACTGTAACACTTGCCTATGCTTTGCTCTGGGGGAGGGTGTAGCTCAGCATGTGTGCTCCCTCTCCTCGCTGTTTCAATCTCTGTTTCAGTTCCCCCTGAAGGGCAGTGTAAGGTGTTAATCATTCCTCATGACCCAGCTAACCCTGTGAGGGGGAACACTCTGAATTATGTGCATTAATGGCTGTAATAATGATGCTGTATCTCAATTACTGGACTAGAGTAGGTAAAGGCCTGGAATGTCCACTTATCTTTGCTGTCTTCAGTGCATTGGACTCTTGATTTAGTTAACATGTATTTTCGTCCATCTCTCTTCCTCTCTCTTTCTGTACTCGCTCATTATCTCATGTTTTCAGAGGCTGTTAACATTCATTGTATCCTAAGGGAAAATGTAGTTGACTTAAGGTCAGAATGTTATTCACTAAAAGTCACTTAACACTGATGTCACTGCAGCTTGGTGGAATATATAACTGTAGATGTGGTGCATGGTTCTAACTGCTGAAAAACAACAATAAAACATTATCAAGCCATGTTTGGGACTTTGTTTATCAAGCAATGGCACAAACAGATACCTCTGCATTGGTTCGTCTCACATGGTACACCTTGATGTAAAACATATTTAGAAAGATATGGGATATAGAATACGGTAATGAAAGGAAATATGTCTTGTGAAAAAGAAATTATTTTACCGTCAGGTTTATTTTGAAATTGTAGGGGACACACCATAGACTTAGTTAGACGACTCATCTTTGTATCTGTCCCATTATTGCATCTGTGAGAGCACGGGCAGCGCCATTGAGGCCATCTCCAGTACATTTTCTTATTTGATTGTGTTTGAAAAAAAGCATAAAGCTTATAATGGTAATGTACCGCCACCTGCAGCGCTGGAGTCCTAAACCAAATAGCGTGTGTCATTAATTGACTGTGGCCACTAGATTGGCAGTGATATAGCTTAAAGCCATGTACAAACCAGTTAACCCAATTTGAAGAAGCCAATGCTCTGATAATTGGCTGATCCCTCCCAACCCATAGGAATCCCCACCCAGTTGACTACTTTAAAATGGTGGAAGCCCTCAATGGCAATGTCCATGCAAAAACAGGTTATTTCTAGGTAAAGTATCTCTATGGGATACACCTAGGGTGTATTCATTCTGCCCGATTCTGTTGAAAAAAATGTATTTAACAGAAGGAAAGTGAATGAAATGGGACAGGCCTACCAGAATTTGTCCAATAGAAACTCTTGTTTTGCTCTTTGCTTCTTAAACGGTTTCTGTAATGAGTACACCCCTAGTCTTGGGCTATGAAAAAACAACTTGCATTGAGTTTCTGGAAACATTCACGCTTACTTCCAGTGTCAAAGGCAGCTGTGCTGTTGATGTTTTGGAGTTATGAGCACGTTGTTTTCAATGTAATCTTCTCACACTCGCATACAGCGTTTCTGGCTGTTGCCATCTTTCTAGATCTGGTTTAAAAGAGCGCATTATGCCTGCACACTAGCACTTTGCGTGATGGAAAAAAACGGCCTCTTAAGACAATTACTTGAAAAATGTAATGGATGTTTTGTGTGCAAAGGTGACTTGAAATAAGACGTTTTGGACGTCATTGATCCCGTGCTTCTGTATTATTTATTGCAATGGTCGTAAACTACAGCACAAGCGAAGAAGAAGTCTGAAAAAATTGGAATCGTTGTGAATGCAGCTCAACTTTTTTGGGGTCATCATGATTTCACAGCCGAGGCCTTGTAAGAAATACTGTCAGTGAATGTTCCGCCATTACATGCCCCTGAGCCTGTGTAGCAATGTATTTTGGAATGGACTGTGATTGAATAAGTGCGATGGGTTTTGTTTGTTGACGTGTCTATTTTCTGTATTTTGTATGATGTCGTTTTTCTCCATTTCACACAATTGTTTTATTTTTTATCGTTCCTTACCCCATCCAGCTGGGGATCCCGAGTAGCGCAGCGGTCTAAGGCACTGCATCTCAGTGCTAGAGGTGTCACTACAGACCCTGGTTTGATTCCAGGCTGTATCACAACCGGCCGTGATTAGTAGTCCCATAGTGCGGTGCACAATTGGCCCAGCGTCATCAGGGTTTGGCTGGGGTAGGCCGTTATTGTAAACAATCATTTGTTCTTAACTGACTTGCCTAGTTAAATAAATAAAAAAAGCTGTTGTCGGTAATGCGCCATTAACGTTGGACGCCAACCGCCGTTAAACCCAATTGAAGAAGAACCTAAAATGTTTTACAACTAAGATAGACCACTGCCTGTCATTTCCAACGGGAGCGAATGAGTCGTAGTGGGCAGAACAAGCACGAGCTAGCGAGATCCTATTGACGCGTTCTAGCATCATCTGCATTCTAATTTCCTTTATTATGTGGCTAAAGTCGAACAACTATGGCTGAATTATTATCCTTTCAAAAATACTAGTCGAATAAGACATGGGAGAGATGACGAATTTGGGCAAAGAGATGTATTTATAGACTAATACAAATCAGTAGCGGATTTAGGTACGGGCGGCATCTTGCCCCCCGGGCGCGGAAGGGGGGTTCGCCCAGGGCGCCATACAAGCTAGAACCGCCACATACACTTGAAACAAATAGCCAAACCGAAAACTGCAGACAACAATGCTTTCTGCTGCTAAGATCAGTGACATGTAGGCTAAACTGACAACGGAGTGAAGAGCAGAAATCTCAACTAGCAAGCAAGTCGCAGCAATGAGGGGTGATTTTCGGCACAACGCCCGCCAGTGGGCTTCCTCTCACTACCAAAACGCCAAGCGGATGCTTCACATTCATACATCCGGTGAAATATCTGTCTCATTGTTCTATCTGCAGCTTAGCGATTTCGACGCATACATCGGTGCTCCGGTATCAAACGTAACATCACTACGTTTACTTTTGCACTAGCTAGTAGTGTAATAGAATAATCGTGTGTGCGAGACTGGTGTTTTGGTGTTCGTATCTTCTAATTTCGACAGAAACGTGCAATTGGGTAAGTGCCATGCTAGCTTGCTACATTGCACTATTAGCTATGCTTGTTAGCTAGCTAGTTGGCTACAACGACAACATAGTCCACAATTAACTATTCAGATGTTTAGCTATGTGTGTCAATCTTCAGTAAACCACTGCACTGTAAAAATGTCTATTTTGAGCTGCTCTCATAGTCTCCAGTGGTTTTCTTCGTGGCAAGTTGGTTTTTAGCCTGGCCTAGATAGCTAGCCTAACGTGGCTTTAGTCAAATCAAATGTTATTGGTCACATACACATGGTTAGCAGATGTTAATGCGAGTGTAGCAAAATTGTTGTGTTAATGCGAGTGTTATGCTGTTGTACATTTCAAGCCCTTTGTTGCCCGACCTAAGTTAAGCAACATGGGAAAGAAGGGGACGCTCATAACCGGAGTCTTGGTGGTATTATCCTGCTGTATCAACTGCCAAAATGTAAACAAATCTGATGTTGTATGGTGTCACGGCTAGGGAACTGTTTGTGGTGGTCATTTCACTATCTGAGTATGTTACTCATTCATACTCTTTCTCTTTGTCCACTGATTTCTCAAGGTGAAGAGAATGTCAAGGTCACGATCGCCCCACTATTCTCACAGGTGAGTACCTTGCACACTGTTCGTTTGACATGCTAGTCCAGTGTGTGGGTCAATACGTTTCCTTCACAATGTTGGCTCAACTTGGCACACTGTATGAAAGGTGCTTTACAATTAAAATGTATTATTATTTTTTGTGTTGTTACAGAGGCAGTCCACGGAGGCAGGATGTCCGGAGGTTCCCCTGGGACGACCCAGACTTCGACCCCCAGCAGGTTCTGGCTGACCTGGGCAGGCTGCCCTGGGAAGAGAACCGCAACCCTGGGGAGTCTCACGAGGACCAGTGGGTCCGCTTCATGGACGAGATCCACCCAGATGGCCACAGAAGACCTATGACTAGAGGGAGCCTTAAGCCAAAGGGCCACAGAAGACCTATTTCCCCAGGTCTCCACAGGCCTGACCAACACCTCCCCCCAGAGGACTTCCGCCATCGCAGGACCCCACCGCCCCCCCACGAGCTGGGCTACGCCGAGCGCAGGAGGCTCTCTCCCCATGATGGAGGAGGGGGTGGCAGAGGAAGAGTGAAAGAAGAATTCCAAAGATGCGAAGGAAAGCTGCCCCCCTCCCCGCAGAGGCTACCCAGAGAGAGGCTGCCATCACTGGCCCCGCAGCACACTCACTACAGTCCTAGCCACCACCAGAGAGAGCCCTCTGCAGGTTGGAGGAGAGAAGAGAGGAACCAGAGCCAGGGGAGGTCCAGGGAACGCAGCCCCAGGGAGAGGGTTCAGGGCGGGGGGAAGTGGGAGAGGGGTGAGGGTGGAGATTCTCCTGGTTCCTATAGAGACAGGAAGAGAGACGACATGCAAAGAGAGTGGAGCACCATCTCTGACCGGAACCGGAGGGAAACTGTTGAACCGGTGAATCCTGGGTAAATTTGAGCAGTGTTCCGCTGGAGTTTTATGACCAAAAGCCTGAGAAGAAAATTGGAGAGGAGAACCCAGCTTCCTGTTTTTTCTAAGTGCAAACTTCACCCTGCTAATATGTCTCTTCTGTAATGGTGTAACGAGATAGTAGATGTAGATTTAATTGCATGGCTTAAAATGCATCACATGTTATTGTCTCTGTGATCCTGCGAACCACTTAAGTACATGACATAGTTGAAGACTTTATTACCCGCTGCAATCTAGAGGCTGTGTGAGCCTGTGATCTATTGGCCCTTAAATTCTATTCATATAATACATTTTTTTCCTAAATAAATCAAAAGCTACATTACAAATCAATCTAACTATTAGCTGTAGTCAGCATGATTGTATGTCATCTGTCAGTGCTGAACCATGTCACCTGCTCTTTATGTCGATACAGGTACGGGAGGGAGACAGAGTTTAGGGAGCGCCACCCCTCGTTGGAGAGGCCCCGGGAAGGGTACGGAGGGGGCCACGATGGCCGTGGGCCTAGAACCCTCATCGTGGAGCATGAACATGGTATTATGAATAGCGGAGGGCCAGAACCGTACTACAACCACAGGGGCCGCGGCCCCGACCGCAACCGGAGCCACAGCCACGACCGATTCAGTCATCATCACAACCGGGTCGGAGCCTCTGAGGAGCGGTTCAGGAAGTCAGGCAGCAGGTCCAATACTAGAGAGGAGGCCAGGGGCCGGCCTGTCCATGAGGAGAGGATGGGGCCTGTCCATGAGGAGAGGAGGGGGCCTGTCCATGAGGAGAGGAGGGGGCCTATACATGAGTCCAAAAGAAGCCCTAACCATCAGGGGAGAGCCAGGCCTATAGGCTTCCAGGATAGAGGTAGTCCCACGGATCCCAAGGCCAGAAACAGTGCATTATGTGGGGCGAGGGAGGCCCCAGCCCGGGGTGGCAAGAGACAGATGGGGCCCTCCAGGAACCAACCCCAGCCTCTCCTCCAGGGACAGCAGGGGTACCAACCCCGGGATGCCAACTCCCAGCACTCCCCTCCGGAGCACCAGCGGTACCAACCCAGGGGAGGTGACTGGGACATGGAGCCCAGAGAGGAGGAGCCTGGCTGGGCAGAAGAGAGTGACATGGAGCCCCGCTGGGAGCAGGACCGGGAACCAGGGCCGCGAGGAGGCCGGCCACCGGCACGGGGCAGGATTGGACCCAGGAGACCTCAGCTTAGAGATCTCAACCCCAACTGGAACCAGCAGCAGAACGACAAGGCAATGCCTCGCATAGGCGCCGGCAAGGAGGAGACACTCACCATCAAAGTGGACATGAAGCGCACCATGGGCCAGAACAGGTAAGGTGTTTCGGACAGCAACGTTTAGGGGTCAAGGGTGAAAGTTCATGCTTCTTTTTAGCGCTTTCTTTCGACTGCAGGAAGACATATAGTCAGAAGCCCTGAGAATATTGACAGCTAGAGGAGGAAAGATTCGTCAAACTGATTTCTCGATTATACAAAGCCAGGATTCTACAAGGCAAGTATTCTACTGTGATGGGATGCAATTTATATACCTACGTCAAACTAATCCTTCATGGTGTGGGGCATCACTCAGTGATAAACATGGAGAATTGCCAAAGCCTTCTTTCAGCAGAGTGGCCATTTTACATTATTGTCCGTCACATTCTCAAATGCGTTATATGAAGGTGGAATCAATTCTTGACAGCAACTCGGAGCATGCATTTAAAAACAAATTCTGGATCTCCTAAGAACCGTGTTCCTTGCTCATCCAGAGGAGCAGAAAATGTCAGACCAGCTTCACAATAATAGAGAACAGAGATGCCACAGAAGAAGGCCAGCTTCTGAGTAAAAGGCTACCTATCAGCTGAATAACCTAATGGACCTGTAGTTCTACTTATAACACTCATCTGCTCAGGGCGGAGGTTTTCCTCATCAGTTCTTCAGGAATCTGTCTTTCATCCAATTCAACATCCCAACAGGATTGGCAACTCACAAAGGGAGTGGTTGCAACTTCCCTAAGAACAGCCCTGACAACCAAGAGACCAACCAGCTGACATGTGAAGAGACACCAGCTGTGTGTTTGCAAAGATTTACTGTCATCAGACCCATCTCAACCGACACAACTGAAATGATATTAACAAGCACAAGGGAATTATACAGAGCAAGGAGCCTGCATGGTGTAACGTGCTGAAGGACCTCTGGGAGGTTAAGACTGGATGAAGAGGAGTGGAGAAGACCTTTCTGCTACTCACTCTACAGCTTACTGGACAAAATGGAAAAGTCTTGGTGCTAACCAAACTGCGCTAACTGCAGAAGCGTCTCCCTGGTATAGTGAAGGATTGCCAATATACATATGGAGTTGGTGAGCCTGATAAGATGTCAGTCACTGAGCCACTGCATGGCCGGATCAGTGTCTTGGTCTGGGGCTGACTGAAGACTATTTGGGCGGGGAAAGTACCCTGAACTTCAGGAACATCCATTTGGAACCACCATGTTTGTTTTCAATGCCTTGAGAAACACTTGGAATGATCAGCTCTTTTTTCATTTACCTTTTATTTAACTAGGCAAGTCCGTTTAAAAACAAAAACAAATTCTTATTTTGCAATGACGGCCTACCCCGGCCAAACCCTCCCCAACCTGGACGATGCTGAGCCAATTGTGTGCCGCACTATGGGACTCCAGATCATGCCCAGTTGTGATACAGCCTGGGATCGAACCTGGGTCTGTAGTGATGCCTCTAACACTGCGATGCAGTGCCTCAGACCGCTGTGCCACTCAGGAACTCTTGACCAGCTAATCAGAGAAAGACCCTTGTGAAAGGACTTATTTCAGAAGCACAGTGTTTTAGTGCTAGTCACTGAGATACGCAATTCCCCTTCTCATGCTCTGCAAGATGATACACCAAAACACCAGCTCTAGTCAAGACAGTCAAATAGTTTTAACTTTTGTCTTTCATTCAGATCAATGTTTAAAGGTAAGTCAACATGTTCTTTCCGTCATTGACTGTGTATAGTATTCTGCAGACTCCTAGAGGATCTTTATACTTTATCTGTTAGAGGCAGGTTTTTTTTTTTCTAGGACAATTTTCATTCTTCATCCAAAGTGGTTCATGCGAGATGGACTCATTCCCACTGTGAAGCTTTCCAAAGACTTTAAGCGACCTCAAGCGTGGTATTGCTCGCCCTCATCAACCATGATGCTCTTGAGTCTCAAAGCCTAAAGGAGTTTGAGAAATGGTTATCTTAATAATAGACTGGGACTCGATGTAACCACTGCATTACAAAACATTTATTTCTGAGGCCAAAATCAATCCAAAATTCCCTTCACGTTTACGCCACAGATCCTCTGATGCCTGGCCTCTGATCTACGTGGCTTTTTTGACCACAGTGTGTTTCAACCTGCTCTCCTTTCAACAGAACTGTTCATTTAAAGAAATTGAAAGCACAGCACTGAGTTGATTTCACCTCTGAAGGACAACCCAAAGTTGTCCTTCAACCCGAACGCTACAGGTTCATACTACAACTCGCTTTGAGCTCTACCAGACCAGAGTTCCCCGCTTGATGCATGACTACAAGTAAAGACTGGATGCTACAGCTTAACTCATAGGGAGGTGAACAGACAAGGGAGAATCCAAGTCATTGGATAGAGAAGCACAGTCATTAATCACTTCAAGAGTAATCCACCTTCTGCATGAAATGAAGGCTTGGGTGACCAACTAGAAGACACAAGCAAGAGTGGAGAAGAGCAGAAGGCAACGTGAAGGTCTGGCGATGATCAGGATGATGTCCAGTCAGAAAAGCAGTGCTTGATGAATGTCTGCCGATAACCACCATGATGAAGACTTTGGGACTTAACACATGAAAATAAAGCTTTTGGTTTGACTCTTAGAAGATATTCCACTAACTGTACCACCACTATTGACACTGGTACTTGTGGACTTCTCATGCAGTAAGAATCATCAAGCTCTAAGAACGTCTCTTCTCCAAGGGGCTCTTAGAACCATGACTATTGATGAACTGTCATCCATTTCATACCAGGGAAACAGAGCTCTGCCAAAGTACTATGACAGTGAGGGGAAACCCAACCCAGTGAGGACTAAGGTATTCCTGACAGCGAAACTTGACTCAGCCTAGTGAAATGGACCCAGAATTAACACTTGGACTAAAATAACTAAAACCAATGGTTCAAACCTCAAACACAGCCAATGCATCAGCCAATAGTTCAGTGTGGATGAATCCTTATGAAAACAGAGTATTGCTCTCAAAAACCCCTTAGTAGCAAGTTTTCCTATATTGATGGGATCTGCCCTTCGCAGTCTACACTACATACTCAAGATGCAACCTGTTCACAGCGATAACGACTCCTTTAAGAGACCATACTGTCCACATTGGATCAATCATAGAAAAAGAACCACACTGTCCACTTTGGACCATTCTAGGACGAGCCATACTGTCCAATTTTAGACCGATCAAGGACAAGAACCACAATGCTGACCTTTCACCACATCAAGTGGATCACTAACATCCAGAAGTTGATTGATGAGAAATGCAGAGTGAAAAAAATGGAAGCAGCATGAACTTTCACCTTTGACCCATGCCAGTGTCCTTTACTTGACCTCACACTGGCACAGGAAGTGGTAAGGGATGTAGTGGAGGTTAAATGCTGTTCACTCACCCTTTACATTTTTTTGCAGGGCGATTTACACACCTTTTAAGCCACATACGCTTTTAGCATAAGCATTTACGTTACCACCCGTTATCTCAACTGACATTCAGCGTTTCACAAATGCATCCCTGGAGACGAGAAATGCCTCTCTTCCTGTTGCGTTTCTAACTCCTACAGGCCTTATTTGGACTTAAGTGCCCTTTCCAAATAATTCAAACCAACAGCTCTTGTGGATGGTGTACTTAATCAGCCATTTTTCCTAAAGCTTTCAATGTAAAGGTAAGTATAGTGTGTTTTACAGATACTTTGGTCAAGGTAAGGTTGTTCAGTACAATATTAAGCTACATTATATTTACGTAAGAGATCCAGCAGAAAACCACTTAACTCCCTACAGCAAATGTAATTAAAAACAAATGATTGCTGTCCCAAACTACAGTTGTTACCTAAATCACACCCTTTCCACATGCTCCATTAACCAGCTACAGCAGTACAAGCTCCAGTAACCAGCTACAGCGCTACACGCTCCATTAACCAGCTACAGCAGTACAAGCTCCAGTAACCAGCTACAGCGCTACACGCTCCAGTATCCAGCTACAGCGCTACACGCTCCAGTAACCAGCTACACGCTCCAGTAACCAGCTACAGCGCTACACGCTCCAGTATCCAGCTACAGCGCTACACGCTCCAGTATCCAGCTACAGCGCTACACGCTCCAGTAACCAGCTACACGCTCCAGTATCCAGCTACAGCAGTACAAGCTCCAGTAACCAGCTACAGCGCTACAAGCTCCATTAACCAGCTACAGCGCTACACGCTCCATTAACCAGCTACAGCGCTACACGCTCCAGTAACCAGCTACAGCGCTACACGCTCCAGTAACCAGCTACAGCGCTACACGCTCCATTAACCAGCTACAGAGCTACACGCTCCAGTAACCAGCTACAGCGCTACACGCTCCAGTAACCAGCTACACGCTCCAGTAACCAGCTACACGCTCCAGTAACCAGCTACAGCGCTACACGCTCCATTTAGCCAGCTACAGCGCTACACGCTCCAGTAACCAGCTACAGCGCTACACGCTCCAGTAACCAGCTACAGCGCTACACACCCCATTTAGCCAGCTACTAGTACAATTATTAATTAGCCTTGGTTGTCCAACACAGTTAAGCCCTGGTATTCAGGCCTGATCCAAGAGGGTAAAGGAACTACCGCTTTTTCCTCTCCATTGCTTATCTCTCTTTTATCTACCCTACAGCCAGCTGTGCTACTCTTCAGACCGCCAGCTGTCGTTGGATCTGGTCAACGTGGGCCGCCAGCGTCTCGACTTCCTACCCATGCTGGAGCATTCTGGGACGTACCGGGAGTCCACAATGCACTCTGGGACTTTTGCCCAGGAGATCATCACCCTGGTGCACCAGGTCAAAGGTTAGGACGCGAAATGCAGAAATACTACACAACACCAAGATGCGCGTGCACATAGTCACTTGTACACGCATGCACAGCCCATAGACGCTCCTTCACACACATTTAAACAGAACCTAAAGATATTTATCTCTCTCCCCCTCCAGAGCATTACTTTAGGGGTGATAGTGTAACGCTGACCGAGCGTTTCTGTGGCGCCCAAAATGGAGGTCTGCCTGAGGAGGAGCAGGAGGAAGAGAGGCCTACTCTGAACAGGTACACCCACACACACAGGCCTGGGTACCACGGTGATGAGACTCTAAGAGCCATGGCTTTTGTTTAAGCCTTCAATGTGCTGTTTATAAACTGTAGCTATATTTTATTCCTTCTCCTCTCTAGGCGGTTCAACATGAGTCTGTCAGAGCCAGACATGGAACCTCTCTTCTCCAAAGTTGGCCGCATGCAGGTACAATGCATGTTTTTAAATGGTGAATGATATGTCGATGGATGGATTGCTTGGCTGATGGATTTATTGATTGATTGATGTATTAATTTGTGTGTGTGGTGTGTGTGTGTGTGAGATCAGAAGCAGCAGCAGGCGGTGAGTGACCCAGGAGACCTGAGACATGACCTGGAGAGGAGGAGACAGGAGAGGCTGGAGGGGGTGAAGGTTACCATCCCTGGAGGCAGGCTGTCACAGCGCCCCCTGGTTGTTGGGAGGTACTACTACACACTACAACACAGTGAAGCCATGATGGGGTTTGTTGTCCTCCACGATGATATCGGGGAGCGGACAGTGGATCTGTCTTTTTACCTTAGTACGCTCATACATTCGTCACACAAGATTATTCAGACGGCACTGATTTTTGACAACTTGAGTGAATGATGCGTCTTGCCATAGAGATCTGTCATTTACAAAATTACACTGACTGGCCAGATGGTGGCACTATAACAAGCGATTGAAAATGCTAACTTTGAAAAGTCACGCCCCTCATCTCATTTGCCCTAAAGTCATACAATTAGGTACATAGGTCCCAAGTTTGCCATGATGGATTTTCCGCCATTTAGAATTTTGTGAAAAACACTTAAAACGGTACTCTGACACCGAATGAACGATCTGCATGAAACTTGATACAGTATGTGGCATCCATGGAGAAATATTTTCAGGACTAGTACCTAAAATAACATGGCTGCTGTTGACCAATAAACATTCACATGGGCGTGGTCTGGCACATAAATGCATATAAATCAGTCACACAGGTTGCAAACACTGTCAAGACTCAACTTAAGCAAGAACATTAATGTCGACCACACGGTGGCGCTAAAACGGGCAGATGTTTTGTTACTATCAGTATATTCCCGTTTGAATTGTCACTAATTGGCCGGGGGGGCTGCATCATTCGTGGGGGACGACATGTCTACGGTTGCCTTGTTTGAATACGAAAATGATTCCTTCCTCCCTTTCTTGGAGTTATCACTGATCTTTGGATCCTTGTGTTCACCCAATCTGTCAGATCCGTGATTACCTCAAGAAGTAGAGGAAGGGTGCATTTTTACACTTCACGGTCTCATCATTCTCCCGCCCTCTCACACTCTCTGTCACAGTGTCCATCATGAGGAGTATGGTAGTGAGGAAGAGGAGGTTCAGGAGGAAGAGGAGGGCTTCTCTTCAGGCTGGCCAGGCCTACCACAGAGAGGAGGGAGGTGGCCCGGAGAGATGGTGAGAACTGTGTGCATGTATGTGTTCACATTTAGTAGGGGTGTAGGTGGAACAGTGGAAGCGATCTGTATCTTTCTCTGAAATATCTCTCAGGCTTCTAACTTCTCTCGCTCTCTCTCTTGCTCTCTCTCTCTCTCGGGTTCAGAGGAGAGGAGGCATAGTTAGACAAAACATGGGCGGCCAGCGGAGGAACAACCGGTCTCCTAATCTCCCCGGCAACCATCCGGGACCAATGAGACAACAGAACCGCAAAATTAACGGTCAGTAAGCACCCCAAAACATGATAAATATATAGTGAGTTCAAAACAAGGACACAAGTTTTTTTCCCCTTCTTCTTTGATGGAAGCAACAATGTAATTGTCTGCATCATTTCCAATCCCCCATATCTTCTTGGGGTAAATATATATACATACACGTACATACCTGTACATATACATGCATACATATATACGTACATACATGCGTACATACCTTAATAGAAATACATACCTTAATAGAAATACATACTTTTTTTAGAATATACCTTTATTATTCCCCGCAAACCCTACCACCCTTCTCCCAACTGGAGTAAACTAATAAACAATAACACTTAGGCTTCTACCTTCAGTTTATACATCTTATACACATTTTACAGACACAATCTATTTTACAATAGTTATATTTTGTTTGTTTTTAGTCCTTCCTCTATTTCTGATGTCCATCCAGTTTGATTTCTATTTGTAACTGTGCTATTTCACAACATGTCTGAACCTATATACATTTTACAGACCCTGTATGTTTTACATTGGTTATTTTGTTATTAGTCCAACCCTTCAGCTCCATTCAACCCCTCCCATCTATCTCTCAACACCATCCATTTTGGATTTCTATTTGCCAAATATTTTTAAACTGTGATGTTTGACAAAAGTACTCAAAAGGACACAGAAGTTAGACTGCTGTAACACACAGACCAGTTCAGAGAAGCAGAACTTCCCAACCATGTTAAGTGACCTCAATTGATGACTGATTGATTATGTAATTCCTACGACAGGGTCTTGACTCTGTTTACCTTCCTGTCTGGTTACATTGTTAGTTAGTCTGTCCATCTGGTTCCTAGATCTCATTCATTTCAATGTCTGACCCTGAGCCAATCAAATCTTCTCGTTTAGCCAATCATCTTGTCCACTAATGGGACCATTACAACCATAGCAGACCTGCTTTTTTAACTTAACACCTATATTCATTTCTCTTTCTCGCTCTCTCAGGTGCCAACTGGTGAATGGACTCTTGGATGGAGCCAGGGGTTATGTGAGGTTAGCTGTTAAGCTCAGAGTGACCAGGCCAACTGTATATACAAAAGTATGTGGACACCCCTTCAAATTAGTAGATTCAGCTATTTCAGCCACACCCGTAGCTGACGGGTGTATAAAATCGAGCACACAGCCATGCAATCTCCATAGACAAACATTGGTAGTAGAATGACCTTATTGAGGAGCTCAGTGACTTTCAATATGGCACCGTCATAGAATGCCACCTTTCCAACAAGTCAGTTCGTCAAATTTCTGCCCTGCTAGAACTGCCCCGGTCAAATAAGTGCTGTTATTATGAAGTGAAAACGTCTTGACGCAACAATGGCTCGGCCGTGAAGTGGTAGGCCACACAAGCTCACAGAACCGTCTGTCCTCAGTTGCAACACTCAATACAGAGTTCCAAACTGCCTCTGGAAGCAACGTCAGCACGAGAACTGTTTGTTGGGAGCTTCATGAAGTGGGTTTCCGTGGTCAAGCAGCCGCACACAAGCCTAAGATCACCATGTGCAATGCCAAGCGTCGGCTGGAGAGGTGTAAAGC
The DNA here is from genome assembly GCF_965601325.2 of Salmo salar. Lineage (NCBI taxonomy): Eukaryota > Metazoa > Chordata > Actinopteri > Salmoniformes > Salmonidae > Salmo > Salmo salar. The sequence goes on along the minus strand of NC_138309.1, from coordinate 73,270,722 downwards.
TCTACACCATTGTACTCTGGAGCAGTGGAAACATGTTCTCTGGAGTGATGAATCATGCTTCATCATCTGGCAGTCCGACGGACTAATCTGGGTTTGGAGGATGCCAGGAGAACCCTACCTGGCCACATGCCTACTGCCAAATGTAAACTTTGGAAGAGGAATTACGGTCAGGGGCTGTTTTTCATGGTTCGGGCTAGGCTCCTTAGTTCCAGTGAAGGGAAATCTTAACACTACAGCATACAATGACATTCTAGATGATTCTGTGCTTCCAACTGTGTGGCAACAGTTTGGGGAAGGCCCTTCCCTATTTCAGCATGACAATGCCCCTGTACATAAAGCGAGGTCCATACAGAAATAGTTTGTAGAGATCGGTGTGGAAGAACTTGACTGGCCTGCACAGAGCCCTGACCTCAACCCCATCGAACACCTTTGGGATGAATTAGAATACCGAATGCGAGCCAGGCCTAATCGCCCAACATCAGTGCCCAACCTCAATAATGCTCTTGTGGCTGAATGGAAGCAAGTCCCCACAGCAACATCTAGTGGAAAGCCTTCCCAGAAGAGTGGAGGCTGTTATAGCAGCAAAGGGAGGACCAACTCCATATTAATGCCCATGATTTTGGAATGAGCTGTTCGATGAGCAGTTGTCCACATACGTTTGGTCATGTAGTGTATATTATAACACACGTAGACAGCCTGACCTTAGAACCGGCATCTCTTATTTTCTGCTGCTTGATTACCTGGTAGCGGCACCTTTTCCATTATCTGACCTACACCTGTACTGACACTGGCCAACAGAATATCTAAAGTCTCCTGACAAAGTATTGTTGTGGGGAAGTGATGTCATAATTAAGGGGGGAGGACCCTGAGCCAGAAGGGGAACATCCTGTTAGTGAGGAGCCAACTAATTCATTCATTGGTCCTTTCATTCATGAAGTATATTCTGAGTAAGTGAACGCTGCTTTTTTTGGCTCTATGCATTGCTTACCGAAGGAAAAAAAATATCAAATAATAGATTACTTCAAATACCATGTTGGCAAGCTAGTGTAAGGTAGGAAAAGTCCCTTTTGAGCGTAGTAGTAAAAATGCATCTTACATGAGTACAGACAATTTGCTCATTACCTGTATTAATACTCAGTATTCCCCACAGCTCTCACCTGTACAGCTGTCTGTGAGCGCTTAAGGTCAGGTACAGAGGTGATCCTTGCTGATATTTAACAGGTGCCTACTTCCACCTGGCCAAGACTCTTCTACGGTCAGAGGTAGTTAGGGATAGGTCAGACTGCTATTCTATGGTCAGTGGAGACTGACCTGTGGATTGATGCCCCGCTGGACTAACCAGAGCTGACTGGGGAAGAGGATGCCCAGCTGTACAGCTGGATATCAAGTTGGGATAGTGCTTAGCAGAAACACAGGCAGGCCTTAACCTTTAACCCCACAAGAGCAAGCAGAGGTGATATGGGATCTGGCAGAGAATCCAGTCAGACGGTCACAGTGAAACGCACACAGCATTTATTTTAAATGTAGGTAGAAATACAAAGTCCATAAAAAATGTCTTTACACCACAGTACCATAGATTTTTTTACACAATAAAAACATCTTGACTTCTTAATCAATTTCCATTATTTCAAGTCTTTCTTTTTTCAGCTGCTCAGTTATGTCAGAGTTGCAATACAAATGGACAAGATAGTGACTCCCATACAAACCAGGAGCTACACTGAAGTTATAAGAGCTTATGACTGGCTATAGCAGGTTACGAATGCCCTCTGTCTGCATTAAAATACAGAAATGTCATAGCAACACCACCATCCTTCATAAGGCAGAGAGCAGTCCAGAAAACCCTCATGATAAGATAAATCCCACTGATCAGCAGCATCATTATTAATGACTTCAATAATGTCTGTATGGTCCACCAGTGTTTTGTTGTCCTCCCAAAGAACAATTCGGAAGGCCCTTAACCCACACTGTAATCAGATCTGAAAGAACTGGAGAGCAGTCAGAAACATGGTGATGGCTCCACCTAGTCTTCACCTTCTATGCCATGTGTTCCACGGAGGGCAGAGTGTCTGCGGGTATTCGCTCCTCCCTTGAATTAAGGTCACTGATTTTGTAAGAATTCCTCTCACCTGGTTGTCTAGTTATTTCCCTTTAAATGAAGACCTGAACAGCAGACACTAAGCCCTCCATGGAATGAGTTTGACACCCCTGGTATGCCAACGCCTGTGATCCCGCAGCTTGGCTAGACAAGACGGGCAGTGTGAGGGTGAACGCGGTCAACTTTCTGCCCCTTTTGGTTCTGCGTGTGTGACTGGGGAGGCCCTGTGTGTGTGTGAGGGGAGCGGTCTCCGGTGATGGCTCAGAGGCGAGGGTCGCAGGGCAGTGGGCGGAACGCCACCTCAATATTCTCCTCCATGATGATGTCATAGCGACACATCAGCGGGCTGGAGGGATGAGAAAAAAGGTATAGTTGGAGAGAGAGGCGGGAGGGAGGCTGACTGGAGAGAGAGGCGGGAGGGAGGCTGACTGGGGAGGGAGGCTGACTGGGGAGAGAGGCTGACTGGGGAGGGAGGCGGGAGGGAAAAGTGTTTGTGGGGGTCTCTCACCTGTCGGGTTGATCCAGGGGGGTGAGGCGGATGTGGAGAAGTCGGATTTTGTAGCGAGGGCCTATCATATTGCCGCTTGCGATGCGGAGGGATATCTTCTGGATGGGCTGCAGGTCCTCATCAAACTGGACCAACAGACGGGTGGAGGTGTACTGCTCAAACTTTAACCGCTTACTGTGGAGAGGAATGGAGAGGGTAAGTGGGATAGAGAGTTAAGGTCTTACTGTCATAAATGTGTGTGTGTGTGTGTGACTTACCGGTCAATGCGTGCCTCACTGAAGTTCCTGCCACTGTGTAGTCTGAGGATGACGACTCCCCAGCGCAGGTACTGGTTCCATGTCACCATGTCCACCCTGTAGCTGGTCTCTACACACACACAATTCATATTTGAGAAATCACTGCTATAGAAGCATTATGTATGTTAATCACTGATTGATAGTAAGGGGTGTGGGACTTACTTTGATAAGGCAACGTGGCAGTGGTGGTGAAATAGGCCTTGGTCTGACCCAATCGCAACAGAGTATCCCTCCACCTGCTGATGTTGTAACCTGGGGGGTAACCATGGATGCATCATTCAGGATGGTTGGTATGGCAATCAAACTACTTGATAGATGATTTGATGACTAACACATTTTCCCATGTTTACAGATTGAGTGAGATTCTGGGTTTAGTTGGAAGGCTGTCCTCTCACCTAGCATGGGACAGGGGGCGGGCTTAAAGGCTTCACACTGCAGACATCGTCCATCCAGGAAGTCGCTGTAGGAGGAGCAAGGGTAGGCTGTGAGGCTGCAGGTCCGGTTGAGAGCACACAGGTACAGGAACACAGAGCGCTGGTGGTCACACACGAAATACGACTTCCCTACGAAAGAGAGAAGTTGTGAGTTATTACATGAGTTATTGTGTGGTGTGTGTGTGTTAGTCTTACCTGAGAAGATGGTCTTGGGGCAGCCTGGCTGATCAGATCCTCCATTGGCATAGTAGTCAATATGGCCGTGTTGACCTCTGAGACCAAATGCTACGTGGAAAAAATAGGAATATCCCAAAGTTACAGGACAACAGGAAATTACACTTTTTTTTAATCACAAAAACACATCTAGAGAATCCCTCACCCCCCGCACAAACACAGCATGTCAGTACTTGCAGTTCATGTCAGTGTGTAGTACGTCTACAAACATGGCGTCTGAAGGGTCTAGTCTCTCCTCAGCAGTTGCTCCAGTGAACATGGGCCCTGCTGGGTCCAGACCTGGACAACAATGAATCCATTAATACATAAATTAATTAAACCTTTCATGAATAAATTAAGTAATCAATCAATCAAATAGCAGCTTTTCAGTCAGTCTCTCTCCTACCTGTTATGCGGCCAATCTTGCCCTTCAGGTTTGCTCCTACGAACCCAGCTAGGTGAGCTCCTAGACTCACCCCGATCAGGTGGATTGAACTCAGAGGCGCTCCCTCCTCCTAAACACACACAGTGAACAATTAGCAACATTGACACAAGACTCATAGAACAACTGATTAAAGAGTCACAGAAAACAAGCAATAACCCCCCCCCCCACACACCTGCATGCTGAGTATGAAGCCGGTGAGGTTGTTGGCAGCCTGTCGGGTGTTGGCCACAGCAGTGAAGTAGTTAAGGTTAGCAGCTCCTCTGTTCCAGTCCACCACCAGGATGTTCATGTCCTCCTGCTCAGACAGCAGCTGGACGATGTGGTCCACCCAGACCGGAGGGGCCCCGGTGGGCCGGTAGCCGTGGATGACGAAGGCCGTGGGCAGGGAGAAGTTGAAGAGTGGCTGGTAGGACAGGTGATGGTGGTTCACCTCTCTGCCGCAGCGCAGGTTAGACCTAGTCGAAGGAGGAGGGGAATACTTTATGTAGAAAATGTGTCATTTTTACTTTTTAACCGAACCGCAGACACACAGAAATTCATGTTCACACACACACTCTAACCTACTTGGTGTAGAGCAGCAGCTTAACGTTCAGGGTGGTCCCAAGGAAGCACTCATGGAAGTCCAGGTCTGTAAAGTCATCACACAGTTCACCTACACCATTCTTCTGGCCTGGGGAGAGAAGGGGAGGATGTGCTCATTGATACCCTTCTAGGTTAGCGTCCGGTCATTCTCTGATCTTACTGTGAACCCCAACGCATTCTTCTTCTATCCTAATGCATTTAAACATGAGCAGACAGCTGGTGAATGGAGACAGAGTGAATACTGAAGATTTGCATTTATAAAGATAGATAAGCACTGGCCTAACTCTGACCTCTTTACATTGCTATTCACCCCTACCATTCTGTCTCACTTTCTCCCCCTCCCCTAGCCACTGTTCTTTGTCACAGGTGAAAGGTTAAAGGTGCCGGTCTAAACCTTGCTCTGGAAAATTATCCTCCTCCTGTGGTTTGTTTTGCTTTGTGATACTGTAGTGTCCCTCCTTGACTGCAGCCAGGCTTTGACTGTATGGTGCTAGGGGCTTTAGCCTTTTACCATGTAGCATTAACCACAAAACTGCATCATGAGTTATACCATGTAGCATTGAGTGTCATGATTCGATAGCATTAGCATGTAGCTTGTTAACGTTCAAACCACATAAGTTATTAGTGTTAGCATGGTAGGCTAGCTCCCAGTGTCATGCTAGCGGCTTTAGTGGTGATCCATGCTCTCTAATTAGCAGCTTGTCCTCTGCTTTTGCTCTCAATTGGATCATGGTGCTATAAAAAAGCAGCTCATCCTGTCACAGCTTTCTATCTTCCTCTGTGGCCCCAATCCCCTTTCTCAACAATCTTCCTGTCCTCAATTCATGACCCGTGACCTCACACAAGTAGACACACACACACTGCACACTCTATTTTCTCGACTCGGGGATCGTTGGGGAAGAGAAGGCACATACATGGCAGTTATTTGAGTCTGTTCTGGAGGGAGTGTAGAAAGATGTCTGAAACCTGGAGTCTGCTAACCCAATGGTTCTCAAAACTCCTCAGGGACCCCTGTCGTTTTAACAAATTTGTTGTAGCTCTGAAATAATTCCAAATGTGGCCAATGTGCTCAATGCAGTTTCACGTAGAAATGTGACTAATTTAACCACCCCCGCACAGGACTAAGATTTAAGATCAAAGGCCTGATTACCTGCATGTCCACCAATGTTGTTTACATGTTGAAATGCCCCTGTGGTCTGTCTTACATAGAGAAAAGCCGTAGAAGCATTAAGACACGGATCAGTGAGCACCGCTGCAATATACGGACAGGTGAGACAATTTTGTTCAAGCTGGACATCCTGTTAGTTCTCTGAGATACATTGGAATAGAAATGGTCAAGATGTCACGGAGGGGAGGAAGACGCAGAGGAAACTTCTTCAAAGGGACTCTTTCTGGATCCACAGTCACTTCTTAGCCTTAAAGAGGAATTCGACTTAAAACCATTTTTATAGTTCCAACATGTCCAAATGATTTGTGTACTTTTTTACCCAAATTGAATATTCTGTGTGGGTGTGTGTATATATATTACTGTAAATATTGATCACATTCCTTGTGTATGGTCATATATTTTGATGAATGTTGATATTGTGCACTTATTATATTTCTACCTCCTGATTCAGGAAGTGTCACTGAGTACTGCCTATATATATATAAATAACCTTCCACCCCCACCTGGGATATGGATGCCTGATGAAGACCTACATGTCAAAACATTCTTATAATAAAATCACCTGGGAACATGAGCAGCAGTGTGCTGCTTTTTATTTTTCAGCATTTTCAGCTCTGGTTCACCTAGTCAAGGGCTTGATGATTAGTTGATAAGTTGAATCAGGTGTGCTAGCTCTGGAATAGATGAAATACATGGAACGGCTGGAAGTCCCGGGGGAGAGGTTGGAGAAACACTGGGCTAACAGATGCGAAACAGAAAACAACACGTTTCTCTCTCTGTAAACTGTGTGCTGGGTTAAGGGGGATAGAGGGGTGATGGGGTCAGAACAGGCAGACCTCACACAACTAGCTCAACACCAACACACACACTTTGATCACGGAAATATGAGTCTTACCTTTGCAGAGCATGAGGGAGCCCACCAATCCGAGGAGTTGCCAGAGTAACATCCTTACAACCAAGAGAAAGAGGGAACGAAGGAGGGAGATACTAGAGGGAGGTTTGTCTGAGAGAGGAAGAATGGGAGCTCTTAGTAATACAGAGAGCAGGAGGGAGGGAGGGAGCAGGGGAGGGAAGAGCTAACTGACCATGAGCAGAGCAGAGCGAGAGATGTTGAGGTGACTAGGTGTGTTGGGATCTGGGTTAACGAATAAAACTCTTGAGTAGAGCAACACACTCACTGCCAACAACACCCCACTCACTACACATCTCACTGTACACAGAGGAGAAGGATCGATGGAAGGAGAGAGACCAAGTACATCAGTATATAATAGTCTTTCTAACCGTATTTCTTTATTCCTACTTGATCCTATACTTTTTTGTCTTTGGTAATATTTAGTGCTAATAAAGCATTACTGACTTGTACTGCAAGAGGGGAAAGAGAAGGCTCAAGACCTGACATTTACTACTATTATCCTCTGTTTCCAATGAGTACCATGTACCTCCTAATCAGTCTTTCTCCATCTCTCCTTCATGCTCTATTCTCTTCATCGCTCTCTCATACTAATCTGCCACTATGTACTCAATACCATCAATCCCAACTCTTCCATACATGTGAGGACCTGGTGTCACTGGCTAGGCCAGCCCAGGCAGGAGTGCTCTCTGTGGGGCAGCTGTGTTCTGACAGGAGCATCTCCCTATGGAGTTCCACATGAGCAGGGTTATTAATAGCATCAGAGCTGTGGTAACACTAACCAGCCCTGCCTATACCCACCATTTACTGACTACAGCATTAAATGTACAGTATGGGCTTTAAATGCATATAATTTAAAGGCAGAGTACAGGGCAGAGGCATCAAAAGAAACAAATCAGAAGCTGTCCAACCCTACTGGGGTGTGTACCCATTTCCCTGATTACCTCTGAGAATCTTTCATAATGGTCCAGACTGCAGGGCATGTATACTTACACATTTATAATGTATACTTATGAATACTTATTGTATGTCCCATTGCTGCCTGGTTCAAAGTTTCCCATCTAGTTGAACTTCAATTGTGTAGGCTAATACCAGTTGAGATGGTTTAGTTTAGGGGCCAACGCAGTGGCCTTCTGTTCATTCTGTAGACTTTGGGGGGCGATGATCTGGACCATGGACTGGGTAAGGGGTTGGTCTATGGAGTCTTAGACCACCAAGTTTAGAGCAGGGTCAGCCAGCATTGCTCCTGAAGAGCTACTCTCCAGGTGAGGAGCCAGGTTCAGATCATTCTCCAAGTGGAGAGCCAGGTCCAGATCATTCTCCAGGTGAAGAGTCAGGTCCAGATCATTCTCCAGGTGAAGAGCCAGGTCCAGATCCTTCTCCAGGTGAAGAGTCAGGTCCAGATCATTCTCCAGGTGAAGAGCCAGGTCCAGATCCTTCTCCAGGTGAAGAGTCAGGTCCAGATCATTCTCCAGGTGAAGAGCCAGGTCCAGATCCTTCTCCAGGTGAAGAGTCAGATCCAGATCATTATCCAGGTGAAGAGCTAGGTCCAGATCATTCTCCAGGTGAGGAGCTAGGTCCAGATCATTCTCCAGGTGAGGAGCTAGGTCCAGATCATTCTCCAGGTGAGGAGCTAGGTCCAGATCATTCTCCAGGTGAAGAGCCAGGCTGAGACCACTACCAGGTGAAGAGCCAGGCTGAGACCACTACCAGGTGAAGAGCCAGGCTGAGGCCACTACCAGGTGAAGAGCCAGGCTGAGGCCACTACCAGGTGGGGAGCCAGGTCCAGCTCATTCTCCAGTTGAAGAGTCAGGTACTGATCATTCTCCAGGTGAAGAGCCAGGCTGAGGCCACTACCAGGTCATTCTGTTCCCCCTCTGGATTAAGATCTTAAAACCTGTTGGGGCTAGGGGGCAGTATTTGCACGGCCGGATAAAAAACGTACCTGATTTAAACTGGTTACTACTCTTGCCCGGAAACGAGAATATGCATATAATTAGTATATTTGGATAGAAAACACTCTAAAGTTTCTAAAACTGTTTGAATGGTGTCTGTGAGTATAACAGAACTCATATGGCAGGCCAAAACCTGAGAAGATTCCATACAGGAAGTGCCCTGTCTGACAATTTCTTGTCCTTCTGTTGCATCTCTATCGAAAATACTGCATCTCTGCTGTAACGTGACATTTTCTAAGGCTTCCATTGTCTATTAGAAGGCGCCAGAACGTGGAATGACGTGTCTCCTGTCTCTGGGCGAAGAACAGCAGGAGATTTTGTGAGTGGTCAGGCTGGGAACAGTGACACTGGAGATGCGCATTCATGAGAATTCTCAATTTTTTTCTTTCAGCCTTTGAATGAATACAACGCGCCCGGTTGGAATATTATCGCTATTTTACGAGAAAAACAGCATAAAAATTGATTTTAAACAGCGTTGGACATGCTTCGAAGTACAGTAATGGATTTTTTTTGTCACGAAATGCGCTCGCGCGTCACCCTTCGATATAGAGACCTGAACGCACTAACAAAACGGAGCTATTTGAATATAACTATGGATTATTTGGAACCAAAACAACATTTGTTGTTGAAGTAGAAGTCCTGGGAGTGCATTCTGACGAAGAACAGCAAAGGTAATCCAATTTTTCTAATAGTAATTCTGAGTTTAGTGAGCGCCAAACTTGGTGGGTGTCAAATTAGCTAGCCTGTGATGGCCGAGCTATCTACTCAGAATATTGCAAAATGTGCTTTCGCCAAAAAGCTATTTAAAAATCTGACACCGCGATTGCATGAAGGAGTTCTGTATCTATAATTCTTAAAATAATTGTTATGTATTTTGTGAACGTTAATCGTGAGTAATTTTGTAAATTCACCGGAAGTTTGCGGTGGGTATGCTAGTTCTGAACATCACATGCTAATGTAAAAAGCTGGTTTGTGATATAAATATGAACTTGATTGAACAAAACATGCATGTATTGTATAACATAATGTCCTAGGAGTGTCATCTGATGAAGATCATCAAAGGTTAGTGCTGCATTTAGCTGTGGTTTTGGTTTTTGTGACATATATGCTTGCTTTGAAAATGGCTGTGTGATTATTTTTGGCAGGGTACTCTCCTGACATAATCTAATGTTTTGCTTTCGCTGTAAAGCCTTTTTGAAATCGGACAATGTGGTTAGATTAATGAGAGTATTGTCTTTAAAATGGTGTAAAATAGTAATGTGTTTGAGAAATTGAAGTTATAGCATTTTTGAGGTATTTGTATTTCGCGCTACGCGATTCCACTGGCTGTTGACTAGATGGGCCCAGGGAAGTTAACCCTGAAGCCACGCCCTCCTCTGTCATCTGACTATGACTGGATAACACTGTAGGCAGAGAGATTGTAGGCAACTGTGTGTGTCAAATCAAATGCATTTGTCACATGCTTTGTAAACAAAAGCTGTAGACTAACATTGAGATGCTTACTTACCATAGACTGGCTAAGTGGTTGGTCTATGGAGTTCAGGGCAGGGCCTACCAGCCTTCCTTCTAGCGCTTACCATCTGGTCAGCCCTGGTCAGAGACACGGATACACACACACACAGGTCAGAGAGAGTTATCCAGCAGGTCATAGCGAGTCTAACCTCAGTGGATGTTCTATGGTTAGTTAGCCAGTGATTAGTGTCATTAGGTGATTAGGTAATCAGAGATTAAACCTCTCAGAATATTAACCTATCTGGGGAACTAGAGCATGAGATAACCACTCAAACAAACTGTGTGTTTGTGTGTTGTAGTTCACCCTAACATCACCCACCCATTTTGTAGGCCGTGATTCCATTTCCATTTATTTTGGGGGAACTCAGTTGGGGTATCAATTTGCTGTTGAGAGTTAGAACAGCGCAATACACAAGGTGACATTTTTTATTTGGTTTTGCATCAGCAGCTTTTCTCTTATGTCAGTCACTTACAGTAACTCAATTAGGCCAAGTCAGCTAAATATTTTTAGATTAGTAAATTAGTTCAGTGGCTAGCTATCTAAACTTGTAGTAATCATGGTAAAACTACCGACCTGGTGGCCCCCATTGATTTTGTTAGTCACTCTCACTCAGATATTGTATTAAAAACTACAAACATTTCTCTCCACCCTATGGCAAAATTTGTAGAATTGCAGGAAATTAGTTATAAAATTAGGACCCCCAAAAGACCCAGCTCTGACTGCATGTGTGGATGTGGGTACGCAGACCTGCGAGCCACTGCAGCCCATCATAATGAGTTCAGATTTTTGGTGGCCCCCACCCCCATCAAAGTTGCCCATCTCTGCACTACATAACAACATGATATGATCTATCAACATGATTATATTATATATGTACACGTTTCTAATGTCATTTTTGAAATAATAATCACAGTGGGCTGATCCAGTCCTGTGGTGAATGGAAAGACCAAGGTGGTGCTGGCCTCAGACTTGAACACTAGGCTGTAGCTCAGTGGTCTAACCCATGCTTGCAACATTTTCCCAAAAACTATTTTCGCTTTGTCATTATAGGATATTGTATTGTCATGACTTTCCCTCTTGGGTGAGGATCATAGGTGCCAGATCAGCTCCGCACAGGGCTGACAGATAGCCAGACCCCCCCTCCCACCAGAGTTTTATGACTTAACAACAGGGTCGTAAATACCTTGCAGGAACTCTCTCTCCCACTCTGCAGAAATGGAAGTGAAAAATGTTATTACCACAGAGAGAGATTTTGCAGTACTGTAACATCAAAAGGTTAGACATTGAAACAATATTTCTAACCTAAATAATGTGAGAAATGGTGGGAAGGACTTAAAGAACAATCATGTCAAAATCTGTTGTTGTTTTGTGATATCTTTATGGACGGTATAAACAAATAACGGTAACTCTACAAATGTATACGTCCCAGTTATCAGGTTTACATCTAAATGTTGTAAAACTTATATGATTAAATATGAAACTATTTGTGAGAAGATGATATGTGATTTTAAATCCGAATGAGCGGTTGTTGGGGTGCTAAATATCCTTATTTACGATGAGGGTTTATTTAACTGTATGTATAATTGTTGAATTCCTTTGTCTCTCATTCTCTCGCTCTTTCACCCCTTTTCATTGTGAACCAAGCCGTCATATCGGGTTAGTCCACTAGGGACTTTTCATTGCATTGTTAGTAATCAACGTATAATCTATCCTGTGTGTGTTTATGTAATTCTGTGTGATTATTTAGTTAGTTAGTAAATAAATAATTAAGCCAATTTGTGTATTGCTGATTTATCATGGAGACTAGGGTTCGTGCAGATTTATATTTATAAACTACTGAAAGAGCTGCTTCCTGTGCTTGGCCCTCCTATGTTGAACATAATAAACGTCTCCCTATCCACCGGATGTGTACGAAACTCACTAAAAGTGGTAGTAATAAAGCCTCTCTTGACAAAGCCAAACCTTGACACAGAAAATATAAAAAACTATCGGCCTATATCGAATCTCCCATTCCTCTCAAAATTTTTTGAAAAAGCTGTTGCGCAGCAACTCACTGCCTTCCTGAAGACAAACAATGTATATGAAACACTTCACTCTGGTTTTAGACTCCATCATAGCACTGAGACTGCACTCATGAAGGTGGTAAATTACCTTTTAATGGCATCAGACCAAGGCTCTGTATCTGTCCTCGTGCTCCTAGACCTTAGTGCTGCTTTTGACACAATCGATCACCAAATTCTTTTGGAGAGATTGGAAACCCAAATTGGTCCACACGGACAAGTTCTGGCCTGGTTTAGATCGTATATGTTGGAAAGATATCAGTTTGTCTCTGTGGATGTTTGTCCTCTGACAAATCAACTGTAAATTTCGGTGTTCCTCAAGGTTCTGTTTTAGGACCACTATTGTTTTCACTATATATTTTACCTCTTGGTGATGTCATTCGGAAACATAATGTTAACTTTCACTGCTATGCGGACGATACACAGCTGTACATTTCGATGAAACATGGTGAAGCCCCAAAATTGCCCTCGCTGGAAGCCTGTGTTTCAGACATAAGGAAGTGGATGGCTGCAAATGTTTTACTTTTAAACTCGGACAAAACAGAGATGCTAGTTCTAGGTCCCAAGAAACAAAGAGATCTTCTGTTGGATCTGACAATTAATCTTGATGGTTGTACAGTCGTCTCAAATAAACTGTGAAGGACCTCGTTGTTACTCTAGACCCTGATCTCTCTTTTGACTAACATATCAAGACTATTTAAAGGACAGCTTTTTTCCATCTAGGTAACATTGCAAAAATCAGAAACTTTCTGTCCAAAAATGATACAGGAAAGTTAATTCATGCTTTTGTCACTTCTAGATTAGACTACTGCAATGCTCTACTTTCCGGCTACCCGGATAAAGCACTAAATAAACTTCAGTTAGTGCTAAACACTGCTGCTAGAATCTTGACTAGAACCAAAACATGTGATCATATTACTCCAGTGCTAGCCTCTCTTCCTGTTAAGGCTAGGGCTGATATCAAGGTTTTACTGCTAACCTATAAAGAATAACATGGGCTTGCTCCTCCCTATATCTCCGATTTGGTCCTGCTGTACATACCTACACGTACGCTATGGTCACAAGACGCAGGCCTCCTTACTGTCCCTAGAATTTCTAAGCAAACAGCTGGAGGCAGGGCTTTCTCCTATAGAGCTCCATGTTTATGGAATGGTCTGCCTATCCATGTGAGAGACACAGACTCGGTCTCAACCTTTAAGTCTTTATTGAAGACTCATCTCTTCACTAGGTCCTATAATTGAGTGTAGTCTGGACCAGAGGTGTTAAGGCATCACTTGAGTGGGTTGAGTCACTGACGTGATCTTCCTGTCCGTGTTGGCGCCCCCTCAGGTTCGTGCCGTGGGGGAGATCTTCGTGGGCTATACTCAGCCTTGTCTCAGGGTAGTAAATTGGTGGTTTGAAGATATCCCTCTAGTGGTGTGGGGGCTGTGCTTTGACAAAGTGGGTGGGGTTATATCCTGCCTGGTTGGCCCTGTCCGGGGTATCGTCGGAAGGGGCCACGGTGTCTCCCGACCCCTCCTGTCTCAGCCTCCAGTATTTATGCTCCAATAGTTTGTGTGTCGGGGGGCTAGGGTTAGTCTGTTATATCTGGAGTATTTCTCCTGTCTTATCTGGTGTCCTATGTGAATTTCAGTATGCTCCCTCTAATTCTCTCTCTCTCCCTCTCCTCCCGGAGGCCCTGAGCCTTGGGACCATGCCACAGGACTACCTGGCCTGATGACTCCTTGCTGTCCGCAGTCCACCTGGTCGTGCTGCTGCTCCAGTTTAAACTGTTCTGCCTGTGGCTATGGAACCCTGACCTGTTCCTGCTGTTTCGTTGGGCTTCTACGCCCCAACCGGCTTGCCTAGCGCCCATGTCTCGGGCGGTTCGCCCAGGTCTCACTATTGTTATTTTACTGCTGCTCTTTAATTCTTTGTTACTTTTATAGGTATTTTTCTTAATACTGCATTGATGGTTAAGGGCTTGTAAGTAAGTATTTCACTGTAAAGTCTACCTGTATTCAGCGCATGTGACAAATAACATTTTATTTGACACACACACACAGTGTGACGCTCGTCAAAAGCAGTAGACCAAGGTGCAGCGTGTTGAGTGCTCATGATAAATATTTATTTTAACTCAGAACACTAATACAAAACAATAAACAGAAACACGAACGTCACGTTCTGCAGGCTTTACAGAGCTGTGCAAAAACAAGATCCCACAACACCAGGTGGAAAAAAAAACCTACTTAAGTATGATCTCCAATTAGAGACAACGAGGACCAGTTGCCTCTAATTGGAGATCATCCCAAACAAAACCAACATAGAAATACAAAACTAGAACATGAACATAAAAATACAAAACATAGAAAAACCCATCACGCCCTGACCTACTCTACCATAGAAAATAACAGCTTACCCCAAAGGTGCAGACTCCGAATGCAACTAAAAAAACAAAAGGGAGGGTAACAAGTGTCTATGGCGGCTCTGGTGTGCAGTACCCAGAACCTTATCATCCAGCGAATCCTCCAGTAGAGGAGGCGGCTCTGGTTCGGGGCGTAACCTCCGCTCCACCCGCTGATCCCTCTGCTTCTGTGCCACCAGACCGTGGATCATCGCTGGAGGTTCCGGGCTGCAGGCCGCCGCTGGAGGTTCTGGGCTGCAGGCCGTCTCAGGAGGTTCCGGGCTGCAGGCCGTCTCAGGAGGTTCCGGGCTGGGGACCGTCTCAGGAGGTTCCGGGCTGGGGACCGTCTCAGGAGGTTCCGGGCTGGGGACCGTCTCAGGAGGTTCCGGACTGGGGACCGTCTCAGGAGGTTCCGGACTGGGGACCGTCTCAGGAGGTTCCGGACTGGGGACCGTCTCAGGAGGTTCCGGACTGGGGACCGTCTCAGGAGGTTCCGGACTGGGGACCGTCTCAGGAGGTTCCGGACTGGGAATGCGCACTGGAGGCCTGATGCGTGGAGCCGGGACAGGTGGCACCAGACTGGTGACACGCATTTCAGGGCGAATGCGAGGAGCAGGCACAGGACGTACCGGGCTGTTGAGACGTACTGGAGACCTGGTGTGTATAGCCGGTATCAATTGCTCCAGAACTTCCACACACTTCTCAGGATGAGTACGGGGAGCTGACTCAGGTGGCACCAAACTGACAACACGTTCCTTTTGGAAAAACTTGTGCATCCTCCACCAACTCAACAACTCTCCCATTTCTCCCTTCTCCAAATTCTCCCTCTTCTCCCGGATTGGCTCTGGTTCACTCCTCGGCTCCGCCGACTGCTCCATGTGCCCACCCCCAAATTCTCTTGGGGTTTCTGTAGCCTTCCTTCCCGACTTTGTAGCTGTCCCTCCTTCGCTGCTTCCGCCTGCTTCCCTGGCAGGCTCTTTTCTCCTGCCACTATTTTATCCCAAGCCCCGGATATACTCCTCCTGATCTCCTCATAAGACCAGGATGCCATTACCTCCTGGGTACACTGCTTGGTCCTGTGTTGGTGGGATCTTCTGTGACGCTCGTCAAAAGGAGTAGACCAAGGTGCAGCGTGTTGAGTGCTCATGATAAATATTTATTTTAACTCAGAACACTAATACAAAACAATAAACTAAGAACCACGAACGTCACGTTCTGCAAGCTTTACAGAGCTGTGCAAAAATAAGATCAGGTGGAAAAAACCCATACTTAATTATGATCTCCAATTAGAGACAACGAGGACCAGCTGCCTCTAATTGGAGATCATCCCTAACAAAACCAACATAGAAATACAAAACTAGAACATGAACATAGAAATACAAAACATAGAAAAAAAAACCTGTCACACCCTGACCTACTCTACCATAGAAAATAACAGCTTACCATGGTCAGGACATGACACACAGGGTTGGGTAGGTTACTTAAAGTTAGTATTTACCTGCACAAAATTAAAATCAGTCATGTAACTTTTGGATTAACCAAACTCGGTAATGTAATCTGATTACTTTTGGATTACTTTCCCCCTAAGGGGCATTAGAAGAAGACAAAACGGATCCATCAAACGCATTTGGTGTGTCATCATATAGTGGTCTCTGACTTGTGGTCAGACTCGCTCAGGTGTAACAAACTTAAACTTGCGATTTTTTTTTATGCAGAATTGAATGTCATTGAGAAAACAGAAAGTTTATGTAATCTGATTACAATATTTTTGCTGGTAATGCCATTGGTTACAGTTTTTTGTAAACACACACACACACACACACACACACACACACACACACACACACACACACACACACACACACACACACACTACCTGATGATTGTGCCAGTTGAACTTTGTGGCTATCAGTATCCTTTGCGCACAAGTTGTTTGAAAAAGTAACTGTAATAATATTACTTGTTAGTCATAAAAGTAATGTGTTACCCCCAACACTGGTTACGGGGCATTCTGACTCTGGTTGAATAGAAGTAGGTTAATCAGTCTGTAAACACTGGAAAACGAAGTATGAGCTACTGTCCAGCAACTGAGTTATTTCGAGAGTGACTAGCAGCAACACTGATTATCTAACCTGGTGGTAGGTTAGGAGAATTAACATAACAGGTTATAAGAATGAAGTTAAGGTTAGGAAGAGGGTTAGGGTTAGGTTATGTTCTCCTAACCTGTTACGAAATGTAACTTCCAGACCAGTTGTAGGTGTACTCCATCTACTGCCAACCTTTCTTACCATCCCCCAACCTCGTTTTCCCGCTTTGACTGCCCAGTGCTCATGTCCACTTCACAAATAAAATCTTGCCCGAAGGCTTGAACTTGAGCAGGGAATGGAAGCGGGACCACAGAGCTCAGAAAGGTCAGCCCAGGGTAGCTAGGCTGCTTCTCGTCAGAACTGGTAAACTGGCCAACACTTACATGCCTTCATACATACATACCTTCATTCCACAAGGGGGAAACTGTCTTCCTCTCAATAGCTAATACGTTTAGAACCCACCAAGCGCATGCTCTCTCTCTCTTTCTCAATTCAATTTTGAATTGAATTCAAGGGGCTTTATTGGCATTTTAAACATATGTTAACATTGCCAAAGCAAGTGAAGTAGATAATAAACAAAAGTGGAATAAACAATACAAATGAACAGTAAACATTACAGTCACAACATTTCCAAAACAATAAAGACATTTCAAATGTCATATTATGTGCAAATAGTTAAAGTACAAAAGGGAAAATAAATAAACATAAATATGGTTGTATTCACAATGGTGTTTGTTCTTCACTGGTTGCCCTTTTCTTGTCTCTCTCTCTTTCTCTCTCTCTCTCTCTCTTTACCACACTTCCTGTGATCTTGTGGCCGCAGAGGCGCGTTTGAAAGAGGGTCTGTGAGATATTGAACCTTTGAAGAGTGTTCTCTGTCTGTGTCTGTCTGCTCTCACTGCAGATTATGGAAAGATTGGTTGATTGATTATCAGAGAGTAACTTTACCAACGCTACCTCTGCTAGCTTCTCTCTGGGGTGAGGAGACAGAGAACACAGGGAGAGGAGAGGACAGGCGAGAAATAGAAGATTGGAGTGAAGAAACAGGGGAGAATATCAAAAGAAGAGGTGAGGACTGACTGAGGAGAGTGGGAGGACCAGGCCTGAGTGGACGGATACAGGAAGAGAGGTAGAGAGGGAGGGTGTTGACCCCCAGTTGCCCCGCTGTTGGGATAGTTACAATGGCATCGCCTCTACTGATGTACCATGGGGCGATCAGTAAACTGGACTGTGAGGATCTGCTGGGGAAGAAGGGGAAGGATGGAGCCTACCTCATCAGAGACAGCGAAACCATCCAAGGAGCCATGTGCCTGTGTGTCTAGTGAGTATTACACTCCTTGTTCTTTTTACAGAAAGTAGGATGTTTAATGTACACCAATCCATCGTCCAAGCATTTTATAAATGCTTTATAGAATCCATCCTAGTTTTAATATTGTAGGGTGGTTTGGTGCTCTAGGGAACACTAGTCAGTACTCATTGGAGAAAGCCAGGAACCCCTGTGACATCTATAACAAAAATGAGTGAGGAAGAAGGGTAACATATAACCTTACACATTACACACTCCATGATCAGTACAGCCCCCTACCCTCCATGGCTAAATGTATGTGGACACCTGCTCGTCAAACATGGGCATTAATATGGAGTTGTTCCCCCCTTTGCTGCTATAACAGCGTCCACTCTTCTTGGAAGGCTTTCCACTAGATGTTGAAACATTGCTGCAGGGACTTGCTTCCATTCATCCAGAAGAGCATTAGTGAGGTCGGGCACTAATGTTGGGCGTTTAGGCCTGTCTCGCAGTCAGCATTCCAATTCATCCCAAAGGTGTTCGATGGAGTTGAGGTCAGGGATCTGTGCAGGTCAGTCAAGTTCTTCCACATCAATCTCAACAAACCGTTTCTGTATGGACCTTGCTTTGTGCATGGGTGCATTGTCATGCTGAAACAGGAAAGAACCTTCCCCAAACTGTTACCACAGAGTTGGAAGCACAGAATTGTCTAGAATGTCATTGTATGCTGTAGCATTAAGATTTCCCTTCACTGGAACTAAGGGGCCTAGCCCGAACCATGAAAAACAGCCCCAGACCATTATTCTTCCTCCATCAAACTTTATAGTTGGCACTATGTATTCGGGCAGGTAGTGTTCTCCTGACATCTGCCAAACCAAGATTCATCCACCGGAACGCCAGATTGTAAAGCGTGATTCATCACTCCAGAGAATGCGTTTCCACTGCTCCAGATCCCAATAGTGGTGAGCTTTACACCACTCCAGCTGACACTTCGCATTGCGCATGGGGATCTTAGGCTTATGTGCGGCTGATTGGCCATGGAAACCCATTTCATGAAACTCCCGATGAACAGTTATTGTGCTGACGTTGCTTCCAGAGGCAGTTTGGAACTCTGTATTGAGTGTTGCAACTGAGGACAGACAATTTTTACGAGCTACGCGCTTCAGCACTCTGGGCTGTCCCATTCTGTGAGCTTGTGTGGCCTACCACATCGTAACTGAGACGTTGTTACTCCTACATGTTTCCACTTCATAATAACAGCACTTACAGTTGACCGGGGCAGCTCTAGCAGGGCAGAAATCTGATGAACTGACTTGTTGGAAAGGTGGCATCCTATAACAGTGACATGTTGAAAGTCATTCTATTTTTATTATTATTATATATATTTTTTGCATATAGATTGTGGCTTCCATCAATGTAATTGTCTCCATCATTTCCAATCCCCCATATATTTTTTCTGTAAATATATAAAATATGTATTTTTTAAAAAGAAAAAAAAACTCCTATATTATTTTCCCCTAACCCTGTCACCCCTCCCCTAATTGGAGTAAACTAGTGGACAACAACACTTAGGCTTCTACTTCCAGCTTATACATACTATATACATTTTACGGATACAGTATATATTAAAATAATTATCTTTTGTTTGTTTTTAGTCCCATCCTTCAGCTACACTCAACCCCTCCCATCTATCTCTGAACACCATCCAGTTTCTATTTGCCATATATTTTCAACTGTGCTATGATGTTTCACAAAAGATCTGAACCTTTCTAATCTTACAGATTCTACATATTTTAAATTAAAGATAAACATTTTTGCTAAGAGTACTATTATAGTATTGATCGATTGACTATGACTTTTTAAATCACCCAACAGTGCAATTTACAGAGTTAGCTCCAGGTAAATGTTGCAATTCTTCAGGCATTCCTGAACCTGCGACCAAAAACTGAAAATGATCTAATGATTCTGTCTCTTCGCAGCTAAATCTGCAGAACTGGCATGGTTGTATCCCCCATATATATAACATTCTATTGGTTGCAATAATTTTGTATAATAATTTAAATGATTTTGAATCCAGTTGTTTTGTGTATCAATTCATAAACCATGTGTCATGGAATCGGTACATTGAAAATCTCTTCCCAACTATTTTGCAATCTATATGGCACAGCTGTAAATGTTTTGGTCCTTAAATGAAACTGGTATACTTTTTTATTTATCACAATTTTCTTTAGCCAATTTTGGTCTTTAATGCAGGGCAGACAGACAAGTTCCTTACTTTCTCCCCCTTCCACTTGCCTCTTCCATTTTTGCAGTAATGCTGCAATTAGTTGGTTGTAATTTTGAATAGAGCAGACATTTACAAATATTTTTGTTAGCTGCATGTGTGACATATTATATCAATAGTCCCGTTTCATTTTGTCTGCCTTGCCATTCCAAATAAAATTCAATATTTTTTGCTCATATAATTCAAAAAACTGTTTGCTAGGTGTAGGCATGGCCATAAGCAAATAGGTAAACTGGGATATGACTAAAGAGTTAATCAGGGTGATTTTTCCACAAATAGGCAGGTATTTTCCTTTCCACGGTAGCAAGGTCTTATTTATTTTGCTAACTTACTATAAAAATGTATTGTAGTGAGAGCATTTCTTTCTTTCAGGATATGAACACTGAGTATGTGCACTTCACCATCAGACCATTTTATTGGTAAACTATACGGTAATGTAAAAGTTATATATATTTTTGTGATCCAATACGTAATATGGTACATTTATCATAATTTGATTGTAATCCAGAAAGGTTAGAAAATGTATATAGATCCTCTATGAGGCTGTGGAGGGATCCAAATTGTGGGTTTAAAAGTAAACATGAATCATCAGCGTACAATGACACCTTTGTTTTTAAGCACTGGATTTCTAGGCCCTTGATAGTATTATTGGATCTGATTTTAATAGCTAACATTTTGATGCCATAATAAATAGATATGCCAATAGTGGACACCCTTGTTTTACTCCTCTTGACAGTTTAATACTTTCTGAGAAATATACATTATTTACTATTTTACACCTAGTGTTACTATATATATATATATATAACTTTAACCCATTGTATAAGAGATTTTTCAAAATTGAAATATTCCAGAAATGTATATAGAAATTCCAGTCGTACTTTATCAAAAGCCTTTTTAAAGTCAGCTATAAATACATTTACATTTACATTTAAGTCATTTAGCAGACGCTCTTATCCAGAGCGACTTACAAATTGGTGCATTCACCTTATAATATCCAGTGGAACAACCACTTTACAATAGTGCATCTAAATCTTTAAGGGGGGGGTTAGAAGGATTACTTTATCCTATCCCAGGTATTCCTTGAAGAGGTGGGGTTTCAGGTGTCTCCGGAAGGTGGTGATTGACTCCGCTGTCCTGGCGTCGTGAGGGAGCTTGTTCCACCATTGGGGTGCCAGAGCAGCGAACAGTTTTGACTGGGCTGAGCGGGAACTGTGCTTCCTCAGAGGTAGGGAGGCGAGCAGGCCAGAGGTGGATGAACGGAGTGCCCTTGTTTGGGTGTAGGGCCTGATCAGAGCCTGAAGGTACGGAGGTGCCGTTCCCCTCACAGCTCCGTAGGCAAGCACCATGGTCTTGTAGCGGATGCGAGCTTCGACTGGAAGCCAGTGGAGAGAGCGGAGGAGCGGGGTGACGTGAGAGAACTTGGGAAGGTTGAACACCAGACGGGCTGCGGCGTTCTGGATGAGTTGTAGGGGTTTAATGGCACAGGCAGGGAGCCCAGCCAACAGCGAGTTGCAATAATCCAGACGGGAGATGACAAGTGCCTGGATTAGGACCTGCGCCGCTTCCTGTGTGAGGCAGGGTCGTACTCTGCGAATGTTGTAGAGCATGAACCTACAGGATCGGGTCACCGCCTTGATGTTGGTGGAGAACGACAGGGTGTTGTCCAGGGTCACGCCAAGGCTCATAGCACTCTGGGAGGAGGACACAAGGGAGTTGTCAACCGTGATGGCGAGATCATGGAACGGGCAGTCCTTCCCCGGGAGGAAGAGCAGCTCCGTCTTGCCGAGGTTCAGCTTGAGGTGGTGATCCGTCATCCACACTGATATGTCTGCCAGACATGCAGAGATGCGATTCGCCACCTGGTTGTCGGAAGGGGGAAAGGAGAAGATTAATTGTGTGTCATCTGCATAGCAATGATATGAGAGACCATGTGAGGATATGACAGAGCCAAGTGACTTGGTGTATAGCGAGAATAGGAGTGGGCCAAGAACAGAGCCCTGGGGGACACCAGTGGTGAGAGCACGTGGTGCGGAGACAGATTCTCGCCACGCCACCTGGTAGGAGCGACCTGTCAGGTAGGACGCAATCCAAGCGTGGGCGGCGCCGGAGATGCCCAGCTCGGAGAGGGTGGAGAGGAGGATCTGATGGTTCACGGTATCAAAGGCAGCAGATAGGTCTAGAAGGATGAGAGCAGAGGAGAGAGAGTTAGCTTTAGCAGTGCGGAGAGCCTCCGTGACACAGAGAAGAGCAGTCTCAGTTGAATGCCCAGTCTTGAAACCTGACTGATTAGGATCAAGAAGGTCATTCTGAGAGAGATAGCAAGAGAGCTGGCCAAGGACGGCACGTTCAAGAGTTTTGGAGAGAAAGGAAAGAAGGGATACTGGTCTGTAGTTGTTGACATCGGAGGGATCGAGTGTAGGTTTTTTCAGAAGGGGTGCAACTCTCGCTCTCTTGAAGACGGAAGGGACGTAGCCAGCGGTCAAGGATGAGTTGATGAGCGAGGTGAGGTAGGGGAGAAGGTCTCCGGAAATGGTCTGGAGAAGAGAGGAGGGGATAGGGTCAAGTGGGCAGGTTGTTGGGCGGCCGGCCGTCACAAGACGCGAGATTTCATCTGGAGAGAGAGGGGAGAAAGAGGTCAAAGCACAGGGTAGGGCAGTGTGAGCAGGACCAGCAGTGTCGTTTGACTTAGCAAACGAGGATCGGATGTCGTCAACCTTCTTTTCAAAATGGTTGACGAAGTCATCCGCAGAGAGGGAGGAGGGGGGGGAGGGGGAGGAGGATTCAGGAGGGAGGAGAAGGTAGCAAAGAGCTTCCTAGGGTTAGAGACAGATGCTTGGAGTTTAGAGTGGTAGAAAGTGGCTTTAGCAGCAGAGACAGAAGAGGAAAATGTAGAGAGGAGGGAGTGAAAGGATGCCAGGTCCGCAGGGAGGCGAGTTTTCCTCCATTTCCGCTCGGCTGCCCGGAGCCCTGTTCTGTGAGCTCGCAGTGAGTCGTCGAGCCACGGAGCAGGAGGGGAGGACCGAGCCGGCCTGAAGGATAGGGGACAGAGGAAATCAAAGGATGCAGAGAGGGAGGAGAGGAGGGTTGAGGAGGCAGAATCAGGAGATAGGTTGGAGAAGGTTTGAGCAGAGGGAAGAGATGATAGGATGGAAGAGGAGAGAGTAGCGGGAGAGAGAGAGCGAAGGTTGGGACGGCGCAATACCATCCGAGTAGGGGCAGAGTGAGAAGTGTTGGATGAGAGCGAGAGGGAAAAGGATACAAGGTAGTGGTCGGAGACTTGGAGGGGAGTTGCAATGAGATTAGTGGAAGAACAGCATCTAGTAAAGATGAGGTCAAGCGTATTGCCTGCCTTGTGAGTAGGGGGGGAAGGTGAGAGGGTGAGGTCGAAAGAGGAGAGGAGTGGAAAGAAGGAGGCAGAGAGGAATGCCTCGAAGGTAGACGTGGGGAGGTTAAAGTCACCCAGAACTGTGAGAGGTGAGCCATCCTCAGGAAAGGAACTTATCAAGGCGTCAAGCTCATTGATGAACTCTCCAAGGGAACCTGGAGGGCGATAAATGATAAGGATGTTAAGCTTGAAAGGGCTGGTAACTGTGACAGCATGGAATTCAAATGAGGAGATAGACAGATGGGTCAGGGGAGAAAGAGAGAATGTCCACTTGGGAGAGATGAGGATTCCAGTGCCACCACCCCGCTGGCTCGATGCTCTAGGGGTATGCGAGAACACGTAGTCAGACGAGGAGAGAGCAGTAGGAGTAGCAGTGTTATCTGTGGTAATCCATGTTTCCGTCAGCGCCAGGAAGTCTAGGGACTGGAGGGTAGCATAGGCTGAGATGAACTCAGCCTTGTTGGCCGCAGACCGGCAGTTCCAGAGGCTGCCGGAGACCTGGAACTCCACGTGGGTCGTGCGCGCTGGGACCACCAGGTTAGAGTGGCAGCGGCCACGCGGTGTGGAGCGTTTGTATGGCCTGTGCAGAGGAGAGAGAACAGGGATAGACAGACACATAGTAGACAAGCTACAGAAGAGGCTACGCTAATGCAAAGGAGATTGGAATGACAAGTGGACTACACGTCTCGAATGTTCAGGAAGTTAAGCTTACGTTGCAAAAATCTTATTGACTAAAATGATACAGTACTGCTGGCTGGTGGAGTATACCATGTTTCACTGATTTTTCATAGTGTTCTATTGTTTCCAGTCCTTGTCTTATATTATCTCCAATTTATTGTCCATGTAAAAAACCTGTCTGATTAGGATGATTAATATACGACAATATCTTTTTAATTCTATGCGCTATGCATTTTTCTAGAATTATTTTGCATCACAACACTGAAGTGTAAGGGGCCTCCAATCTTTTAAATGGACTGGATCTTTATATTTACCACTTGGGTCCTGTTTCAGTAATAATGAAATCAGACCTTGTTGAGTATCTAATAATCTACAATTGTTATAGGAGTGGTTAAAACATGCTAATAATGGTCCTCTGAGTACATCAAAAAAGGTTTGGTATACCTCAACTTGTATGCCATCCAGCCCTAGACTTTTCCCAGACTTAAAGGCTTTAATTGCATCAAGAAGTTCCTCCTCTGTAATTTGGCATTCACATTATTCTTTCTGTACAGCTGTTCATTTTACATTATTAATAGGGAAAAAATATTTACAATTAACTTTGGTTAGTGGAGATGAAAGGAAAACATATGTTTAAAGTACTTTGCTTACTTTGCTTCTTTCAAAATATAATTTGGTGAACATGGGTGACTCCGTCATTTGTAACAAGTTTCAGTCAATTCTTTTTGTGAGTATTTCTATGTTGAAGATTAAAAAATAATTTGCTGCATTTTCCCCATATTCCATCCAGTTCGCTTTATTGTTATAAAATATTATTTCTTGAGAAATGACAGTCCATCATTACTTTAAGACATGAAGGTCAGTCATTACGCAAAAACCATCAAGCGCTATGATGAAACTGGCTCTAATGAGGACCGCCACAGGAAAGGAATACCCAGAGGTACTTCTGCTGCAAAGGAAAAGTTCATTAGATTTACCAGCCTCAGAAATTGCAGTCCAAATAAACGCTTCACAGAGTTCAAGTAATCAACTGTTCAGAGGAGACTACGTGAATCTGGCCTTCATGGTCGAATTGCTGCAAAGAAAACACTACTAAAGGACTCCAATAAGAAGAGACTTGCTTGGGCCAAGAAACACGAGCAAAGGACATTAGATCGGTGGAAATCTGTCCTTTGGTCTGATGAGTCCAAATGTTAGATTTTTGGTTCCAACCGCCGTGTCTGAGACGCAGAGTACGTGAACAGATGATCTCCGCGTGTGTGGTTCTCACCGTGAAGCATGTAGTAGGAAGTTTGATGATGCTTTGCAGGTGACACTGTCTGTGATTTATTTAGAATTCAAGGGACATTCTGCAGCGATACGCATCCCATCTGGTTTGCGTTTAGTGGAACTATAAAAAAAAAATCAACAGGACAATGACCCAACACACCTCCAGGCTGTGTAAGGGCTATTTGACCAAGAAGGAGAGTGATGGAGTGCTGCATCAGATGACCTGGCCTCCACAATCAATCACCCGATCTCAAACCAATTGAGATGGTTTGGGATGAGTTGGACCGCAGAGTGAAGGAAAAGCAGCCAACAAGTGCTCAGCATATGTGGGAACTCCTTCAAGACTGTTGGAAAAGCATTCCAGGTGAAGCTGGTTGAGAGAATGACAAGAGTCTGCAAAGCTGTCATCAAGGCAAAGGGTGGCTACTTTGAAGAATCTCAAATATAAAGTATATTTTGATTTGTTTAGCACTTTTTTGGTTACTACATGATTCCATATGTGTTATTTCATAGTTTTGATGTCGTCACCATTATTCTACAATGTAGAAAATTGTAAAAATAAAGAAAAACCCTTGAATGAGTAGGTGTGTTCATATGTTTGACTGGTGCTGTATTTGTGTGTTGTGTTTCTGCAGTAAAAAGAAGGTGGTGTATACCTACAGAATCCTCCAGACCCACACTGGAAGCTACACCCTGCAGGTACACCCTGTGTGTGTGTGTGTGTGTGTGTGTGTGTGTGTGTGTGTGTGTGTGTGTGTGTGTGTGTGTGTGTGTGTGTGTGTGTGTGTGTGTGTGTGTGTGTGTGTGTGTGTGTGTGTGTGTGTGAGCGCTTGCGTTTGTGTGTGTTTCTGATGGTCTGACTGTCTGTGTGTAGACAGCGTCTGGTGTAGAGGAGAAATTCTTTAAGACGTTAGAGGAGCTGGTCCGCCATTATAAGCGTCGGGGGCAGGGATTGGCTCAGCATCTGCGCCACTCAGTCAAGAGGAAGACACTGCTACAACTTCCCGCCCCCAATGTCATCGACGAGGTGCCTGATTATGAAAGTAAGTAACATTGTCTGTCTATTAGTTTCACTTCCATCTGTCACTGACTTTTTTCAGACCTTTATCAGATGTCCAGATCGTTATCAGGACGGCAGGGTAGTATAGTGTTTAGTGCATTGGACTAGTAACTGAAAGGTTGCAAGTTTGAATCCCTGAGCTGACAAGGTACAAATCTGTCGTTCTGCCCCTGAACAAGGCAGTTAACCCACTGTTCCTAGGCCGTCATTGAAAATAGGAATTTGTTCTTAACTGACTTGCCTAGTTAAATAAAGGTAAAAAAAATATATAATCCTTAAATAGCCACTCACTACTTGTGTCCATTTCTCTGTCCCTCTCTTGTCTAGATGTGGATGCATCAGACTACGTTGTTGTCCTGCCCTCTTGATTCAGCAGCACACCCCTGACCTACATCATCTATGAGCCTGTAAATATCTAGGTGTGGTGCCTTCAGGCAGGTTGTGTGTTTTTTAATCCTGATGCCAGGGGCCGGACTGGTCAAATTTGAGCCCATAGGGCCTGTCTAATTCATATATATTTTTTAGTTAAATTATCATTATCTGGCTAATAATTGGGGCCTCAAAGTACAAAAATTGGGCTGGTGTATTAAAAATGCCAGGGCTGATTTTTGGTCTCAGTCCGCCCCTGCCTAATGCAATGTGTTGTGTGCTGTTGTGTGTTCCAGGGCTACTGAGATTGTCAGAGAGAATAGTGTTTGTCTGGTTGTTGAAGTGGAAGTTAAAATCACATTTTATTTTCACATGCACGGAATACAACGGGTGTAGACTTTACCGTGAATTGCTTGCTTACGAGCCCTTCCCAACTATGCCCTTCCCAACTATGTCAAAAAAATATACACTGCTCAAAAAAATAAAGGGAACACTAAAATAACACATCCTAGATCTGAATGAATGAAATAATCTTATTAAATACTTTTTTCTTTACATAGTTGAATGTGCTGACAACAAAATCACACAAAAATAATCAATGGAAATCGAATTTATCAACCCATGGAGGTCTGGATTTGGAGTCACACTCAAAATTAAAGTGGAAAACCACACTACAGGCTGATCCAACTTTGATGTAATGTCCTTAAAACAAGTCAAAATGAGGCTCAGTAGTGTGTGTGGCCTCCACGTGCCTGTATGACCTCCCTACAATGCCTGGGCATGCTCCTGATGAGGTGGCGGATGGTCTCCTGAGGGATCTCCTCCCAGACCTGGACTAAAGCATCCGCCAACTCCTGGACAGTCTGTGGTGCAACGTGGCGTTGGTGGATGGAGCGAGACATGATTTCCCAGATGTGCTCAATTGGATTCAGGTCTGGGGAACGGGAGGGCCAGTCCATAGCATCAATGCCTTCCTCTTGCAGGAACTGCTGACACACTCCAGCCACATGAGGTCTAGCATTGTCTTGCATTAGGAGGAACCCAGGGCCAACCGCACCAGCATATGGTCTCACAAGGGGTCTGAGGATCTCATCTCGGTACCTAATGGCAGTCAGGCTACCTCTGGCGAGCACATGGAGGGCTGTGCGGCCCCCCAAAGAAATGCCACCCCACACCATGACTGACCCACCGCCAAACTGGTCATGCTGGAGGATGTTGCAGGCAGCAGAACGTTCTCCATGGCGTCTCCAGACTCTGTCACGTCTGTCACATGTGCTCAGTGTGAACCTGCTTCATCTGTGAAGAGCACAGGGCGCCAGTGGCGAATTTGCTAATCTTGGTGTTCTCTGGCAAATGCCAAACGTCCTGCACGGTGTTGGGCTGTAAGCACAACCCCCACCTGTGGACGTCGGGCCCTCATACCACCCTCATGGAGTCTGTTTCTGACCGTTTGAGCAGACACATGCACATTTGTGGCCTGCTGGAGGTCATTTTGCAGGGCTCTGGCAGTGCTCCTCCTGCTCCTCCTTGCACAAAGGCGGAGGTAGCGGTCCTGCTGCTGGGTTGTTGCCCTCCTACGGCCTCCTCCACGTCTCCTGATGTACTGGCCTGTCTCCTGGTAGCACCTCCATGCTCTGGACACTACGCTGACAGACACAGCAAACCTTCTTGCCACAGCTCGCATTGATGTGCCATCCTGGATGAGCTGCACTACCTGAGCTACTTGTATGGGTTGTAGACTCCGTCTCATGCTACCACTAGAGTGAAAGCACCGCCAGCATTCAAAAGTGACCAAAACATCAGCCAGGAAGCATAGGAACTGAGAAGTGGTCTGTGGTTACCACCTGCAGATCCACTCCTTTATTGGGGGTGTCTTGCTAATTGCCTATAATTTCCACCTGTTGTCTATTCCATTTGCACAACAGCATGTGAAATTTATTGTCAATCAGTGTTGCTTCCTAAGTGGACAGTTTGATTTCACAGAAGTGTGATTGACTTGGAGTTACATTGTGTTGTTTAAGTGTTCCCTTTATTTTTTTGAGCAGTATATATATATTTATATACTATACAATATATAGAAACACGAGGAAGAAAAAAACAAGAATGAAGCTATATCATAAAAATATTTGGTGGGTGCTTATATTTGTCCTATCTTACACATCTATAAGTGTGTATTAATACACATATGTGAATTGGAAATTCGTTTTTTGCATATTCCACTCTCCCGGAGACACCTTCGGAGAGTGGGGTAACAGGGAGTACCAGTATCAGTACCATATCAATGTGTAGAAGTATGAGGTTTTTGAGGTAGATATGTACATAAAGGCAGGGTAAAGTGACTAGGCATCAGGATAGATAATAATAAGAGTGAAATAAAGAACAGAGCAACATATGTGTGTTTGTGCGTGTGTGTGTGGCGTCAGTATGCGTGTATGTGTGTGTGTGCATATGTAGTGTATCTAAATGTATGTGGGTTTGTGTGAGTCAGTGTATGTATAATATGTATATATCATCTTGTGAGTGAATAATATCAGTGCACACACACTCCATATGACTGTTGTCATTCATTGTATGAATTTAGAAACATGAATATGTTTTGGTCACTATGGCATTCCGAATAGAGTTTATTTACTTCAGCATTTCAATAAAGTTGTAAAGATTTAGGCCTACTCTGGATTAGACTAAGCTGTAATGTGTAAATGTTCCTAGCTTAAATTAAAAAAAGTTTGTAAATGCCAGTTTTTATCTACTTTTTCCCTAACTAAATTAAAATGCTGTTATGTAACCAACGGTGTGTTTTTGTAACATAAACCAACAACCTCCCCCACCCTACTCAGTCTGGGCTACACAGACATACACACTCATGCTCACACACATCGACTTGTTTTTGTCACACTTGTTTTCTCACCTCTCTACAAGGTCCCCTGCTGTAGTGTGTTTCACTTTCAGCCAGCCTTCTCTGAACCAGAAGACACTGGGGTGTAATCATTACGTCTTGCAACAGAAACCGTTTACCTTCTAAAAACCAAATGGAAGCAAACGGAACGAAACGGGGATAGACCTACCTGAATGTGTCCAATATGCACTCTCTTTTTCGTTGCAAAGTGGTTTCTGTGTCGAGAAATGGTTTCTGTTGCAAAACACTTTGCAACCTACAAAACATTTTGCAACAGAATATGCCTAATGAATACACCCCTGATCACCAAATATCTATTAATTAATTAGGTGGGACTTGCGACTCTTCTTCTTCTTCTTATAATTCTTCTGCACGCTACTCCCCTTACACCGTTTAAGCTAGAAACGCCGTTCATACTTTAAAACATGCGGACTAATCTGCATTGAGTTGCTTACATTATTTTGACTTTTTAAAATATTTGATACTTTTTAAACTATTGAACTTTTTGGGGGGTTTTTTGTCTTCCATCCACTTTCATGGCATTTCCTCAACATTCTAAAACTCATGACTTCAACATTCACTGTAAACAATGTGTAACGGCTGTCATCATGTAGAGAAGACCAAGGTGCAGCGGAGTTAGTGTTCATCATAAGAATTTAATAGACCAACGTGAACACTTTACAAAAAAACAAGAAAACTGACAGCCAAAACAGTCCTGTCAGGTGCAAACACTAACAGAAACAATTACCCACAAAACCCCAACGGAAAAACATGCACATGTGTGACTCCCAATCAACAACAACGAACTTCAGCTGTGCCTGATTTGGGAGCCACACACGGCCCAAAACAAAGAAATACAAACACATAGAAACAGAACATAGAACGCCCACCCAATGTAACACCCTGGCCTAACCAAAATAAAGAACAAAAAACCCCTCTCTATGGCCAGGGCATTACAGTACCCCCCCAAGGTGCGGACTCCGGCCGCAAAACCTGACACTGAAGGGGAGGGTCTGGGTGGGCCCTCTTACGGCGGCGGCTCAGGTGCGGGACGTAGCCTCTGCCCCACCCTTGACGTCTCCTCTTAGGTGGCGCACCTGGCCGCGCCGAAGGTCTGGTGGGCGACTCTGGCTTCGCCCGGCTGGCGGACGACCCTTGTTGCGCCCGGCTGGCGGACGACCCTTGATGCGCCCGGCTGGCGGGCGGCGCTTGCTGCGCCCGGCTGGCGGGCGGCGATGGCTGCGCCCGGCTGGCGGGTGTCCCTTGCTGCGCCCGGCTGGCGGGCGGCGATGGCTGCGCCCGGCTGGCGGGCCGCGATGGCTGATCCGGGCAGACGGGCCACTCCGGCTGATCCGGGCAGACGGGCCACTCCGGCTGATCCGGGCAGACGGGCCACTCCGGCTGATCCGGGCAGACGGGCCACTCCGGCTGATCCGGGCAGACGGGCCACTCCGGCTGATCCGGGCAGACGGGCCACTCCGGCTGATCCGGGCAGACGGGCCACTCCGGCTGATCCGGGCAGACGGGCCACTCCGGCTGATCCGGGCAGACGGGCCACTCCGGCTGATCCGGGCAGACGGGCCACTCCGGCTGATCCGGGCAGACGGGCCACTCCGGCTGATCCGGGCAGACGGGCCACTCCGGCTGATCCGGGCAGACGGGCCACTCCGGCTGATCCGGGCAGACGGGCCACTCCGGCTGATCCGGGCAGACGGGCCACTCCGACTGATCCGGGCAGACGGGCCACTCCGGCTGATCCGGGCAGACGGGCCACTCCGGCTATCCGGGCAGACGGGCCACTCCGGCAGCTCCGGAGGACAGGCGGGCCACTCCGGCAGCTCCGGAGGACAGGCGGGCCACTCCGGCAGCTCCGGAGGACAGGCGGGCCACTCCGGCAGCTCCGGAGGACAGGCGGGCCACTCCGGCAGATCCGGCACGGCGGGCCACTCTGGCAGATCCGGCTCAGGATTCACCAGGCTGGGGAGACATGAGGGAGGCCTGGCTCTGGGCGCAGGCCCTGGACTCACCAGGCTGGGGAGACCCGCTGGAGGCCTGGTCTGAGGAGGCGGCACAGGAGAGACCAGGGTGGAGGGATCCACCGGAGGACTGGTCCTTGGAGGAGGCACAGGCTTCCCCTCCAATGTCAACCCGACTGGCTCTGGTTCCGACCTCGGCTCCGCCGACTGTCCCGTGTGCCCCCCCAATTTTTTTTATTGGGGCAGCCTCTCGTGCTGGTTGCGCTCTCTCTCCTCATAATATCGCCTCTCCGCTCTCGCCGCTTCGATCTCCCACTGCGGGAGGCGATAATCCCCAGCCTGAGTCCATGGTCCCTCTCCGTCCAGTATCTGTTCCCATGTCCACGAGTCCATCAAGCTGTTCTCCTGTTGCTGCTCCTTCCTCCGCTGCTTGGTCCTTTTGTGGTGGGTAATTCTGTAATGGCTGTCGTCATGTAGAGAAGACCAAGGTGCAGCGGAGTTAGTGTTCATCATAAGAATTTAATAGACCAACGTGAACACTTTACAAAAAACAAGAAAACTGACAGCCAAAACAGTCCTGTCAGGTGCAAACACTAACAGAAACAATTACCCACAAAACCCCAATCAACAACAACGAACTTCAGCTGTGCCTGATTTGGGAGCCACACACGGCCCAAAACAAAGAAATACAAACACATAGAAACAGAACATAGAACGCCCACCCAATGTAACACCCTGGCCTAACCAAAATAAAGAACAAAAAACCCCTCTCTATGGCCAGGGCGTTCTTGACTTTTTCCACATTTTGTTACGTTACAGCCTTACTCTAAAATGTATTAAATAAAACATTTTCATCAGAAATCTACACACAATACCCCATTATGACATAGCGAAAACAGGTTTTTAGAAATACCTTATTTACATAAGTATTCAGACCCTTTGCCATGAGACTTGAAATTGAGCTCAGGTGCATCCTGAGAGAGCTGGCGCAGGATAACCTGGGCCGAAGAGACGCACCGGAGACCAGGAACGCTGAGCAGGCACAATCCTTCCTGGATGAATGCTAACTCTAACACGGCAACTGTGGGAAGCTTGCACCGAGCGCACTGGGCTGTAGCTGCGCACTGGTGACACAGTGCGCATCCCCGCACGGTAAGCATGGGGAGTTGGCTCAGGTCTCCAACTTGACTCTCAATCTCCAAAAACATTTCTGGGGGCTGTCTCGCGTACTTGCCTCGTGGTTGGTACAGCGCCTCATAATAACGGCGCTCTGCTTTTGCTGCCTCAATCTTCTCCCTCGGGCGCAATACTCCCCAGCCTGACTCCCGGGTCCTTTCCCATCCAGAGTGTCTTCCCAAGTCCATTCCTGATCACGCTGCTTGGTCTTTTGGTGGTGGGTAGTTCTGTAACGGCTGTCGTAGAGAGGGGACCAAAGCGCAGCGTGTTGATTGCTCATGATGAATATTTATTATAACTCAAACCACTAAAGGAAAAATAACAAAGAGAAAAATGAAAGCGCACAGTTCTGTCAGGTACATAAACTAAACAGAAGACAACTACCCACAAACACAGGTGGAAAAAACCCTACTTAAGTATGATCTCCAATTAGAGACAATGAGGACCAGCTGCCTCTAATTGGAGATCATCCTCAAAAAACAACAACATAGAAATAGAAAAACTAGAACCTAAACATAGATATACAAAACATAGAAAAACACAAAACACCCCCTGTCACGCCCTGACCTACTCTACCATAGAAAATAACCTCTTACTATGGTCAGGACGTGACATAAATGGAGACGTACCCTAGCAAGCAATTGTTGCATCTATTTTCTATGCGAACTTTCGAAATGTTGACCTAAAATTCTCTGTGCACATTAATGTTAACATAGCTATCGTCATAAGTAGTTGAACATGTTATTACTCCAACCTTGTGAAAGTGACAAACTAGCTAGGTTTCCATCAAATTGGCGACAGACTTTCATGCAAATATTCTAATATCCGCATAAAGAATATATGCACATTTTTCCACCAGTGGTGTTTCCACCCAACAGGCTTGCTGCAGATAAAAGTCAGTGTGCGATGACATGGTGCACACAAAATGTACCTTTTCACTTAAGTTTTCATATACCGAATACAGCTCTGAAGTTCAATGTGTTTCCATCACATTTTCAACTCTACCTATAGATTTGTCACAAAAACTGTTATTGAATAGCTAATGTGTCTACTCTGGACTTGGCACCTGCGCTCTAGCCAACAGCTTGCGGATACAATGCAGGTGGGCTGTGCTGGTAGGCTAGTATACATGAAATTATTATGGATACCTGTTTCCATCACAGCTTTCATGATAAAAAAATAAAACAATTATCACTTTACTTGCATAAATACGGTGGAGTGTTAATTTTTGTCAAAAAAGTATATAGAAGGACTGACTTTGGAATTGACAGGCTGCACATGGACAGTTCGGCGCAAGACGACGGTTGGACCCCATAACGTTTTTTCTATGCATGAGCTTATGGTGCGTTCATGACAACTGAGAACTCGGAAAAATAAGTGGTCAAATCATGACGTCAGTGATCTTCAGGTCGGAAAGTTTGAGATCTGGAAAGAGGCACGAGTTGGATGACCGTTCAAAACATTTTTTTCCAGTCTGAGCTCTTTTTTTTTGTTGCAAGTGTAACAGGGTTGGTTATGTTTCCACTTGCCTCTAAAGAAATGTGTACTTAATGTTCAAGCATTCGTATTGGTTGGTTCAACTGATGACACTAAGGTGTGTTGTGATTGACCCCGCTTGCAGATAGGGGAGATCGCGAACGTCAGGTCTTCCCAGTATGAAAATGTGATGCAAGGGGTAGGTCACGTTCTGAATACTGTTTTATATTTTATATTTTACAATGTGTTCAAGTTTGCTGTACGTTACAGATTTATACATGTGTGAGTATATGGTACCTGTTAGGGATTGAGGGGCTTTCTGGGATGTGCTTTGGCATATGATTGCTGTAGATAAGTGTTAGCTAGCATACATCGTTGTAATGGTCACATAAGCCCACTGCTAACACAGTTGTCTTCATGCTACAGCTTTTGTCATCGACAGCCATCAGTACCATTAAGCCCTGCACAACTACCGTGCTGTTTCTCATTTAACAACAGGTATTTACACATGTTATATTTTGTATTGTATTTTTGTATTTTGTGACCCAGTATGAAAATGTGATGCAAGGGGAATAAATGATGCTCAACTGGGACCGCTGGCTGATGTGATTTATTAGGAAAAAAAAACACAACGCAAGGAGAGTACGCTATACATCTGTTACACTGGTGCCGTGACTCGTCTTCTTGTCTTCGCCGGACGTCACGTGGAGGGATCCGAGACCCGGCTTCAAGAAGTACTGCGGTTGCTGATGCACGCCAGAGGCCTAGGTTTCGCAGTCTGCACAAGTGGAATTCTCAGGGAGCTCCTGGTAGCATGAGTGAGTGGGGGGAAATATAATGTACTGGTTATTACTTGTATGTGGTGATGCTATGATTATTTAGTGATGTAATTGTGCTGTTATGCTAGTAACCTTCCGAAGCCAATTAACGTGAGGGCAACGCCATTTTCTACCACACGGTGGTGACAACTATTTGTGATGGCGTTTCTTGTTACCTTTCTGTGTTGATTCTTGGTCTTGTTAGACACTACTGAACGTTTGTTTTGAGTGGATTATGTTCCTTTTGATTTGATAGAATTGTTCATATTGATTGTGATTTTTTTGTACTTTTATTTTTTTTTGTCTAAATATTTACATAAAAAAAATATATATATATATTTTATTTTTATTTTATTTTAAAAATGGAAGGTTTTGGGAGAGGTAGGGGAGTTTTCATGTTTAACCCTTCACCGCCAGTGGGTAGGGGGGCAGCTATTTCTCCAGTTACTTCCACACCTCTGGCCAGGCCGACTGCACAGGCAAGTGTGCGCTTTCCACATGATTTAGAGCTACCTCAACTCAGTGCATTCGAGCCAGTTTCACCTAGTCCTAGGAAGGAGGATGTGTCTATGGATTTCCTGGCAGACATTGTTAAGCAGATAGGTCACTCCATAGGTGAAAATATTGCCTCTTGTTTGGAATCAAAGGCTATGGGAGATGGGGTAGGACAGAAGGTCGATTATGTTGGTGGTACCATGGCTGGGGCCAGCTCTAGTCTAAAGGTAGTGGTGAAAAATGATGTCAGGGAACCAGTGTGTTTCAGGGGGGATGGTTCAGAGAAATGCACAGTGCATGAGTGGGAGGAGACCATGTTAGCGTACATGCAGAGGAAGGGCTATGATGGGCAGGAGAGGTCAGATGAAGTTTTGGGTAAACTGTCAGGGCGGGCACGTGACGTGGTAAGAGTAAGCCTACGCAGTAACCCAGTTGACTTAAGCCAGGGCCCTAGACCAGTTTTTGACATTCTGAAGCGTCACTTTAGCGACACAGTCAACTCCGACATGCCCCTAGCTGATGTTTATTCTACGTTGCCAATGGAAGGGGAGACTCCATTTGACTACTGGATCAGACTGAACAGGGCTATAGAGGTGGCAGAGGACTGTTTGAAGAGGCAGAACAAGGAGCTAGACAATCCATCACGTGTTCTGACTGTCATGTTCATCAAGCACTGTCCGAACCCAGAGCTGTCATTGATATTCATGTGCAAACCATTGCATGAGTGGACGGTTGCGGAGGTCCATGGCAGGCTGGAGGAGTACCAGAGGAAGTGCAAGGCTCCACGTCCCTTGCGGCTGGCCCCACTGGTCACCACACTGACGCAGGAAGTAAGTAGGCCAGTGTCAGCTGTTGCAAACTGTCCGGACCCCTTGCAGCAGCCCACAACTGGCTCATCCGAGGCATTGGATCGGGTGATTGGCATGCTTGAACGGGTCTTGGAGCAGAGGCCACAGCAACCTGTAGGCGGCTATGATAACCGTTTCCAGGGGAGGCCCAGGAGAAGGGTGAACCCGTCTTTGCAATGCAAAGTGTGTGGTGATGCGAATCACAGCACAATGGATCATTGTTATTCTAACCACCTATGCTTCCTCTGTTATGCAGCTGGGCACACTCGTCTAGAATGCCCTCGCACTTCATCGGTAACTCCCGTCGCTCCATCAAACAGTGACACGACACAGCGGCAGGAAAACTAGCTGGCCCGCACGGGATGGGGGGGAAGTGCTGGGCCTTGTGAGGTGCCCCAATCAGTTAGTGGTGTAGATCTAGAGTCAGTATATTCAAATGTTTGTGATGAAGTCAAGTCGAACGAAAAAGTCATTATGCAAAATACACAGAGAGTGCTCCACAACGATGAACTCTTCTATACTAGTGTGTTACTGGGGGATGTTATAGAGGTGAGCGCTATGATTGACAGCGGTTCTATGGCATGCACATTGAGCTCAACAGTGGTGCCACGCCTTGAGAAAGCAGGTGTGCTCAAGAGTGGCTCCCTCAGTCCAACTGAAGTGGTGTTGGTTGGCTGCGGGGGGTTGAAGACCAAGCCTGTAGGTGTGTGTGAATTGAATCTGTCTGTGTATGGCAGCAGTGTCTCTGTCCCTGTTCTAGTAGTGGATGGCCAACGTGATGAGCTTATCCTAGGCAGCAACGTGATTAAACACCTCATCAGGGAGCTGAAGACGACTGGTGACTTCTGGGAGAAGATGTCATCATCTGAACACAATGGAGATGACAAACTGTTCCGTCTGCTGGCTAATGTAGAGAGATGGAAAGGGACTGAAGTGCCAGAAAGAGTGGGCATAGTAAGGCTGAAGCGGGCGGTCACATTGGAGCCTATGCAGGAACATTTAGTCTGGGGCCGGCTGTGTACGCCTCAAAATGTATCCGCGGGCAGTGCTGTCGTTATTGAGCCTACGAGGGCACGCTCAAGACCAAAAAACATTCTAGTGGGGAGAACAGTAGCGACATTGTGGAGCGATGGCTGGGTCCCTGTCAAAGTTATCAATCCCTCACCAAAGCCAGTAACGGTGAGACGGAATGCCAAGATAGCGGATGTTTTTCCTTGCATGGCATTAGAGGACTTTGACACTGACTATATGGATGGGCCCACTGTCAAACCGGTCCCCTGGTGCAGCAGGTACACAAAATGGATGACAATCCAGACTTTGACAATGGTAGTGGAGATAGCTTGACTGTTGACAGTACCGTCGACCCGCACAGAGTGACAAGTGAGGTGTTGCACGAGTTAGGGTTAGGTGGCATTGACATTGAGTCCACTCAGTTGTCGCAACAGTGTAAGGCCAGGCTAGTTCAGCTTATAGCCCGCTACGAGTCTATCTTCTCCCGGCACAAACTAGATTGCGGGAAGGCTACGGGATATGTCCATCGCATCAGACTCAGTGACACTAAGCCTTTTAGGCTACCTTACCGTAGGCTCTCCCCTAACCATTATGACAAGCTCAGGCAGGCCTTGGATGAGATGGAAGAGCGAGAGATAATCAGGAAATCCAGCAGTGAGTATGCCTCCCCACTCGTCCTGGTCTGGTAGAAGTCTGGTGATCTGAGACTGTGTACAGACTTCCGATGGCTCAATGCTCGCACCGTAAAGGATGCTCACCCTCTACCTCACCAAGCTGATGCTCTGGCGGCCCTGGGTGGCAATGCTTTCTTCTCTACAATGGATTTGACCTCCGGCTACTACAATGTGGAGGTGCATGAAGACGACAAGAAGTTTACAGCCTTCACTTCTCCTTTTGGGTTATATGAATATAACCGTCTTCCGCAAGGACTATGTAACAGCCCAGCTACATTCATGAGGATGATGTTGAGCATTTTTGGGGATCAAAATTTTTCTAGCCTCCTATGCTACCTGGACGATGTGCTGGTTTTTGCCCCGACTGAAGAACTTGGATTGCAACGCTTGGAGTCAGTTTTTGAGCGTCTCAAAGCCCATAATCTGAAATTGTCTCCAAAGAAATGCCATTTCATGAAGAGGTCAGTGCGGTTCTTGGGGCATGTCATCAGTGAAGGAGGTGTGGCCACAGACCCAGAAAAAGTGACGGCTATTACAGGGATGACAGAGAAGGATCTCATGGAGGATAACACAGACGTGCCTTCCCAGGGGAAGATTCGGTCCTTTCTCGGAATGATAGTCTATTACCAGCAGTTCATTGAGGGGTGCTCCACCATCGCTAAGCCGCTGCATGGGCTGACAACGGGGACGAAGGCACCACGCCACGGGAAAGGCAAGAGGAAAAGAGGAATACATAGGAAACTCACAGCAGCAGACTGGACTGGTGAGTGCAAACAGGCCTTTAGTCAGTTGAAACAAGCTCTCCTCGATCAGGTCATGCTAGCCCACCCTGATTTTAGTAGACCTTTCTTGCTGTCTGTAGACGCATCTAGTAATGGATTAGGTGCTGTCCTTTCCCAGGTGCCAGAGGATGGGTCTGCAGCCAGACCGGTAGCATTCGCTAGCAAATCACTTACTTATGCACAGTCAAAGTATCCTGCCCATAGGTTAGAGTTTTTTGCTTTACGGTGGGCTGTCTGTGAGAAATTTAGTCATTGGCTAAGGGGCAAGCCTTTTACTGTATGGACAGACAACAACCCATTAACGTACATCCTGTCCAAGCCCAAATTGGACGCCTGTGAACAGAGATGGGTTGCTAAACTTGCTCCATTCGAGTTTGACATCAAGTACATTCCCGGTCCCAAAAATATCATTGCTGATGCACTCAGTAGACAGCCATTTGTGCAGCCGAGCGCTCTCGACCGCATCACAAGGGTTCCATACAAGGCCTTGCTGGAAGAAGCTGCGGGAGTACGTGCTGAGAAGGTGCAAGATGTGTTCCGCTGGTCGACCCACCCATTCGACCTTGAAAGCTGCTCACCGTCAATTGAGGCAGATGCCTGTGAAATTGTCATGGACTGCCAGACTACCTCCTATCCTTCTCCTGGTTCTCTGTCAAAGGAAGCGGTGTCAGCAGTCCTGAGGTCGCAAGGGGAGGCTGGGTTACAGAACTGTGCGCTGCTACTGCCTCAGCTCACTCAGTCACTGGTGCCGTCTGAGATGTCAGATGTGAGAGTGCTATCCCGTGACGACCTGATATCAAAGCAGCGCCAGGATAACGCTCTCGCCAGAGTTGTCTTCTACGTGGACAGGGGCCGTAGACCTTCTAGGAGGGAACGTGGCCATGAACCACTCGAGGCTCTGCGGATTCTGAAGACCTGGGAGAAGCTCACTCTGAAAATGGGTGTACTGTATCGCGTTACCAAAAGTTTGCTGTCAAAGAAGAAGACATACCAGTATGTAGTACCCACCTCAATGAGGGCGACAGTTTTGAAGGGTGTCCACGATGAAGCCGGTCATCAGGGGCAACAGCGGACGTTGTACTTGACGAGACAGAGGTTCTTCTGGCATGGTCTGGAGTCGGATGTCAGAGAGTATGTCAAGACCTGCAAGAGGTGTGTGTTCAGTAAGGCCCCCGAGCCAGAGGCCAGAGCTCCACTGGAGAACATCATCACGACTGA
This sequence comes from Salmo salar, assembly GCF_965601325.2. NCBI lineage: Eukaryota > Metazoa > Chordata > Actinopteri > Salmoniformes > Salmonidae > Salmo > Salmo salar. The sequence goes on along the minus strand of NC_138309.1, from coordinate 73,230,370 downwards.
GCCCCTCGAGTTGGTGTGCGTGGACTTCTGGTCTGCTGAAGACTCCAACAACAAGTCCTTGGATGTCCTGGTCGTCACTGATCATTTTACTAAGATGGCCCATGCCTTCTTGTGTCCGAACCAATCAGCTAAAGCAGTGGCCCTTCAGCTATGGAACAACATCTTCTGTGTGTATGGTTTTCCTCGTCGTATCCACTCTGACCAAGGGGCCAACTTTGAAAGTAAATTGATTGCTGAGTTGTTGAGTGCTGCAGGAGTCCAGAAGTCGCACACAACTCCCTACCATCCGATGGGGAACGGGGGAGTCGAAAGGTTCAATAGAACGCTGGGAAACATGATCAGGGCTTTACCTACAAGAGCGAAGCACAGGTGGCCCCAGAAGCTGAAGTCGTTGACCTTCGCCTACAACTGTACGGTCCATGAAACCACGGGCTACGCCCCTTTCCAGTTGATGTTTGGGAGAACCCCACGCCTGCCTGTCGACATGATGTTTGGTACGGTGCTGCGAGACTCAGAGGTTGTAGACTATGACGAGTACATAAAGTCCCTGACGAGAGACCTGAGGGAGGCCATGGAGACGGTACAGGTGTCGGCAACCAAACAGCTGAAGAGGCATGCGGGCCTCTACAACAGGAAGATCAGAGGGGCTCCAGTGGAGGTCGGTGATCGTGTGCTGCTGGCGAATAAGGGTGAACGTGGAAAGAGGAAGCTGGCGGATCGTTGGGAGAACAACCTCTATATTGTTACGGAAAAGAATAGCGACATCCACATCTTCAATATACAGAACATGTCGACTGGCCAGGAGAAAACGGTCCACCGTAATCTGATAATGCCTGTGAACTTCTTGCCTCTACCTGACACTGCCTTGGAGACACCTAATATGGGAGACCGTGAGGATCCGAGTGAGGAGATGGAGGACTCATCTGTGAACGATATACCAGAAATAGACATTAGTGAGAGGACTAGTGTGTGGGTATCAGAACAGACCTCGGGGGAAGCACAGCCGGAGCACTCTGAAAAAGAAACCCCAGGTGTGCTGGAAGATGGGCCACTGGCGAGGGACCCTCAGAACTCACCACATTCTGAGGGTGCCGCTGGTGGCACAAGCGTGTCAGAGCTAACCTTTGGAGAAGAAATGTCCGAACCCTCTGAAGAAGAAAGGCATTCTGAAGATGCCGCTGGTAGCACAAGCTCCAGCAACAGTCACAGAACCCTTGACCTTGACTATCCACCGACTGTGGAAAGTGACCCACCAGTGGTGGTTGTAGGTGAACAGGTTAAACGTAATATCTCTGTTAGGCCTGTCAGGTCAGCGGCTGGTCGGGTTAAGAAACGCCCGGTGAGACTCATAGAGACTATGCAGACACAGAGGGTTTTTCATACAGAATTCATTAGAATACCTGTGTGGGTGTAGGATTAGAATCCAAGTCTGTAGACCATTTTTTTTTAAATTCTCATTCAAGAGACCCCATGGAGGTCATGGGTCAGAGGTCAAGTAGACCAAGGTCTTTCTGTGAGGTTCTTATTGTCACTGAGTGTGCTGAACATGTAACAGGCATGTTTTCCTACGGGGTCTTTGAATTCCCCTAATTCTCTTTGGAGAATAGTCTTTGCACTGGAATATTTGGTGACATATGTATTGCAAGGTATTGCATACCTCATTTTGTTTCTTTATAGTGTGCAAGTGTAATTCAGCAGGGGAGAATGTAACAGGGTTGGTTATGTTTCCACTTGCCTCTAAAGAAATGTGTACTTAATGTTCAAGCATTCGTATTGGTTGGTTCAACTGATGACACTAAGGTGTGTTGTGATTGGCCCCGCTTGCAGATAGGGGGAGATCGCGAACGTCAGGTCTTCCCAGTATGAAAATGTGATGCAAGGGGTAGGTCACGTTCTGAATACTGTTTTATATTTTATATTTTACAATGTGTTCAAGTTTGCTGTACGTTACAGATTTATACATGTGTGAGTATATGGTACCTGTTAGGGATTGAGGGGCTTTCTGGGATGTGCTTTGGCATATGATTGCTGTAGATAAGTGTTAGCTAGCATACATCGTTGTAATGGTCACATAAGCCCACTGCTAACACAGTTGTCTTCATGCTACAGCTTTTGTCATCGACAGCCATCAGTACCATTAAGCCCTGCACAACTACCGTGCTGTTTCTCATTTAACAACAGGTATTTACACATGTTATATTTTGTATTGTATTTTTGTATTTTGTGACCCAGTATGAAAATGTGATGCAAGGGGAATAAATGATGCTCAACTGGGACCGCTGGCTGATGTGATTTATTAGGAAAAAAAAACACAACGCAAGGAGAGTACGCTATACATCTGTTACACAAGTTCCCAGTAGTCTTGAACTTACTGAAGTCGGAGATCGGAGATTTTCTAGTTCCCAGTTGTTTTGAATGCAGCATTAGCTAGCCAACGTCGCCATGACAACGGCTGCAAGCGTGATTGGGGAAGCAGTTTTAGGCTTTCTTCATATTGTACGGTCATTGCGCAAGCCATAGAGCCCCACAGTGGAGGTGTCATAATACCCATTAAACATAGCGGTCAAACAGGGAAATTGTTCCAATAATTTTTACATCATTCATTTTTCCCATATAGGAATTAGAAACACTTCAAATAAGTGCTGTGTTTTGTGTAGGCTTACCCTGGCGTGATGTTTTGATAACCACATAAATCTATTTTACGTTTTAGTAATTTAGCAGACACTCTTATCCAGAGCAACTTACAGTAGTGAATGCATACATTTCATAATTTTTTTCTCCGTACTGGTCCCCCGTGGGAATCGAACCCACAACCCTGGCGTTGCAAACACCATGCTCTACCGACTGAGCCTCACGTGTGTTTTAAAGTAGACTTCATGCAAAACTACAAATCCCTGCAAGCTGCTGCACATCATCTCTAGCTGACACTTTTCTTGACATGTATTGTGTCCATTTAAAACTTGCACAAGACAATTCACAGAGTTCTCTATTTAAAGAAATGTAGGCAATTTATTCATTACCACAGTTAGCTAACATTACATCCAGAGATTCTTACCTTTGCCTCGATTCGACAGTCTCGTCCAGATCATCATGGCATTAGTAGTTATATATGATAGCCATATTAGCAGATCATTTGCGTTTCATTTTATTTTTTTGGGGGGGGGTAAATACAGGCAAATATATTGATAAAAGTCACCTACGCAGTTATCAAAATGTCATATCAGGGTAAGCCTACACGAAATCCAGCCCTTATTTGAAGTGTTTCTAAAATCTCCTATGGGAAAAATGAAGGTGGAAAAATGATTGGAACTATTTCCCTGATTGACCGCTAGCTTTTATGGGTATTATGACTCATAATGTGGCACTTTATAGACCCCTTTCCAGTAAACAATACTCTGACTTCATGCACAGATGCTAGCAGACTATTGGCTGCAGTAAGAAAGCCATCGCCATCTGCACAATTCAACATAGCCTAGATTTACATTTGTATTACTTCTAAACATAATAACCCTTTAGGGTTCTCATACACTTACAATTATGTTTTGATTCTTGCTTGAACAGTCTCTAATATTATATTTGGTTGTTTGGTTGTGATATTTGCAAAATAATTATTTTGGATGCAGCAATTGTTAGCTAGAATGCTAACGCTCATTGAATAAGGCTGTAGCAAAAGCTAGCCAAAGTGACATTTTACTGGCTGAATTGAAAGGGGCCTATAGACGTGCGTGGCACCAACTTTATTTTAACACTTTTTTTCTTTAAAAATAAATACAAATATTTAAGAAAAAACAGTAAACATACAAGAAGTATACAAACAGACACTTATAACATATGCTAAGGGGTATAACAAATGACAGATTATACAATGACCTTAAAAGATACACACATATTGATTGTTTTAACAGCTTTCTTATTAGAAGAATGTAGAATGGTCTTAATGTACTGCTCGAATTCCTTATAGAAAACACGGAAGTGTTTGCCTTGTTTGCGCATTTTGATCATGTCTTGCCTACGTAATACTTAGAATGTTGAAAGTGTGTGCTAAACTAGGGGGTGATGATAGTTCTAATGCTGAGGTCAGAATTGTTGTTTTGGGGCGGCAGGTAGCCTAGTGGTTAGAGCGTTGGGTCAGTAACCGAAAGGTTGCTGGATCGAATCCCCGAGCTGACAAGGTGAATCTGTCGTTCTGCCCCAGAACAAGGCAGTTAACCCACTGTTCACTGGTAGGCCGTCATTGTAAATAAGAATTTGTTCTTAACTGACTTGCCTAGTTAAATAAAGGTTAAATAAATAACAACATGTCTGAAGTCTCTCCTGCTGGCCATCCACCAGTACAGAGACAATAGGACTCCCCTACTGCAGAAACAAGTGGAGGTCAGTTTCAACATGTCTACACTGTGGCCAAGCACACACAATGGAGTGTGTGTGTGTGTGTGTGTGTGTGTGTGTGTGTGTGTGTGTGTGTGTGTGTGTGTGTGTGTGTGTGTGTGTGTGTGTGTGTGTGTGTGTGTGTGTGTGTGTGTGTGTGAGAGAGAGAGATCAGCCTTAATTCTTCCACTGCTGTGTAATGAAGACTGTGTGTAGCATGGTGTCTCGTCAGGTGAGCTCCCAGGGCTGTCTGTCTCAGGTGGAAATACTGCTCTCCTGTTGCCACAACAATGACCCCCTCACCAGCCACGACTGCAGCCTCAGGTCAGTGACCGCTTAACACACATATTAAGATAGCACACAGGCATCAAGCATTCTTATACCAAAGAGATGGGCTCAAAATGATGTGTGTGTGTTTCAGTCAAGTGTGTGTTGAGGCGGTGTTGAAGACTCTGGAGTTGATGAGTAAACTGAGACAGAAGGTGAAAGACATGGAGACCAGCTTCTACAGAATACTACAGGTACACACACACCTGTGGAGCTGAGCTAAATGATTGACACGTTAAATCTCTCTCCCTATAGGACCAGAGGATGGTCACACACCTCTCTCTGGCTCTCACGTCCAATCACTAAGAACATGTTCAGAGCACGCTTCGTCTACTGTTTGAGGCCACGCCTCTCCCAGACTTTCCTTCACTAGCGTGAGTGACTGAACACAAACATAAACAAGCACAATTAAATCAAATGTTATTTTTCACATGCTTCGTAAACAACAGGTGTAGACTAACAGTGAAATGCTTACTTCCCAACAATTCTGAGAGAAAGAAAATATAGAAAAGTAATAACATGCAATGATAAAAGTAATAATAAATACACAATGAGTAATGATAACTTGGCTATTTGTATTTATTATGGATCCCCATTAGCTGCTGCCAAGGCCCCTACTCTACTACCACAAATCTACAACACAAAATCCATGTGTACGTACTAACTTATACCTTGCCACCCATTCTGAAACTAACTGCTGCTCTTTGTTAAGTGTTGCAGTCATTTAACGCGCTGTGGTAGCTGACGTGTATAGTGTTGAGTCATCCGCATACATAGACACACTGGCTTTACTCAAGACTATGATCGATTATGTCAAAAGCCGCAATGTAGTCTAACAAAATGGCCCCCACAATCTTTTTATCGTCAATTTCTCTCAGCCAATCAGTCATTTGTGTAAGTGCTGTGCTTGTTGAATGTCCTTCCCTATAAGCGTGCTGAAAGTCTGTTGTCAACTTGTTTACTGTAAAATAGCACTGTATCTGGTAAAACACAATTCTTTCCAAAAGTTTACAAATGGTTAGTAACAGGCTGATTGGTTGGCTATTTGAGCCAGTAAAGAGGGGAATTACATTTGCTTCCCTCCAGGCCTGAGGGCACATACTTTCTAGTAGGCTTAAATTGAAAATATGGCAAATAGGAGTGGCAAAATCGTCATTCCATTATCCTCAGTAATTTTCCATCCAAGTTGTCAGACTCCGGTGGCTTGTCATTATTGATAGACAACAATTTTTCACCTCTTCCACACTTACTTCACGGAATTCAAAATTACAATGCTTGTCTTTAATAATTTGGTCAGATATACTTGGATGTGTAGTGTCAGCATTTGTTGCTGGCATGTCATGCCTAAATTTGCTAATCTTGCCAAAAATCATTAAAGTAGTTGGCAGTATCAGTTGATTTTGTGATGAATGAACAATCTGATTCAATGAATGTTGGAGCGGAGTTTGCCTTTTTGCTCATAATTTAATTTAAGGTGGTCCAAAGCTTTTTACTATCATTATATCATTTATCTTTGTTTCATAGTGTAGTTTCTTCTTCTTTTTATTCAGTTTAGTCACATGATTTCTCAATTTGCAGTACGTTTGCCAATCGGTTGTGCAGCCAGACTTATTTGCCATTTCTTTCGCCTCATCCCTCTCAACCATACAATTTTTAAATTCCTCATCAATCCACAGGGATTTAAGTTTTGGCAGGTAGCCAAGTCGCAACAAGCAGCACAACAACGCGGAGGTGTGCCGTTTTCACACTGTGAACAGTAGGTACCAGTACCGAGTCGATGTGCAGGGGTACGAGGTCATTGAGGTAGATATGTACATCTAACTAGGAATAAAGTGACAGATAGTAAACAGTAGCAGCAGTGTATGTGACGAGTCAAAGTTTGTGCAAAAGGGTCAATGCTGATAGTCCGGGTAGCGATTTGGTTAACTATTTAACTAACTATTTATCAGTCTTATGGCTTGGGGGTAGAAGTTGTTCAGGGTCCTGTTAGTTCCAGACTTGGTCCATCGGTACCGCTTGCCGTGCGGTAGCAGAGAGAACATGGTATGACTTGGGTGGCTGGAGTCTGACAATTTTGAGGGTCTTCCTCTGACACCACCTGGTATATAACTCCTAGAAGGCAAGGAGCTCGGTCCCAGTGATGTAGTGGTCTGTCCGCACTACCCTCTGTAGCGCCTTGCGGTTGGATGCCAAGCTTGATGGTTCGTCGGCGGGCATAGCAGAATTTCTTTTAAGCTTCCGGGTTAGAGTCCCGCTCATTGAAAGTGGCAGCTCTACCCTTTAGCTCAGTGCGGATGTTGCCTGTAACAACACAACTTGTTTTAAATAGGCTTGTTCCATGGCTTCTGGTTGGGGTACGTAGTGTCACGGTAGTGACGACGTCGTCGATGCACTTTTTGATGAAGCCAGTGACTGATGTGGTGTACTCTTGTAGTCTACATATGCCAATAAAAAAAAGATGACGTCAAATGAGAACCTCGGTAAATAACGGTAAATCTCTTATTTAGAAGTTATTTTCCCTGTAACAATTGCTTGTTTCTCCTTTCACATTTTTAAAACCCAAATCCTTCCATAGGCTTCCCTTACCCTAGGCCTACTATAATGAAGTCTGGTTTAACAGCAATACGTCATGTCTTTTTATCCTGGCGATTTTATTATATCATTACATTTTACGTGTATTTATTTATTGTTGTTGTTGATGGAAAAAAAGAACAGATTGCTTGTTTTTCGTCTATTAATAAAAATAAAACCAAACTGATTAGAATGATCCACACTGTCCTGGTTTTATGGTGAGAACGTCCATGGTACATATGCAATGCAACTTCTGGAGAAGTGGCAATGCGATCTCTACGATGGTTCCAATATATCATTGTTTTTATTTGGGAGCAGTATAAAGGTGAGTGGACATTCTCCCTTTCGCTTTATATTGGATCTGTCCAGCTACTGTGAAAAGTTTAGATGTGTTTAAAACCCTCCATGATGGCCCACAGGGAGCAGTTATGGTGCCAGTAAGTGTATTTAGACAGCCTATTTAAAACAAGTTGTTTAGAATTTGATTAGAATGATTCTCTCTTTATCTTGCTTATTGACAATGTTTGGCATGTCCATGCTCAGCCATAATGTAATTTACAGTAGGCCTAGCCCCTATATCAGTGCTAATGCTATGTATATATTTCTACACTGAAGCCATGCAATTACTTCGAACAATATTGACTGCAAACAGGTTACATTTAACATATTTAGCAAAGATGGGATGGGTCTACATTTTTTTAAAACTATAACAGAATAACATTGGAATTTGAGTTTGAGTTTTCCCAATACATAAAAGACCATAAATACACAACTTGAATCATCCACATGTACTGTATAGCTATGGAGCATGTTCTGATTGGCATGTGAGGGGCCAAGCCTCGACACACCCACAACTTGCTTATTCATCAAAACCCAGTCCTTTAGTGCCCCCCTGTGTAACAGTTGTTAAAATACTTTGTGAATTTCACCAGGTTCATATACACTGCCCAAAAAAATAAAGGCAACACTTAAACAACACATCCTAGATCTGAATGAAAGAAATAATCTTATTAAATACTTTTTTCTTTACATAGTTGAATGTGCTGACAACAAAATCACACAAAAATAATCAATGGAAATCCAATTTATCAACCCATGGAGGTCTGGATTTGGAGTCACACTCAAAATTAAAGTGGAAAACCACACTACAGGCTGATCCAACTTTGATGTAATGTCCTTAAAACAAGTGAAAATGAGGCTCAGTAGTGTGTGTGGCCTCCACGTGCCTGTATGACCTCCCTACAACGCCTGGGCATGCTCCTGATGAGGTGGCGGATGGTCTCCTGAGGGATCTCCTCCCAGACCTGGACTAAAGCATCCGCCAACTTCTGGACAGTCTGTGGTGCAACGTGGCGTTGGTGGATGGAGCGAGACATGATGTCCCAGATGTGCTCAATTGGATTCAGGTCTGGGGAACGGGCGGGCCAGTCCATAGCATCAATGCCTTCCTCTTGCAGGAACTGCTGACACACTCCAGCCACATGAGGTCTAGCATTGTCTTGCATTAGGAGGAACCCAGGGCCAACCGCACCAGCATATGGTCTCACAAGGGGTCTGAGGATCTCATCTCGGTACCTAATGGCAGTCAGGCTACCTCTGGCGAGCACATGGAGGGCTGTGTGGCCCCCCAAAGAAATGCCACCCCACACCATGACTGACCCACCGCCAAACTGGTCATGCTGGAGGATGTTGCAGGCAGCAGAACGTTCTCCACGGCGTCTCCAGACTGTCACATCTGTCACGTGCTCAGTGTGAACCTGCTTTCATCTGTGAAGAGCACAGGGCGCCGGTGGCGAATTTGACAATCTTGGTGTTCTCTGGCAAATGCCAAACGTCCTGCACGGTGTTGGGCTGTAAGCACAACCCCCACCTGTGGACGTCGGGCCCTCATACCACCCTCATGGAGTCTGTTTCTGACCGTTTGAGCAGACACATGCACACTTGTGGCCTGCTGGAGGTCATTTTGCAGGTCTCTGGCAGTGCTCCTCCTGCTCCTCCTTGCACAAAGGCGGAGGTAGCGGTCCTGCTGCTGGGTTGTTGCCCTCCTACGACCTCCTCCACGTCTCCTGATGTACTGGCCTGTCTCCTGGTAGCACCTCCATGCTCTGGACACTACGCTGACAGACACAGCAAACCTTCTTGCCACAGCTCGCATTGATGTGCCATCCTGGATGAGCTGCACTACCTGAGCCACTTGTGTGGGTTGTAGACTCCGTCTCATGCTACCACTAGAGTGAAAGCACCACCAGCATTCAAAAGTGACCAAAACATCAGCCAGGAAGCATAGGAACTGAGAAGTGGTCTGTGGTTACCACCTGCAGAACCACTCCTTTATTGGGGGTGTCTTGCTAATTGCCTATAATTTCCACCTCTTGTCTATTCCATTTGCACAACAGCATGTGAAATGTATTGTCAATCAGTGTTGCTTCCTAAGTGGACAGTTTGATTTCACAGAAGTGTGATTGACTTACATTGTGTTGTTTAAGTGTTCCCTTTATTTTTTTGAGCAGTGTATTAATATAGCATGTTGATTTGTTGTTACGCATGCCTGCATCCTGGGGAATAGGGGCGCGCGTACTTGCGTTTTGCCCTGTGTGCTCGGGTTCAAATCATTTTGATGCATTATGAGAGGTAGGCACGCTTTTTCTGTCTTCAGAAAAGTTAGATTTCTTTAAGCACAAAGTCATGACAGTGTTTTGTTCGTGAATTGTGTTGTACATTTAGTTTACTCATAAGGGGATGGTATTGTCAAGATTCAATTGTTATTGTACTTTTTAGGATGATATTGGCAGAATATATTTGTGCTCTACAAATGTTTCGTCATTTCGTTCGGAGGCTTTAGAGAGAACGCTGATACGTTAAAGCAACCTGATCTCCAAAGTCCACGTCTTTTGGTATCAATCACACACAAAGCAGAGCTACCGCGGTGCAGCACGGGTTACACCAGCACTGCGCTGATCATTATTGGTTGTGAAAATAGCTAAACATATTTCTGACACACCCCTAGCGCTACCGCCAGAGCTTAGATTTACTATTGCGTTAGGTTTGTTAATCGATTACAAATTACATGACCATCCAGTGGACTAAACAAAAAATACTAAACCATCCCCTGACTGAAATTTAAAAAAACATACATTTTCCTCTAGTAACAATTGTGTAAATTTCAACCACTCCCTGAATATCTTTGTTCAATGTCATGATTCCTCTCATCCCTCCCCAAATGTGTAGCTGTCTTTTTATTTATTTATTTTAAACTTTTGGGGGGATGGCCGTTAGGGGGCGATAACATCTTCTATGGGCAAGCACAGATTATTTTTCAGATCCCTCCTATGTACTTCACTCATTTTCAGTCACCCTTTTAGCCAATGGTGTTACATACCTTTTTTTCTTGTTGGGACAAGTGACTTCAGCTTTCGGCCAAGTAAAAAATCTGTCCTGCATGTCAGAGGGACAAGCGTCTAAAGAAGTTAATGTCAAGTCCTCCCACTGGGCACGGACATAAATTATATGTCTATTCCACTTTGGTTCAATGTAATTTCATTGGAATTACGTGGAAATAACATTGATTCAACCAGTGTGTGCCCAGTGGGCTGCCGCTGTTTTACTGTCCACTGTATTAATATTGACTGGTCAGATGATCAGTGTATTCATCATTTGATTGAAACTCCTACAGTCCTCCTGTAGTGGGAACAACTGGAGCGGGGTTTGAACCAGCAACCAGAACCTGACCCGTTATCCAAGTTCGAGACCTCTTAGCAGAGTCTGTAGTAGACAAAGCTCACAGGGAGGTACATTAAAATGAGGGAGTTTTATACACATCCAACTTACCCATCCAAAACCTACAGTACTGTATAGGGACTCAGTAGGCCTGTAATTGCTCTTTATATTCTGCAGTCCTCAATGAATGTATCTGTAATGCAGGAACCATTTCTGTAAATGCATTGCCTGGAAGGCCACACATTAGTGAAGCAAAGCTCATACGTGTCCTGTGTCCCCTTACATACTTTCTGTCTCTCACACACCCTACCCCCTATCCTGTATCTCTGTGGCGGAAGTGGGGGATTGCGTGCCAATCCCGGCCTGTGTCTCCACCTGTTCCCGCCACTCACGGCTCCGGGGGTCACGTCACGAGCACAAGGAGAGAATGGATAACTTTTTCTAGGTTCCAGAGTCTGTCCGGTGCCGAACAGCCATGAACCGCCGTTTATTGGGACCGGGAGCTCTGGTTCTATTCGCGGTCCTTGTAACCGGTAAGTCCGTTGAAGTGTAACGTTTTATTTTTTTCTTGTGAGCATTTTGGATATATTGTTTTTGTTCAATTAGGACTATTTATTCCCAAAATAACGTTTATCCTCCAACATGTTCTATTGAAAGTAGACTATATTTTCTGTAGCCGATGCCTAATTGTAGCCTAAAAGTGAGTTATGACCAGTATTAGGCCAGTGATTTACTACACACACTGGTTCAATGCCCAAGACTTCTTAAAACCTTTTACTGCAGTGGGCTAAATCAGTCACAGTGTTTCTTGGTAGTATTAAACAAATCTACCATGAAACAAAAGTATACACCTCAAACACATGGTTATGGGCTTAAAAAAAAGAAGACACCTGTACCTTGTCAGATATACATTTTGAGTTTGCATCCCAATATTACACTTTATATACTGTATGTCACATAAGACTGAAATATAATAAAACTGACATAGAAACACTGGATTTTCATTATTTATTTGATTTATTTATGTTTATTAATTATGAAAAGTATGAATAACATTCGACCCATGAGGCCACTAGGTCATTTGACTGCAGGAAAGGGCTACTCGTCATTGGATTGAGGCTACTATGTGGGCTATTTAATACAAGTACCCTATTATTCAATCAAATGAATATTGCTGTTCGAAGCCTATAATGAATGTATCTGTGCATTGACTCCTGTGTGTGTGTGTCAGAGTGTTTGGCCAGAAATGAGGAAGAGCGGTTGATTCAACACCTGTTCAAGGAGAAGGCTTACAACAAGGACCTCCGGCCCGTAGAAAAACAGGGCGAAGCTGTCGTTGTGTACATCGCCCTCACACTCTCCAACCTCATCTCTCTGGTATGACCACTCTGTGTGTGTGTGTGTGTGTGTGTGTGTGTGTGTGTGTGTGTGTGTGTGTGTGTGTGTGTGTGTGTGTGTGTGTGTGTGTGTGTGTGTGTGTGTGTGTGTGTGTGTGTGTGTGTGTGTGTGTGTTATTAATAGCCCAGTCTGATCCTCAAGGATGTACAGTACCAGTCAAAAGTTTGGACATACCTACTCATTCAAGGGTTTTTTCTTTATTTTTACAATTTTCTACATTGTAGAATAATAGTGAAGACATCACAACTATGAAATAACTCATATAGAATCATGTAGTAACCAAAAAAGTGTTAAACAAATCAAAATATATTTTCTATTTTAGATTCTTCAAAGTAGCCACCCTTTGACTTGATGACAGCTTTGCACACTCTTGTCATTCTCTCAACCAGCTACACCCGGAATGCTTTTCCAACAGTCTTGAAGAAGTTCCCACTTATACCGAGCACTTGTTGGTTGCTTTTCCTTCGCTCTGCGGTCCAACTCATCCCAAACCATCTCAATTGGGTTGAGCTTGGGGGATTGCGGAGGCCAGGTCATCTGATGCAGCACTCCATCACTCTCCTTCTTGGTCAAATAGCCCTTACACGGCCTGGAGGTGTGTTGGGTCATTGTCCTGTTGAAAAATAAATGATAGTCCCACTAAGCGCAACCCAGATGGGATGGCGTATCGCTGCAGAATGCTGTAGTAGCCATGCTAGTTAAGAATGCCTTGAATTCTAAATAAACCACAGATAGTACATTTACATTTACATTTTAGTCATTTAGCAGACGCTCTTATCCAGAGAGACTTACAGTAGTGAATGCATACATTTCATACATTTTTTTTCTCCGTACTGTGTCTGTGTCACCAGCAAAGCACCCCCACATCATCACACCACCTCCTCCATGCTTCACGGTGGGAACCACATGTGCGGAGATCATCCGTTCACCTACTCTGCGTCTCACAAAGACACGGCAGTTGGAACCAGAAATCTCAAATTTGGACTCATCAGACCAAAGGAGAGATTTCCACCGGTCTAATGTCCATTGCTCGGGTTTCTTGGCCCAAGCAAGTCTCTTCTTCTTTTTGGTGTCCTTTAGCAGTGGTTTCTTTGCAGACATTTTACCATGAAGGCCTGATTCACACAGTCTCCTCTGAACAGTTGATGTTGAGATGTCTGTTACTTTTATTTCGGCTGCAATTTCTGAGGCTGGTAACTCTAATGAACTTATCCTCTGCAGCAGAGATAACTCTGGGTCTTCCTTTCCTGTGGCGGTCTTCATGAGAGCCAGTTTCATCATAGAGCTTGATGGTTTTTGCAACTGCACTTGAAGAAACCTTCAAAGTTCTTGAAATGCTCCGTATTGACTGGCCGTCATGTCTTAAAGTAATGATGGACTGTCGTTTCTCTTTGCCTATATAAGATGTTCTTGCCATAATATGTACTTGGTCTATTACCTATTAGGGCTATCTTCTGAAAACTACCCCTACCTTGTCACAACACAATTGATTGGCTCGAATGCATTGAGAAGGAAATAAATTCCACAAATTAACTTTTAGCAAGGCACATCTGTTATTTGAAATGCATTCCAGGTGACTACCTCATGAAGCTGGTTGAGAGAATGCCAAAGCTGTCATCAAGGCAAAGGGTGGCTACTTTGAGGAATCTCAAATATAAAATATATTTTGATTTGTTTAACACTTTCTTGGTTACTACATGATTCCATATGTGTTATTTCATAGTTTTGATGTCTTCACTATTATTCTACAATGTAGAAAATGGTAAAAAAGAAAGAAAAATCCTGTGTGTGTGTCCAAACTTTTGACTGGTACTGTGTGTCACAAAGAGGACCATGATGCAGTCAGCCTGAACAACCTGGAGAATGTAGAAAAACAGACACTGCCTGGTCTCTCTCTCGCACTCTCTCTCTCTCTCTCTCTCTCTCTCTCTCTCTCTCTCTCTCTCTCTCTCTCTCTCTCTCTCTCTCTCTCTCTCTCTCTCTCTCTCTCTCTCTCTCTCTCTCTCTCTCTCTCTCTCTCTCCGTAGAAAGAGGTAACTGAGACTCTGCTGACCAATGTGTGGATGGAACATGTAAGTATATTCTTCTGCTTTATATCATCCAGTTGGTCTTATCACTGTGTATCTTTATAAATATAATACATCTATAACAGTTTCCTATTCACATACACACTCACATTATTCACTGTGTGTGTCCAGGGCTGGTATGACACCAGGCTGTCTTGGAACACCACTGAGTTTGATGATATTGATGTCCTGCGCCTCCCACCCAGCATGGTGTGGCTGCCGGAGATCGTCCTAGAGAACAAGTAACACACACCCTCATCTTCTATGGGTCTGTTATCCTTTTCTCCCCTGTCTTACAATACCCAGTTCCAGACGGTTTCCTACTCTAATATATTTCTCTGGGTGTGTGTCAGTAACGATGCCCAGTTCCAGGTGGCGTACTACTGTAACGTGTTGATCTATCCGGATGGCTATGTGTACTGGCTGCCGCCAGCCATCTTCAGATCCTCCTGTGCCATCAACGTCAACTACTTCCCCTTCGACTGGCAGAACTGCACTCTCAAGTTCACGTAAGGAAGGGTCTGATCCCCTCCCCCCCCCCCACACACACACACACACAAATGCAGGCATGCACACCCACACATAAACTCTGTTTCCCATGATGCAGCTCCCTGACCTACAATGCTAAGGAGATCACCATGCAGCTGAAAGAGGAGCCAGAAAATGACAAGTCCTACAAGGTGGAGTGGATCATCATAGACCCTGCAGGGTTCACAGGTACTCTCTCTCTCTCTCTCTCTCTCTCTCTCTCTCTTTCACTACTCGCTCCCTCTCATCCCTCCCTCCCCTTATAGAGAATGGAGAGTGGGAGATCATCCATAAACCGGCCCGTAGGAACACCTATAAGAATATCCCTATAGAGAGCAACAAGCACCAGGACATCACCTTCTATCTCATCATCAAACGCAAACCTCTGTTCTATATCGTCAACATCATAATCCCCTCTGTCCTCATCTCCTTCATGGCTACACTGGTCTACTACTTACCAGCTGACAGTAAGTATACCCCTTAACCTCTTATCACTTACCTCTACCATGAACCCTGACCTTACTACCTAACTACCACATTACGTCCACAGTGATTACTGTGTGTGTGTGTCTAGGTGGGGAGAAGATGACTCTGTCCATCTCGGTGCTGCTGGCTCAGTCTGTGTTCCTGCTGCTGATCTCACAGAGACTGCCGGAGACCTCCATGGCTATACCACTTATTGTCAAGTAGGACACACACCCACCCTTTTGTATGTGTTTGTGTTTCATAGACACACTGTTTGTGTTGCAAACTGTCAGGTACCAGTTGTTTGATTTTGATAAGAATCCCCATGATGTTTGTGTCTGTGTCATTTGTCTGTGTGTGCATGCGTGTAGGTATCTGATGTTCATCATGGTTCTGGTTACGGTGGTGGTGTTGCACTGTGTGGTGGTCCTCAACCTGCACTTCAGGAGCCCCAGTACACACATCATGACAGAGTGGACTAGAGAGGTACACAGACTACACAAGGAGTAGAGCAGGCCTAATCGTTACTCCATGAATGCCTGCAACTGCAATTTAAACTAAAATGTGACATGGTTTTGTGTGTCTGTGTGTGTGTGTGTCTCTGTGTTCGTGTCTCTGTGTGTGTCTGTGTCCACTAGTTCTTCCTGGAGAGGTTGCCCCGCCTGCTGCGGATGTCCCGCCCTGCAGAGTCAGAGTCTAGCTGGGAGGGGGCGTTGCCAAGGCGATCTAGCTCCGTTGGTTACATTGCTAAGGCGGAGGAGTACTACAGTGTGAAGTCACGCAGCGAGCTGATGTTTGAGAAACAGTCTGAGAGACATGGGCTGGCCACACGGGCTACACCTGCAGCAGGTACACAGAGCAGACACACATATATAGGCACAGAGAACAGACACATGAAAATGCACAATCTTCTATAGTAAATGTTATGTACGGGAAGGTATATGATTCCTTACTTTGTGTGCGTATAGCTGTGAAGCCCCAGTCAGATGGAGAGGTGACAGAGCAGCTGTACTCTGAGATGAAGCCTGGTGTGGATGGAGCCAACTACATCGTCAAACACATGCATGACAAGAATGACTACAACGAGGTAAGACAGGAGGGGGGAGATGGAGAGAAAGAGGGGGTGGGGGAGGGGCAGGGGAAAAGGAGGAGGGAGGCACAGAACATGAGCTATAATACAATATATTATCCTATTCATGTTAAACTCCCCAGTGGGACTTGGGTCTGTAACAAAGGCTTCAGTCACTAGTGTGTTAGTGTGTCATTACGGCTCAACAATGGTGATCATGACCTACATGAATGCACTGCTTGCTGACCCCCCCTCTCGCCTTCCCCCTGCTCCCCCCTGTAGGAGAAGGATAACTGGAGTGGTATAGCTCGTACGGTGGACCGTCTGTGTCTGTTCCTGGTCACCCCAGTCATGACAGCAGGCACCATCGTCATCTTCCTCATGGGTATCTACAACCACCCTCCGCCCCTGCCCTTCGAGGGAGACCCCTACAACTACCTGGAGGAGAACAAACGCTACGTCTGATACACACTAACGCTTACACACGCTCGCACACATATGAAGTGCGGTTCTGCTGTTTGTTTACCTTCACTAACACATCCGCAACCGCCCAAATATAAAATCTGAGGCCTGCCCCCGACCCAACCCGCAAATATAGAAAATGCACTGTGGGCCTACAGTCATGTGGCGGAACTATTTTTGGACAGGCCTTTTTATATAGGCCTGTTTCTGCTTATCATTTCCAACATTTTGGTAGGTTATTTGTTAGTCAACTTGTTTGTAATTAGATAGGCCTATATGCAGCTTCTCTACTGTCATTACTAGTTGACCTAGAAGACTAAGTAAACCCTTTACCAAAATGTAATAAATCCATAGAATGAATGCTTCAATCTACTTGGCATCGGTAAAGTTTGTTTTGTCTTTCATCTCTGCTTCTTTCGCAGCAAAGACATTTAGGGCCAGGGGAGAAAATTCTATAACAAAAATAAAACTGGAAAGATTTTTTGCGAAAATTTCCAAATGACATCAGTTTGACCGGTTTTTAGAAAATTAAAAGCTATTAAAAAGACCCAACATGTTTTTGATAAGATTTCAGTTCGGCTTGGATGCATATTTTGTGATTGAAATGCTATCAGCTTTTATGATGCTGATAAAGATAGCACTGCCACCTTCACAGACGTTCCCTAACCGTGCATTTATTCTCTCAAGATCCTGAAAGAAATACAGTGCATTCGGAAAGTATTCTGACCCCTTGACTTTTTCCACATTTTGTTACAATACAGCCTTATTCTAAAATTGCTTAAATAGTTTTTTCCCTCATCAATCTACACAGACAATACCCTATAATGACAAAGCAAAAACAGGAAAAAAAATTATGAAATATCACATTTACATAAGTATTCAGACCTTTTACTCAGTACTTTGTTGAAGCACCTTTGGCAGCGATTACAGCCTCGAATCCTCTTGGGTATGACGGTACATGCTTGTCACACCTGTATTTGGAGAGTTTCTCCCATTCTTCTCTGCAGATCCGCTCAAGCTCTGTCAGGTTGGATGGGGTGCGTTGCTGGACAGCTATTTTACGGTCTCTCCAGAGGTTGAAGTCCGGGCTCTGGATAAGCCACTCAAAGACATTTAGAGACTTGTCCCAAAGCCACTCCTGCGTTGTCATGGCTGTGTGCTTAGGGTCATGGTCCTGTTTGAAGGTGAACCTTTGCCCCAGTCTGAGATCCTGAGAGCTCTGGAGCAGGTTTTCATCAAGGATCTCTCTGTACTTTGCTGCGTTCATCTTTGCCTCGATCCTGACTAGTCCCCCAGACCCTGCCCCTGAAAACAACAGTGGTATGCTTCACACACCATAGGGGGGGTGCCAGGTTTCCTACAGATGTGACGCTTGGCATTCAGGCCAAAGAGTTCAATCTTGGTTTCATCAGACCAGAGAATCTTGTTTCTCATGGTCTGTGAGTCCTTTAGGTGCCTTTTGGCAAACTCCAAGCGGCTGTCATGTGCCTTTTACTGAGGAGTGGCTTCCGTCTGGCCACTACCATAAAGGCCTGATTGGTGGAGTGTTGCAGAGGTGGCTGTTCTTCTGGAAGGTTCTCCCATCTCCACAGAGGTATTCTGGAGCTCTATCAGAGTGACCATTGGGTTCTTGGTCACCTCCTTGACCAAGGCCCTTCTCCCCCAATTGCTCAGTTTGGCCGGGTGGCCCGCTCTTGGTGGTTCCAAACTTCTACCATTTAATAATGACGGAGGCCACTGTGTTGTTGGGGACCTTCAATGCTGCAGACATTTTTTAATACCCTTCCCCAGATCGGTGCCTTGACACAATCCTGTCTCGGAGCTCTACAGACAATCCCTTCAATCTCATGTCTTGGTTTTTGCTCTGACATGCACTGTCAACTCTGGGACCTTATATAGACAGGTGTGTGTCTTTCCAAGTCATGTCCAATCAATTGAATTTACCTCAAGTGGACTCCAATCAAGTTGTAGAAACATCTCAAGGATGATCAATGGAAACAGCATGCACCTGAGCTCAATTTCGAGTCTCATAGCAAAGGGTCTGAATACTGAATGAATGAATGACAGGAATGAATGACATGAATGGATTACATTTTATTTTCGTGTCAAATCATCAGTTGGCAACCCATCCCTTATTGGATTAATTGACACAAACAAACATTACAATAATTCACTGAGATAATTCAGTGATAATCAGTGTGCATCGCATAAAGAGTGAAAAAATGTAAGATAGAAATCAATACATAATAGTAAATAAGGTTATCCAAACAATAATTATGTCCCTAGAGCAGTAAAAAATATATTGTACATACATACATACATACATACATACATACATACATACATACATACATACATACATACATACATACATACATACATACATAAAAAATACAGAAAATGAAACAGAAGGCATTTGAACGCAGTCAGGCACAAAGAGAAGATTCATGTGGGAGACAAGCCTATACACAATCTATATACACACGTGCCATTTACCACATAGAAGCTAAATATTTTTATCATTTAATTATAGATAGGCCTTTTTCTTTTATTCCAGGCTTTGTCTAAATATTCTGTAAAGTTAAATATACAACGGACAAAAACATTTCAATTTCTCCTCTTCACGCAGCCACATAATGCAAGGGTATATCTGGTGTGCTTTCTGGAATAAGATCAAGCATATATCGTGGTACAAAGGGCAATGGAGGATAAAATGAGTTTCATTCTCTATTTCTTCGAGGTCACAATAGTTACATTGTCTTTCCTCTTCCATTTCACCACAATACCGACATGTTTCAATATGCAGAGACAATATCCCTGATCTTACCTGTTTTAATATGCAGGGGCAATATCCCTGATCTTACCTGTTTTAATATGCAGGGGCAATATCCCTGATCTTACCTGTTTTAATATGCAGGGGCAATATCCCTGATCTTACCTGTTTTAATATGCAGGGGCAATATCCCTGATCTTACCTGTTTTAATATGCAGGGGCAATATCCCTGATCTTACCTGTGCACATAGCGAGCTCTTGCTTTTAGGTAGGTTATACATAATACATATCTCAGACACAAATTCACCCTTAAACAAAAGGTTCTCAATTTGGGTTTATGATTAATCTCCTCCACCCATTTTTTTCATATTGCATCAACAGTTTAAAAAAATAATATCTATATATAGGAAGCTGATGGGATCCTCACACAGTTGCATAGCTTATAGAAAGGTTGCGCAACATGAGCTCATGGGCTCTCATGAAGTGTTTGATTTGATTTTCAAAAATGTTTGCATTGATGTCAGAGTGATTAGAGAGACAACAGAGTGCTGAGTACCAGGCAGTTAGCAAGTTTGGTAGGCTACTAATGACCAGTAGCATCAGAGCTTGGAGAAGCCTAAACACCTTGACTAAACGGTCACGTGGAATTTGACTGCGGTCATGACTCGGGACCGCTGGTGTGCCGGAAATATGGTCACCATAACAGCCCTACTCCAGCCTCTGACCTGCTATCTCACCCTCTCACTTGTTGTGTTACTCTCTCTCTCTCTCTGACTGTCGCTCACTTGTTGTCTTCCCCAGAGAGAGCCTGTCTGGGAGTTCCAGATGGATCATGTTACATACAGGTATCTTTAGGTAGGCCTAGAGATGACGTGCGTTCAACAAGATGGTGTGATGGTACAGTAGATAAACTCGGTATCACAGTGTATTTATTATCAATTAGATTTCCTCACCTCCTGCGTCCTCTCAACACCAAATCTGATGGAAGAAGTTGGTGAATGACCTATGCTGCCCAGAGAGCAAAAGGTTATAAGCCAAGTAAAATAGTGTAACCACTTCCTGTAGAACACTGAGACACTTCCTCCCCAGTCATTCTCCATTTTCTGTCACTGCATCACCCTGCGCTACTTGTTGTCCCTCTGTCTTCCTCTCCTCCCCTCATTTATTCAGGGGCTCGTTGAGATGATTAACTTGATTATCTACACAAAGAGGGATTGTTAGTCAGTTACATGAACATGGTCTAATATATCACCCAAACAGATCTTAAAGTTGCACTATACAGAAATCGCTCCGCTATTTCCTGGTTTCTCAAACTAATATTTCACCCAATTTCAGTTTGTGACAAAATAAGCTAGTATAGTGTAGAGAATCATTGTACCATCTAAACCGCTATGAAATATATCTTCCATAACCAAAATTATTGTTGTTTCAGCTGTTTGAAACTGGTGTACAAAAGCAAAGTTAATAAAGAATCAAAAACAAAACTTAAGAATGGGAAGCATAGAAATAGCACACATAGAACATATATACTTGTTCTTAGACTTGCTTTCAAGTAGAATGATAAATCTATAACTCACATTTCTATGTGAATTTGGTTGGGTCGCCCAAAAAGTTACATATTGCCACTTGAAACTATCACTTGATGCAAATACACATAATAGTTAATCCTACTGTATCTGAAATGCCCTCTCCTTTTAAAGTCTCTTCCCAGCCTGCATAATACAATCAAATTCAACAATCACTGTCATCTCCTTGACTAGTACATACAGGATATGATGGTGTTAAATGGTTCAATAGAGGCTGATTATGGTGTCCATCTTACCTCTTTTTTTTAAGATACATGTATACCCCTGCTGCTGTTGCTACTGCTGCTATAGTGACCACCAACACTACAACAACGATGGTGCCTGAGACAGTGACAGGAGAGAGAATGTCTATCACTTTATTACAAATGATACTGTCAGTGCAAATGTATACCGATGACAACCATAAGCATGAGTATTTAGGGCTTGATTCAATCCGATCGCCCCTTTTCGCCTATGCACCTTTTAACAGCAATGTTTCTGCGTTCACAGAGACCACATTCACAGTAGATGCTGCATATTTCGGCTCAATCGGAAATTACCTTTAAATGTCAATCAAACTGTAATGCAAATCTTCTGTGGTAGGGTTCAAATCTAGCCCTTAGATAAATCAAGATGATATCAGGGCAGAACTGTAAGCAGAATCTGGTCTAAATGAATCTTATGTTTACAGTATATTACCAGCAGATAGTTTATCCGGTGTGATCTCTAGGTAAGTGAGGAACAGGTGTGTGTCTCTGGAAGTATAGAGTTCACAGCTGTAGATCCCCTGGTGGATCACGGTTAGCCTGTGGAGCTGAAGGCTGCCGGACTCTGACATGTCTTGAACCTGCTCCTTCCACTGGTCATTAATGTACATCTGAGGTGTGCCCTTGGTGTAGGTAGCAGTGAGGATATTGACTATCTGGTTAAACCTCCAGGTGAGGTTGAAGGTCAGGAGGTCAGACTGAGGGATCCTGCAGGGGATAGACACCTCACTGCTAGGAGAACACTGGACCGGATCTGAAATGATGTCATGAGAAAGTACCTTTTTAGCATGTTCTTTGTGTATACTGTCTCACAGTGTTTTTGTCAGTGGTGTAAAGTACTTAAGTAAAAATACTTTCAAGTATTACTTAAATCGTTTTTTGGGGGTATCCATACTTTACTTTACCATTTATATTTTTGACAACTTTTACTTCACTACATTCCTAAACAAAATAATGTACTTTTTACTCCACACATTTTCCCTGACACCCAGAAGTAGTCATTACATTTTGAATGCTTAGCAGGACAAAATAAATGTCAAATTCACGCACTTATCAAGAGAACAACCCTGGTCATCCCTACTGCCTCTGATCTGGCGGACTCTCTAAACACAAATGCTTAATTTGTAAATATGTCTGAGTGTTGGAGTGTGCCCCTGGCTATCTGTTAATTTAAAAAATCAAGAAAATGGTGTCATCTGGTTTACTTAATCTAAGGTTTTTTAATTGATTTATACTTTTACTTTTGATACTTAAGTATATTTTAAACCAAATACTTTTAGACTTTTACTCAAGTAGTATTTTACTGGGTGACTTTCACATTTACTTGAATCATTTTCTAATAAGGTATCTTTACTTTTACTCAAGTATGACAGTTGAGTACTTTTTCCACCACCGGTTTTTGTACAGTTCGCAGACAGATACATTTATGGAATTATTTTGTTGATTGATAAATTGTTTGATTAATTAGTTGATTGATTGATTGATTACCTTGCTGTCTCACGGTTGCTGTCTCCCCTCGTGTCCCAGAGGTCACAGTACAGATGTTGGTTCGGTCTCTGCTAAACTGTGTCGTGCTGGTGATGTCATAGAGGCCCCGGTCATCTACCTTGGTGTATATCAGGGGGGGCTTATCAGAGGGAAGGTTAGTGGACCAGGTGAGTTTAGGCTCGGGGTAGATACCTTTGGAACTGCAGGTGATGATGTCATCTGATAACTGTATGTTCACCAAGTGGACTGGAGCTGCAACAAAGTAGACATTACACATGGAGCAGCCATAAAGTGATCATCACAGACAGACAAACAGACAGACAGACAGACAGACAGACAGACAGACAGACAGACAGACAGACAGACATTCCTTACCCTCCACTGATATGTTAATGAAGGACTCCTTGTTCCCTTTAATAGTGCTGGTGTAACACTTGTATCTACCCTGGTCCTGGAGTGTGATCGCGCTCAGCAGTAGTGATGCGTTTCCTTTGTGGATCTGGTCATTGAACAGGGCTGTTCTCCTTCTGTAACGCAGGCTCTGCTGTTGGAGCTGATCTGTACTGTAGTAGTAGGAGTGGACAGTCAGGTCCCCAACTGGTTTCAGCCAGTGGATGACTTCCTCTCTCCCAGGCTTAAAGCTGCAGGGCATGACACAATCCTCTGAGAACACACAGGTTACATAGACGTCTGTAAACAGAAACATACACACACAAGTTAAATGGGCATCTGAAGCAGAGTGGAACAAGCAGACCCACTTGTATACTGTAGTGTTTTTGTTGACTTTACTGTAGTATTCACTGCAGTGTACAGTAATATTTACTATAGTATAAGCGCTGTAGTAATATTAACTATAGTATAAACACTGTAGTAAAATAAAACTGTAGTATATACTATAGAGTGGTGAGGGAGAGGAGTCTATCTTGTCTGGAAACTACTTCACCATTCATTTTCTGGATTCAGGTTCACGCAAACGTCCATTTTAAGCTTTGTTTTATTATTGACACTTACAGCTGATTTCTGGATTGTAAATCGATTCGCTGTCCTTAAATATTTGTCATCTGATATATTCATTTCAGTCTCTGAATTGTTCAATCTAACTTTTCACCACCAGCTCCTTATATCAGGGCATTAAAACTACAATCTGTGTCCTGAATTAGCCTAGTGTGCATGTGTATAGGGCTGTTGCGGTGACTGTATTACCACCACACCTGCGGTCACGAGTCATGAAGGCAGTCAAATTCCACGTGACTGTTTAGTCATGTTAATTAGGCTTCTCCAAGCTCTGATGCTGCTGATGGTCACAGACTACAAAAGGAAAACCAGCTATGTCGCGGACACCAACGCCTTGCTTCCAGACAAGCTAAATACGTTCTTTGCCCTCTCTGAGGATAACACTGTGCAACCGACGTGGCCAGCTACCAAGGACTGTGGGCTCTCCTTCTCCGTGGCCAACGTGACTAAGAAATGTAAACGTGTTAACCCTCGCAAGGCTGCCGGCCCAGACGGCATCCCTAGCCGCGTCCTCAGAGCATGCGCAGACCAGCTGACTGGTGTGTTTAACGACATATTCAATCTCTCCCTATCCCAGTCTGCTGTCCCCACATGCTTCAAGATGGCCACCATTGTTCCTGTTCACAAGAATGCAAAGGTAACTGAACTAAATGACTATCGCCCGTAGCACTCGCTTCTGTCATCATGAAGTGCTTTGAGAGACTAGTCAAGGATCATATCACCTCCACCTTACCTGACACCCTAGACCCACTCCAATTTGCTTACCGCCCCAATAGGTCCACAGACGATGCAATCGCCATCACTCTGCACACTGCCCTATCCCATCTGGACAAGAGGAATACCTATGTAAGAATGCTGTTCATTGACTATAGCTCAGCATTCAACACCATAATACCCTCCAAGCTCATCATTAAGCTCGGGGCCCTGGGTCTAAACCTGTGCAATTGGGTCCTGGACATCCTGACGGGCCGCCCCCAGGTGGTGAAGGTAGGAAACAACACCTCCACTTCGCTGATCCTCAACACAGGGGCCCCACAATGGTGCGTGCTCAGCCCCCTCCTGTATTCCCTGTTCACCCATGACTGTGTGGCTATGCATGTCTCCAACTCAATCATCAAGTTTGCAGATGACACAACAGTAGTAGGCTTGATTACCAACAATGACAAGACAGCCTACAGGTGAGGGCTCTGGGAGTGTGGTGTAGGAAAATATCCTCTCACTCAACGTCAACAAAACAAAGGAGATGATCGTGGACTTCAGGAAACAGCAGAGGGAGCACCCCCCTATCCACATTGACAGGACACCAGTGGAGAAGGGCGAAAGTTTTAAGCTCCTCTGCGTACATATCACCGACAAACTGAAATGGTCCACCCACACAGACAGTGTGGTGAAGAAGGCGCAACAGCGCCTCTTCAACCTCAGGAGGCGGAAGAAATGTGGCTTTTATAGATGCACAATTGAGAGCATCCTGTCGGGCTGTATCACCGCCTGGTACTGCAATTGCACCGCCCACAACCGCAGGGCTCTCCAGAGGGTGGTGCGGTCTGCACAACGCATCACTCGGGGCAAACTACCTGCCCTCCAAGACACCTACACCACCCGATGTCACAGGAAGGCCAAAAAGATAATCAAGGACATCAACCACCTGAGCCATGGCCTGTTCACCCCGCTATCATCCAGAAGGCGAGGTCAGTACAGGTGCATCAAAGCTGGGACCGAGAGACTGAAAAACTGCTTCTATCTCAAGGCCATCAGACTGTTAAATAGCCATCACTAGCACAGAGAGGCTGCAGCGTACATACACAGACATGAAATCATTGAGACTTTAATAAATGGAACACTAGTCACTTTAATGTCACTTTAATAATTACATATCTTGCACTACTCATCTCATATGTATATACTGTATTCTATCCTATCAGCTGTATCTTAGTCTATGCCGCTCTGACATTGCTCATCCATATATTTATATATTCTTAATTGCATTCCTTTAACTTAGATTTGTGTGTATTAGGTATTTGTTGTGAAATTGTTAGATATTACTTGTTATATATTGCTGCACTGTCGGAACTAGGGGCGGCAGGTAGCCTAGTGGTTAGAGCGCTAGTAACCGATAGGTTGCAAGATCGAATCCCTGAGCTGACAAGGTAAAAATCTGTCGTTCTGCCCCTGAACAAGGCAGTTAACCCACTGTTCCTAGGCCGTCATTGTAAATAATACATTTGTTCTTAACTGACTTGCCTAGTTAAATAAAGGTAAAATAAATAAATTAGAAGCACAAGTATTTCACTACACCTGCAATAACACCTGCTAAACATGTGTATGTAACAAATAACATTTGATTTGATCATTAGTAGCCTAGCAAACTTGCTAACTGCCTGGTACTCAGCACTCTGTTGTCCCTCTAATCACTCTGACATCAATGCAAATATTATTGAAAATCTAATCTAACACTTAGGGGCGACAGCGTTGGGCCAGTAACCGAAAGGTTGCCGGATTGAATCCCTGAGCTGTCATTCTGTCATTCTGCCCCTGAACAAGGCAGTTAACCCGCTGTTCCCTGGATGCCGAAGATGTGGATGTTGATTAAGGCAGCCCCCCGCACCTCTCTGAATCAGAGGGGTTGGGATAAACGCGGAAGACACGTTTCAGTTGAAGGCATTCAGTTGTACAACTGACCCTTCAAGATGAGTAGGCCTAACATGTGAGCTCATGTTATCGTAACATTTCTATAGGCCATGCAATTGCGAGAGAAAACAGAGTGATAGCCTCTATTAAAAAGAGGAGGATCCAATCAGCTTTCTATAGGCTATGTCTACTAAATGTATCTATCAACTTTCCTAATATTAAGCACATTGCTTTGCTTTACAACAGGAGTATAGCCTACCTGGCTGGCATGAAAATGAACCACGAGTAAAGCGTTCTCTGCTATTCCCCCTGCCCCTGTTTCGAGACAGGTCCATGATAATGGTCCATTCTAAATAAAAACAAATGTCACATATATATATGCGTGACAATATTAGCCTATCACATGTGAAGTATATATTATCACTTGTGAATGATGCCCAGCATAAGGCAAGAAACAATGTCACTTTTTCTTGAATTTTTCAAATCTTAGTCGCACACCTCATGTAGCCGAGCCCATAGGAACAGTTGAAGTCGGAAGTTTACATACACCTTAGCCAAATACATTTAAACTAATTTTTTCACAATTCCTGACATTTAATCCTATGTAAATATTCCCTGTCTTAGGTCAGTTAGGATCACAACTTTATTTTAAGACTGTGAAATGTTAGAATAATAGTAGAAAGAAAGATTTATTTCAGCTTTTATTTCTTTCATCGCATTCCCAGTGGGTTAGAAGTTTACATACACTCAATTAGTATTTGGTAGCATTGCCTTTCAATTGTTTAACTTGGGTCAAACATTTCGGGTAGCCTTCCACAAGCTTCCCACAATAAGTTGGGTGAATTTTGGCCCATTCCTCCTGACAGAGCTGGTGTAACGGAGTCAGGTTTGTAGGCTTCTATGGGATTGAGGTCAGGTCTTTGTGATGGCCACGCCAATACCTTGACTTTGTTGTCCTTATGCCATTTTGCCACAACTTTGGAAGTATGCTTGGGGTCATTGTTCATTTGGAAGATCCATTTGTGACCAAGCTTTAACTTCCTGACTATTGTCTTGAGATGTTGCTTCAATATATCCACATCATTTTCCTCCCTCATGATGTCATCTATTTTGTGAAGTGCACCAGTCCCTCCTGCAGCAAAGCACCCCCACAACATGATGCTGCCAGCCCCGTGCTTCACAGTTGGCATGGTGTTCTTTGGCTTGCAAGCCTCCCACTTTTCCTCCAAACATAAAGATGGTCTTTATGGCAAAACAGTTCTATTTTTGTGCCATCAGACCAGAGGACATTTCTCCAAAAACTACGATCTTTGTCCCCATATGCAGATGCAAACTGTAGTCTGGCTATTTTATGTGGGTTTTGGAGCAGTGGCTTCTCCTTGCTGAGCGGCCTTTCAGGTTATGTCGATATAGGACTCATTTTACTGTGGATATAGATACTTTTGTACCTGTTTCCTCCAGCATCTTCACAAGGTCCTTTGCTGTTGTTCTGGGATTGATTTGCACTTTTCGCACCAAAGTACGTTAATCTCTAGGAGACAGAACGCGTCTCCTTCCTGAACAGTATGACAGCTGCGTGGTCCCATGGTGTTTATACTTGCATACCATTGTTTGTACAGATGAACGTGGTACCTTCAGGCATATGGAAATTGCTCCCAAGGATGATCCAGACTTGTGGAGGTCTACAATTCTTTTTCTGAGGTCTTGGCTGATTTCTTTTGATTTTCACATGATGTCAAGCAAAGAGGCACTGAGTTGGAAGGCAGGCCTTGAAATACATCCATAGGTACGCCTCCAATTGACTCAAATGATGTTAATTAGCCTATCAGAAGCTTCTAAAGCCATGCCATAATTTTCTGAAATTTTCCAAGCTGTTTAAGGCGCAGTCAACTTAGTGTATGTAAACTTCTGACCCACTGCAATTGTGATACAGTGAATTATAAGTAAAATAATCTGTCTGTAAACAATTGCTGGAACAATTACTTGTGTCATTCACAAAGTAGATGTCCTAACCGACTTGCCAAAACTATAGTTAGTTAACAAGAAATTTGTGGAGTGGTTGAAAATTTGTTTTAATGACTCCAACCTGAGTGTATGTAAACTTCCGACTTCAACTGTATATGCTTTGATAAGGTTTGTATCACAACTATAGTGGCCAATTAACTTCTTAAAATGAAACACATTCATCCGCTTTACAAGGGGTGTAGAGCCTAACTGGCATACATAAGCAGCGCGTGAGTTTCAAGTTTGGGGAAGTTCATTTTCACCATTTCAACCGGTTTTCCTTTGGGGTTTGTGGGTAGTTGTTTTCCGTTTTGTATACGTACCTGACAGAACTGTTGGCTGTCGTTTTGTTATTTTGTTGAAGTGTTATCATTAATAAAAGAAATATGAGCACTTTACACGCTGCGCCTTGGTCCCCTTTCAACGACCCCTGTGACAAATATAAAATAATGCCACAGAATTCTAACCAAATCTTGTCTGCTAAATTAACTAGTGTAGCCCATAGCTGTATGACATAGACAGATCAGGACATAACATAAGGACAACTCAGTGTATGCTATTCTGTTCTTCAGAAATAGACTACATTTTCTTCATATAATGTTTCTTTAGACATGTCTAAAATAAATAATGGTTTTATTGTGAATGTGTATACATTACATGGATTTATTTGACTTTTTAAAATGTAGATATTCCAAAGGTTTGCGTGTGTGGAAGCCAGGAAATGCTAAATGTGTTAATGTTAATTAACAGTCAATTACCGTGAGACTGACAGTCATTTGCTTGACAATCACAAGCTGACAAAATGTTGTGACTGCCACAGCCCTACATGTGCGCCCAGCTATATGCTGTCCCAAGCTTGTATTCCATGGCTTAACTAGCTGACTAGCTGAACTATGGTCATTTTCACCCTCATTGCCAAACTTCATAAATACTGCATCCTCAACTTCAAAACGCCTTCGCTAGTTATACAATCATGTAATCAAGAAATTCGCTGGAAAGAGACTTAGATGATTTATTGTTTCATTGAATAGTCATGGCTGGTTCGTTCCCTTACAAAAACGTACCATGGGAGTAAAATGAAAAAAATATCATGGCAGGAAAAAAACTGGTACTGGTGCAAATAGCATGGTATTTTCCTGCAATATTAACTACTCGCTCTGCAATGGCAAAGTGTAGGCCTAGTACCCTTTTAAACCCCTTAATCTCATAGTGAAAAACCACAACACAAATGGTCTAGTAGTGTACCCTCTAAAACCTTGGGACCCGGATAGGGTATGGTGAAAACAATGAAGGGAGTCTGAAACCTTGAAGATTTAAAATAGTTTATCTGGTGTGTCTCTCTTCAATACAGTTTGCAGCTGCCGCTCTCTCATTCGACTGACTTGGGTACTTTTATGGAATTCTAAATAGCCAACATACTTTTACTTTGTAAAAAGGTATTCAATATAATTTTTTCTCAGATACATTTTCATCATGTAAATCTCAACATATCCCTAAAAATAGCAAGTAACAATGTTTCCCTTTGTTTACACTCTGGGTGCGTTCGTAAATTCGCTCTGGCGATCTACTCTGATTTCAGAGCAAACTCGTCTGAATGTGCCAGAGCGCAGAATAACTGATGAATGTACGAACGCTCAACACCCGTTGAATATGGCCAGTGTCAGTAAACGTTGGCAAAAAAGCTTAATTAAAATGTTGCCAGCAGCACAGTTACAGTCACCAACGCTCTAGCTAACATGAAAACAGCCTAACCAGCTCTGCTAGGCCGAGTCAAATGGCCAGAGGGACGTGTTCTCTCAATTGTGTCTGGAAGTAGCTAGCAAGCTAGCCAATGTTAGCCAGTTAGCTTGGGTGCTTGACTGCCGTTGTGAGATCAGAACGCTCGGATCAACCCTGCTCCTTGGCCAGAGCATCATGTGTGCACTCTGAATTTATGAACGGACAATTTGACAGCGCTCTGGCACTCCAGATTAAATTTAGGAACACACCCTCTGTGTGAACATTCATTGGTCTTGTCGCCAAGACTACGACAGGCTAGCTTGACTGGAGCTAACTTTAGCCGACTTTAGCCGACTTTTAAATAATTTAATTAAACTATCAAAACATCATCAGAAAATAACAACAATTGTATAATTACACTCCGCTTAACTTGGTGTTTCATATCCTATGCTTTATAACTCGCTCACCGTGATGTTAACTTTTAAAATACTTAGTTTATCTGGTGCTTCTCTCTTCAGTTCTCAGTTAGCTTGGCTCTCTCATTCAACTGACAAGGTAGGCTAGAGCCACTGTAGAGTGAGAGCGTGTGAAACAACCACTAGTGACTAGAGCGAGCCAAAACAAGCACAACACCCCTTGACTATAAATACTGTAAATTATTTTCAAAATACCAAAGATTAGGCTACAATATACTGTATCTCAAATTCTCCCACATTTCAGGTTTGCAACACAGGGATCAGGTTTGCAACACAGGGAACCCAAGAATGAGCATTAAACGTTACTATTAATACAGAAAGTATTACCCTTTTTTCATAGTAACTATTTTCATTTTTCTTTGATGCTACAGACAAACTAGGGCCAACAATAGTACCCTGCCTCTGACTTTATCAGAAACTTGCCCATACTGGTATATAAATTCATCAATATAATACCAACCAACCTCTTTGATCTTGGGGGTTTATTTAATGCATTATGCTGCCATTGTACTATGGTAACGCACAATTAATAAAGTAGGTACCATATGATCATTTTTTGTACCATTTATCATAATTGTGCGTTATCATGGTAGAATGTATAATGCAGGTTAAAACCATGGTATTTCCATGATCTACATGTATACCATGGTAAAAATGATGCAATACCATGGTACTATTTAGTGGCATGACAGTACCATCATACTTCAAAGCTAAAACCATGGTCATTTCCATGATTCAGATCTATACCATGGTATAAATGATGCCACCGTGGTAATATTTAGGTACAAAGACAGTACCATGGTAGTACCATCATACTTCAAGGGCACAACCATGGTACATTTCCATGATTCAGATCTATACCATGGTGTAAGTGAAGTACCATAGTTGTACCATGGTATGAATGAAAGTACCATTGAGGTACCAGGTACATTTTTGTAATGGTAAGCAAAGGATATCATGCAACTTAACGTGGAACCAAGTTCAGTTTTGAGATCCACCGGTGGTCTTAACTGGTCTTGTAACTGTGACAATGGGCTATCTCTCTCCGCTTGGCTTGATGGAATATGTAGTGATTTTCACTTTTTTTTAAATTAAATGTATTTTGGCCAACAGATATTTACAACAAAATGCACAATGTGGACCTGAAAGTATTAATTAAAACGCTTATTTCCAAAGTGGTCCTCGATGGTAAAAATAAGTAACACATGATTAAAAGACAAGACAAAATTACAAACAACCATAAATACATTAATTTATATTGACATCCTAAAAAGTGCTCCTCGCAGTACTGTTTACTCTTTTGATTTTTTGCTCTGGTATTGCTACTGTGTTGGTTATAGACCATATCAATGTGGTTTTTCATGTAACGTGGGGCACGGTCATTTGAGATGTCAAACGTGATTAAGTTTAAGTTGGTCCACTCTGGACTTCAAAGGCAACAAACCCATCTCCCGGAACTCCTGTACACCTATGTGGGTCCTAGGGGGGACATTATTAAGCATATACCTGATAACATTATTTTGCATGACCTGCATTCTCCTTTTCAGCTTTTTTTTATAGCCCACTATACCAAGCAGAGCAGGCATAATCAAAATGGTTGAGACAAGTAATTTCTTAACTTTAATGTTAAAATATCTAGTGTTACGATATAAACATTTCAATTTGTTTGCCATTTTAGTGTCACGTCCTGACCAGTATAAGGGGTTTGTTGGGCTATGTTCATATTTAAGAGGGGTGTTTGTTTAGAGTGATTCGGGGTTTGTTGGGCTATGTTCTTTGTTAGTCTATTTCTATGTTAGTTCTAGTATATATATTTCTATGTGGTGTTTGTTGGGTTGACCTTCAATTGGAAGCAGCTGCTCCTAGTTGCTTCTAATTGAAGGTCCTATTTAAGAGGGGTGTTTTTCTATGGGATTTTGTGGGTAGTTGTTCCTTATTTAGTGTTTGTTGCACCTGACAGGACTGTTTCGGTTTGTTCTTTTTTGTATACGTATTTAGCTGTTTCTCCTTCAAATAAAAAGAAGATGAGTATACATATTCCCACTGCATTTTGGTCCAATCCTTACGACAACCGTGACATTTAGAAAGAATTTTAGCAGCAATCAGGTCTCCAGAAAGGGATTGATCTAGAGACACACCAAGATAAGATACACTTGTTTTAGATTCAATCTCCTTGCCTGCACAGTTTACTGTTATTTTGTCAGCGCTAAGCAATCTACATTTTGTTCCAAACAAAATCGATTCAGTTTTTCCCAAATGTAGTGACAATTTGTTATCAGATAACCAATCTCAAACAAAATGCAATTCCTTACTCAGGGTCTCCTCTATGTAAACTGTATCCTTCCCTGATACCAGTATGGCTGAATCATCAGCATAAAGCAAGAGTTTGCACTTTACTGTATCTGGCATATCATTAACATAATAAATAAGAGAGGCCCTAAAATGTATCCCTGCGGTACTCCACAGGATATTTCTTTGGCCTCTGACAGAACATCACCAACATTACATACTTGTGTTCACTTGGTCAGATAATACCTAAACCAATTCACTGCTACATCATTTAGACCCATGCATTTCAGTTTCATCAGGAGAATATCATGGTGCACAGTATCAAAAGCGTTCTGCAAGTCTAACATGACCATACCTGTATAGTTCCCCTTCTCACTTTCCTGCTTAATGTGGTAAAAAATGTGGTTAAGGCAAATATCAGTGGAATGAGCTGTTCTAAAGCCAGATTGTGGTTCATAAAGAAGTTTGTGCTCAAGAAGGTATCCCTCAAGTTGATTAAAAACGAATCTCTCAACTTTGGATAAGGTGCTGAGGATTGACACAGGCCTGTAGTTTCCTACATTTGTTTTACTTCTCTTCTTGTAGAGCGAAACCATACTGGGTGTTTTGAGATCCTTTAGAAATGTACCACTACTAATAGAAAGGTTTACAATATGTGTTATCATTTTAGCAGTGACACAAGCACTATCCTTTATGAATCTTGCAGGACGGTTATCCAGCCCAGTTGCTTTGTTTGTGCTCATTAAGCATAGTAGATTGTTTAACTTTGTCCTCTGTTACCATGCACAGCTCAAACAAATCATTTGTGATACCTGTGCTATGGTAAAAGTTGTTAATTTGTATTTTGACTCAGAAAGTGATCTTGAGGTCTGTTTCCTGTTTCCGGTCACAACTTGCAGACTTGTTTACGTGCTGCTGTGTGTTTTGTTGCCAATCTTACTTTGCTACCTGACAACTTCACGGTTTTTACTTTTTGATTACCGTATATTTTTAGTTTTCCCTCACTCAACTTTTTTCATTCAACTTTTTCACTCCGGAGGATTTATCTGGACATGGTTCGTCATGAGATCCAACAGCCGAAGCTAAGTAGTAACATTAACATGATGCCTTCTAATTGCAGCCGTTGTACTCATAATATACAGGAAAACGATCGCCTTATGGCGAGGATAGCTGTGCTGCAAGCCCAGCTTCAGACGCAATCGTTAGGCAAGGGCAATTTCAGTGTAGGAAAGGATGAAACAGCGTCTGTGCCACCAGTAAGTACAGATAGTAACGTTAGTATAAACCCCCTTGCACGGTCCCCGCAGCAGGACAACTTTCTCATGGCTTCTGGAGGGAAACGCTGTAGGAATGCTCAACCGGTGTCGCTTATTCAGCCGACAGAAACTTTCAATCGGTTCTCCCCATCAAGCGAGTCGGAGTCAGAGGCTGAGACTTCTCTGGTCTCTACTCCTCCCGTTATGGGGTCTGAGACGCCGAAGCCTCCCACCATTAGCTCTGACAAATTGAAAACCCTAGTCATTGGCGACTCCATTATCCGTAGTATTAGACTTAAAACGAATCATCCAGCGGTCATACACTGTTTACCAGGGGGCAGGGCTACCGACGTTAAGGCTAATCTGAAGATGGTGCTGGCTAAAGCTAAAACTGGCGAGTGTAGAGAGTATAACATGTCCAACATGTCCAACATGTCTCTGTACCTACTCACTGCCACAGTCATACTCTGGACCTAGTTTTGTCCCATGGAATAAATGTTGTGGATCTTAATGTTTTTCCTCATAATCCTGGACTATCGGACCACCATGTTATTACGTTTGTAATCGCAACAAATAATCTGCTCAGACCCCAACCAAGGAGCATTAAAAGTCGTGCTATAAATTCTCAGACAACCCAAAGATTCCTTGATGCCCTTCCAGGCTCCCTCTGCCTACCCAAGGACGTCAGAGGACAAAAATCAGTTAACCACCTAACTGAGGAACTCAATTTAATCTTGCGCAATACCCTAGATGCAGTTGCACCCCTAAAAACTAAAAACATTTGTCTTAAGAAACTAGCTCCCTGGTATACAGAAAATACACAAGCTCTGAAGCAAGCTTCCAGAAAATTGGAACGGAAATGGCGCCACACCAAACTGGAAGTCTTCCGACTAGCTTGGAAAGACAGTACCTTGCAGTATCGAAGAGCCCTCACTGCTGCTCGATCATCCTATTTTTCCAACTTAATTGAGGAAAATAAGAACAATCCGAAATTTCTTTTTGATACTGTCGCAAAGCTAACTAAAAAGCAGCATTCCCCAAGAGAGGATGGCTTTCACTTCAGCAGTAATGAATTCATGAACTTCTTTGAGGCTAAAGATCATGATCATTAGAAAGCAAATTACGGACTCCTCTTTAAATCTGCGTATTCCTCCAAAGCTCCGTTGTCCTGAGTCTGCACAACTCTGCCAGGACCTAGGATCAAGGGAGACACTAAAGTGTTTTAGTACTATATCTCTTGACACAATGATGAAAATAATCATGGCCTCTAAACCTTCAAGCTGCTTACTGGACCCTATTCCAACTAAACTATTGAAAGAGCTGCTTCCTGTGCTTGGCCCTCCTATGTTGAACATAATAAACGGCTTCCTATCCACCGGATGTGTACCAAACTCACTAAAAGTGGTAGTAATATAGCCTCTCTTGAAAAAGCCAAATCTTGACCCAGAAATTATAAAAAACTATCAGCCTATATCGAATCTTCCATTCCTCTCAAAAGTTTTAGAAAAAGCTGTTGCGCAGCAACTCACTGCCTTCCTGAAGACAAACAATCTATACGAAACGCTTCAGTCTGGTTTTAGACCCCATCATAGCACTGAGACTGCACTTGTGAAGGTGGTAAATGACCTTTTAATGACGTTAGACCGAGGCTCTGCATCTGTCCTCGTGCTCCTAGATCTTAGTGCTGCTTTTGATATCATCGATCACCACATTCTTTTGGAGAGATTGGAAACCCAAATTGGTCTACATGGACAAGTTCTGGCCTGGTTTAGATCTTATCTGTCGGAAAGATATCAGTTTGTCTCTGTGAATGGTTTGCCCTCTGACAAATCAACTGTAAATTTCGGTGTTCCTCAAGGTTCCGTTTTAGGACCACTATTGTTTTCACTATATATTTTACCTCTTGGGGATGTCATTCGAAAACATAATGTTAAATTTCACTGCTATGCATATGACACACAGCTGTACATTTCAATGAAACATGGTGAAGCCCCAAAATTGCCCTCGCTAGAAGCCTGTGTTTCAGACATAAGGAAGTGGATGGCTGCAAACTTTCAACTTTTAAACTCGGACAAAACAGAGATGCTTGTTCTAGGTCCCAAGAAACAAAGAGATCTTCTGTTGAATCTGACAATTAATCTGGATGGTTGTACAGTCGTCTCAAATAAAACTGTGAAGGACCTCGGCGTTACTCTCGGCCCTGATCTCTCTTTTGAAGAACATATCAAGACTGTTTCAAGGACAGATTTTTTCCATCTAAGTAACATTGCAAAAATCAGAAACCTTCTGTCCAAAAATTATGCAGAAAAATTAATCCATGCTTTTGTTACTTCTAAGTTGGACTACTGCAATGCTCTACTTTCCGGCTATCCGGATAAAGCACTAAATAAACTTCAGTTAGTGCTAAATACGGCTGCTAGAATCCTGACTAGAACCCAAAAATGTGATCATATTACTCCAGTGCTAGCCTCCCTACACTGCCTTCCTGTTAAGGCAAGGGCTGATTTCAAGGTATTACTGCTAACCTACAAAGCATTACATGGGCTTGCTCCTACCTATCTTTCCGATTTGGTCCTGCCGTACATACCTACACGTACGCTACGGTCACAAGACGCAGGCCTCCTAATTGTCCCTAGAATTTCTAAGCAAACAGCTGGAGGCAGGGCTTTCTCCTATAGAGCTCAATTTTTATGGAATGGTCTGCCTACCCATGTGAGAGACGCAGACTCAGTCTCAACCTTTAAGTCTTTACTGAAGACTCATCTCTTCAGTAGGTCCTATGATTAAGTGTAGTCTGGCCCAGGGGTGTGAAGGTGAACGGAAAGGCTGGAGCAACGAACCGCCCTTGCTGTCTCTGCCTGGCCGGTTCCACTCTCTCCACTGGGATTCTCTGCCTCTAACCCTATTACAGGGGCTGAGTCACTGGCTTACTGGTGTTCTTCCATGCCGTCCCTGGGAGGGGTGCGTCACTTGAGTGGGTTGAGTCACTGACGTGGTCTTCCTGTCTGGGTTGGCGCCCCCCCCCCCCCCCTTGGGTTGTGCCGTGGCGGAGATCTTTGTGGGCTATACTCGGCCTTGTCTCAGGATGGTAAGTTGGTGGTTGGAGATATCCCTCCAGTGGTGTGGGGGCTGTGCTTTGGTAAAGTGGGTGGAGTTGTATCCTGCCTGTTTGGCCCTGTCCGGGGGTTTCATCGGATGGGGCCACAGTGTCTCCTGACCCCTCCTGTCTCAGCCTCCAGTATTTATGCTGCAGTAGTTTATGTGTCGGGGGGCTAGGGTCAGTCTGTTGCATCTGGAGTATTTCTCTTGTCTTATCCGGTGTCCTGTGTGAATTTAAATATGCTCTCTCTAATTCTCTCTTTCTCTCTTTCTTTCTTTCTCTCTCTCAGAGGACCTGAGCCCTAGGACCATGCCTCAGGACTACCTGGCATGATGACTCCTTGCTGTCCCCAGTCCACCTGGCCGTGCTGCTGCTCCAGTTTCAACTGTTCTGCCTGCGGCTATGGAACCCTGACCTGTTCACCGGACGTGCTACCTGTCCCCGACCTGCTGTTCTCAACTCTCTAGAGACAGCAGGAGCGGTAGAGAAACTCTCAAAGATCGGCTATGAAAAAGCCAACTGACACTTACTCTTGAGTTGCTGACTTGTTGCACCCTCGACAACTACTATGATTATTATTATTTGACCATGCTGGTCATTTATGAACATTTTAACATCTTGACCATGTTCTGTTATAATATCCACCCGGCACAGCCAGAAGAGGACTGGCCACCCCTCATAGCCTGGTTCCTCTCTAGGTTTCTTCCTAGGTTTTGGCCTTTCTAGGGAGTTTTTCCTAGGGAGTTTTTCCTAGCCACCGTGCTTCTTTCACATGCATTGCTTGCTATTTGGGGTTTTAGGCTGGGTTTCTGTACAGCACTTTGAGATATCAGCTGATGTACGAAGGGCTATATAAATACATTTGATTTGATTTGATTCTGGAAACATTTTATGAGAACGTTGCAAGAACACATGCTAAACGCGGAACTAGAAAGAGCTCGGTTTGTTGTTTTTGTAAAGTTTCTGAAAACGTTTTTTCTTGGTTCTTGCTGGGACCGCTAAACCCTAAAGTCTGAAGAGCAGCTAGTCTAGCTGTTAGCTATCAAGCTAAACAGGTTTCCGCGACGCGGTTAGCCCTTGTGGCGGGACTGCGGATAGTCCCGGGATTGTGGCTGTTTAAATCTATACTGTTTGTTGCTGTTTCCATCGGCCCTGCAAGCTATGCTGGTTGGAATTGCATGGAGTTGAAAAGTGTTGTTTCTAAATACTGGTGGAGTCAATTAATAAAAGAATGGACAATCTGACCAGAGAAGTTCTCCCAGTGTCAGCTGGCTCGATAAGTTTAAACAGGAGAACAGCAAGATGACAGCAATCTGTAAGTCATTGAAAGAGGACATCAGTTCTGCATGTGAATCCATGATAACAATGATTGAGAAATCAGA
Source organism: Salmo salar (assembly GCF_965601325.2). Taxonomy (NCBI): domain Eukaryota; kingdom Metazoa; phylum Chordata; class Actinopteri; order Salmoniformes; family Salmonidae; genus Salmo; species Salmo salar. Next base: position 73,191,439 of record NC_138309.1, on the reverse strand, counting down.
TTATGTCGAGGGACAATCAAGGCGGAACAACATTGTTGTGGAAGGAATTGCAGAATTTCCACATGACACCTGGATGGAGTCTGAGGACATAGTGAGGGAAATGATCACTGAGAAACTGAAGATGGACCACAAGACGATTGAGGTAGAGAGTGCGTCCACTGGACTGGAAACCCAACACCGGCCCAGGTGACAGGCCCAGGCCGATAGTGGTCAAGTTCCTAAGGTTCAAGGACAAGGTAGCTGTTCTGGACAGAGCCAAGAACTTAAGAGAAACGTACATCTTCCTCAACAAGGACTATCCTGAAGCTGTGCGCCAGAAGAGGAAAGAACTTATCCCAGCCATGAAAGCTGCCAGAGCATGTGGGGACCTTGCTTACATCTGCTATGATAGGCTCATTGTCCACCCTACCTCCCAAAAGCCTGGAAGAGATGAGAGAGCCAAGCCTGTGGGTTTTTAGCTTCAACCCCACAGCACACACACACACACACACACCAACTGGTTGCTGGACTGCCGAATAATGTTGTTTTTGTTAGTTTTCTCTTGTTTTGTTTGTTCTTTTCCATAGTATGTCTATCTCTGATAAGCTACCCAGGAAATGGCAAAAAAATCCCATATTAATATATGCAGCCTTAGAAATAAGGTTTATGAAAACAATAGCATGTTAACTAACATGAGATAACATTGATATATTAACCATTTCTTTGACTCACTTAGATAATTCATTTGATGACACCGCATTAGCAATACAAGGATATAACATCTACAGAAGAGACAGGAATGCCTATGGGGAGGTGTTGCTGTACATATTCAGAGTCATATCCCTGTAATGCCTAGAGAAGATCTCATGTCAAGTGTTACAAGTATTGTGGTTGCAGGTTTACCTGCCAAATCTAAAGCCTATTACTTTAGGGTGTTGCTATAGGTCACCAAGTGCAGACAGTCAATATCTAGATAATGTGTGTGAAATGCTTGATAGTGTGTGTGATGTTAATAACGTAGGTCTATTTCCTGGGTGACCTGAACATTGACTGGTTAGCAACTAGCTGTCCTCTCAAGAGGAAGCTTCTAACTGTGGCTAATGCCTGTAATATGACCCAGGTTATCACTCAACCAACTAAAGTGTATACCAATAATGTTGGATCTGTGACATCCACTTGTATTGATCATATCTTCACTAATGCTGCAGAGCTTTGCTCCAAAGCAATATCAGTTCCCATTGGCTGTAGTGACCATAACATTGTGACAATAACAAGGAAAGCCAAAGTGGCAAAGGTTGGGCCTAAATGTTTTCTCAGGGCTCTTCTGTTGAAGATGTAAAAATAAACATATTTATACTGAACAAAAACATAAATGCAAAATGTAAAGTGTTGGTCCCATGTTTCATGAGCTGAAATAAAAGATCCCAGAAATGTTCCAAATGTACAAAAAGTGTATTTCAAAAATTGTCTGTGAACAAATTTGTTTACATTCCTGTTAGTGAGCATTTCTCCTTTGCTAAATAATCCATCCACCTGACAGGTGTGGCATATCAAGAAGCTGATTAAACAGCATGATCATTACAAAGGTGCACCTTGTGCTGGGGACAATAAAAGGCCACTGTAAAATGTGCAGTTTTGTCATACAACACAATGCCACAGATGTTTTGAGAGAGTGTGCAATTGGCATGCTGACCTCTGGAATGTCCACCAGAGCTGTTGACAGAGAATTGAATGTTAATTTCTCTACCATAAACTGCCTCCAACATTGTTTTATAGAATTTGGTAGTACATCCAACCAGCCTCACAACCGCAGACCACGTGTATGACATTGTGTGGGCAAGCGGTTTGCTGATGTCAACATTGTGAACAGAGTGCCCCATTGGTGGAGGTGGGGTTATGATATGGGCAGGCATAAGAATTTTATCGATGGCAATTTGAATTCACATAGATACCGTGATGAGATCCTGAGACGCATTGTTATGCCATTCATCCGCCGACATCATCTGTACACAATTCTTGGAAGCTGAAAATGTCCCAGTTCTTCCATGGCCTGCATACTCACCAGACATGTCTCCACCCATTGAGCATGTTTGGGGTGCTCTGGATTGACGTGTATGACAGCGTGTTCCAGTTCTTGCCAATATCCAGAAACTTCGCACAGCCATTGAAGAGGAGTGGCACAACATTCCACAGGCTACAATCAACAGCCTGATCAACTTTATGCGAAGGAGATGTGTCGCGCGGCATAAGGCAAAATAGTGGTCACACCAGATACTGACTGCTTTTCTGATCCATGCCCGTACCTTTTTTTTTATAGGTATCTGTGACCAAGAGATGCATATCTGTATTCCCAGTCATGTAAATGCATAGATTAGGGCCTAATGAATTTATTTCAATTGACTGATTTCATTATATCAACTGTAACGCAGTAAAATCTTTGAAATTGTTGCATGTTGTGTTTTATATTTTTATTCAGTATATAAACATGATTACATACTGTATTATAGTCAACTATTGCTGTACATATACTATTCTATCCTACGTATTCTTCAGATATAAAACATATTCTATCCACATACGCTCTATAATGTCTATACATCCCATCACATACAGCATCAGTCAAAAGTTTGGACACACCTACTCATTCAAGTGTTTTTCTTTATTTTCACTATATTCTACATTGTAGAATATAATATGGACTTGGTCTTTTATCAAATATCTTCTGTATACCAACCCTACCTTGTCACAACACAACTAATTGTCTCAAACGCATTGGCTCCACAAATGAACGTTTAACAAGGCACACCTGTTAATTGAAATGCATTCCAGGTGACTACCTTATGAAGCTGGTTGAGAGAATGCCAAGAGTGTGCAAAGCTGTCATAAAGGCAAAGAGTGGCTACTTTGAAGAATCTCAAATACAACATATATTTTGATTTGTTTAACACTTTTTTGCTCATTAAGCATAGTAGATTGTTTAACTTTGTCCTCTGTTACCATGCACAGCTCAAACAAATCATTTGTGATACCTGTGCTATGGTAAAAGTTGTTAATTTGTATTTTGACTCAGAAAGTGATCTTGAGGTCTGTTTCCTGTTTCCGGTCACAACTTGCAGACTTGTTTACGTGCTGCTGTGTGTTTTGTTGCCAATCTTACTTTGCTACCTGACAACTTCACGGTTTTTACTTTTTGATTACCGTATATTTTTAGTTTTCCCTCACTCAACTTTTTTCATTCAACTTTTTCACTCCGGAGGATTTATCTGGACATGGTTCGTCATGAGATCCAACAGCCGAAGCTAAGTAGTAACATTAACATGATGCCTTCTAATTGCAGCCGTTGTACTCATAATATACAGGAAAACGATCGCCTTATGGCGAGGATAGCTGTGCTGCAAGCCCAGCTTCAGACGCAATCGTTAGGCAAGGGCAATTTCAGTGTAGGAAAGGATGAAACAGCGTCTGTGCCACCAGTAAGTACAGATAGTAACGTTAGTATAAACCCCCTTGCACGGTCCCCGCAGCAGGACAACTTTCTCATGGCTTCTGGAGGGAAACGCTGTAGGAATGCTCAACCGGTGTCGCTTATTCAGCCGACAGAAACTTTCAATCGGTTCTCCCCATCAAGCGAGTCGGAGTCAGAGGCTGAGACTTCTCTGGTCTCTACTCCTCCCGTTATGGGGTCTGAGACGCCGAAGCCTCCCACCATTAGCTCTGACAAATTGAAAACCCTAGTCATTGGCGACTCCATTATCCGTAGTATTAGACTTAAAACGAATCATCCAGCGGTCATACACTGTTTACCAGGGGGCAGGGCTACCGACGTTAAGGCTAATCTGAAGATGGTGCTGGCTAAAGCTAAAACTGGCGAGTGTAGAGAGTATAACATGTCCAACATGTCCAACATGTCTCTGTACCTACTCACTGCCACAGTCATACTCTGGACCTAGTTTTGTCCCATGGAATAAATGTTGTGGATCTTAATGTTTTTCCTCATAATCCTGGACTATCGGACCACCATGTTATTACGTTTGTAATCGCAACAAATAATCTGCTCAGACCCCAACCAAGGAGCATTAAAAGTCGTGCTATAAATTCTCAGACAACCCAAAGATTCCTTGATGCCCTTCCAGGCTCCCTCTGCCTACCCAAGGACGTCAGAGGACAAAAATCAGTTAACCACCTAACTGAGGAACTCAATTTAATCTTGCGCAATACCCTAGATGCAGTTGCACCCCTAAAAACTAAAAACATTTGTCTTAAGAAACTAGCTCCCTGGTATACAGAAAATACACAAGCTCTGAAGCAAGCTTCCAGAAAATTGGAACGGAAATGGCGCCACACCAAACTGGAAGTCTTCCGACTAGCTTGGAAAGACAGTACCTTGCAGTATCGAAGAGCCCTCACTGCTGCTCGATCATCCTATTTTTCCAACTTAATTGAGGAAAATAAGAACAATCCGAAATTTCTTTTTGATACTGTCGCAAAGCTAACTAAAAAGCAGCATTCCCCAAGAGAGGATGGCTTTCACTTCAGCAGTAATGAATTCATGAACTTCTTTGAGGCTAAAGATCATGATCATTAGAAAGCAAATTACGGACTCCTCTTTAAATCTGCGTATTCCTCCAAAGCTCCGTTGTCCTGAGTCTGCACAACTCTGCCAGGACCTAGGATCAAGGGAGACACTAAAGTGTTTTAGTACTATATCTCTTGACACAATGATGAAAATAATCATGGCCTCTAAACCTTCAAGCTGCTTACTGGACCCTATTCCAACTAAACTATTGAAAGAGCTGCTTCCTGTGCTTGGCCCTCCTATGTTGAACATAATAAACGGCTTCCTATCCACCGGATGTGTACCAAACTCACTAAAAGTGGTAGTAATATAGCCTCTCTTGAAAAAGCCAAATCTTGACCCAGAAATTATAAAAAACTATCAGCCTATATCGAATCTTCCATTCCTCTCAAAAGTTTTAGAAAAAGCTGTTGCGCAGCAACTCACTGCCTTCCTGAAGACAAACAATCTATACGAAACGCTTCAGTCTGGTTTTAGACCCCATCATAGCACTGAGACTGCACTTGTGAAGGTGGTAAATGACCTTTTAATGACGTTAGACCGAGGCTCTGCATCTGTCCTCGTGCTCCTAGATCTTAGTGCTGCTTTTGATATCATCGATCACCACATTCTTTTGGAGAGATTGGAAACCCAAATTGGTCTACATGGACAAGTTCTGGCCTGGTTTAGATCTTATCTGTCGGAAAGATATCAGTTTGTCTCTGTGAATGGTTTGCCCTCTGACAAATCAACTGTAAATTTCGGTGTTCCTCAAGGTTCCGTTTTAGGACCACTATTGTTTTCACTATATATTTTACCTCTTGGGGATGTCATTCGAAAACATAATGTTAAATTTCACTGCTATGCATATGACACACAGCTGTACATTTCAATGAAACATGGTGAAGCCCCAAAATTGCCCTCGCTAGAAGCCTGTGTTTCAGACATAAGGAAGTGGATGGCTGCAAACTTTCAACTTTTAAACTCGGACAAAACAGAGATGCTTGTTCTAGGTCCCAAGAAACAAAGAGATCTTCTGTTGAATCTGACAATTAATCTGGATGGTTGTACAGTCGTCTCAAATAAAACTGTGAAGGACCTCGGCGTTACTCTCGGCCCTGATCTCTCTTTTGAAGAACATATCAAGACTGTTTCAAGGACAGATTTTTTCCATCTAAGTAACATTGCAAAAATCAGAAACCTTCTGTCCAAAAATTATGCAGAAAAATTAATCCATGCTTTTGTTACTTCTAAGTTGGACTACTGCAATGCTCTACTTTCCGGCTATCCGGATAAAGCACTAAATAAACTTCAGTTAGTGCTAAATACGGCTGCTAGAATCCTGACTAGAACCCAAAAATGTGATCATATTACTCCAGTGCTAGCCTCCCTACACTGCCTTCCTGTTAAGGCAAGGGCTGATTTCAAGGTATTACTGCTAACCTACAAAGCATTACATGGGCTTGCTCCTACCTATCTTTCCGATTTGGTCCTGCCGTACATACCTACACGTACGCTACGGTCACAAGACGCAGGCCTCCTAATTGTCCCTAGAATTTCTAAGCAAACAGCTGGAGGCAGGGCTTTCTCCTATAGAGCTCAATTTTTATGGAATGGTCTGCCTACCCATGTGAGAGACGCAGACTCAGTCTCAACCTTTAAGTCTTTACTGAAGACTCATCTCTTCAGTAGGTCCTATGATTAAGTGTAGTCTGGCCCAGGGGTGTGAAGGTGAACGGAAAGGCTGGAGCAACGAACCGCCCTTGCTGTCTCTGCCTGGCCGGTTCCACTCTCTCCACTGGGATTCTCTGCCTCTAACCCTATTACAGGGGCTGAGTCACTGGCTTACTGGTGTTCTTCCATGCCGTCCCTGGGAGGGGTGCGTCACTTGAGTGGGTTGAGTCACTGACGTGGTCTTCCTGTCTGGGTTGGCGCCCCCCCCCCCCCCCTTGGGTTGTGCCGTGGCGGAGATCTTTGTGGGCTATACTCGGCCTTGTCTCAGGATGGTAAGTTGGTGGTTGGAGATATCCCTCCAGTGGTGTGGGGGCTGTGCTTTGGTAAAGTGGGTGGAGTTGTATCCTGCCTGTTTGGCCCTGTCCGGGGGTTTCATCGGATGGGGCCACAGTGTCTCCTGACCCCTCCTGTCTCAGCCTCCAGTATTTATGCTGCAGTAGTTTATGTGTCGGGGGGCTAGGGTCAGTCTGTTGCATCTGGAGTATTTCTCTTGTCTTATCCGGTGTCCTGTGTGAATTTAAATATGCTCTCTCTAATTCTCTCTTTCTCTCTTTCTTTCTTTCTCTCTCTCAGAGGACCTGAGCCCTAGGACCATGCCTCAGGACTACCTGGCATGATGACTCCTTGCTGTCCCCAGTCCACCTGGCCGTGCTGCTGCTCCAGTTTCAACTGTTCTGCCTGCGGCTATGGAACCCTGACCTGTTCACCGGACGTGCTACCTGTCCCCGACCTGCTGTTCTCAACTCTCTAGAGACAGCAGGAGCGGTAGAGAAACTCTCAAAGATCGGCTATGAAAAAGCCAACTGACACTTACTCTTGAGTTGCTGACTTGTTGCACCCTCGACAACTACTATGATTATTATTATTTGACCATGCTGGTCATTTATGAACATTTTAACATCTTGACCATGTTCTGTTATAATATCCACCCGGCACAGCCAGAAGAGGACTGGCCACCCCTCATAGCCTGGTTCCTCTCTAGGTTTCTTCCTAGGTTTTGGCCTTTCTAGGGAGTTTTTCCTAGGGAGTTTTTCCTAGCCACCGTGCTTCTTTCACATGCATTGCTTGCTATTTGGGGTTTTAGGCTGGGTTTCTGTACAGCACTTTGAGATATCAGCTGATGTACGAAGGGCTATATAAATACATTTGATTTGATTTGATTCTGGAAACATTTTATGAGAACGTTGCAAGAACACATGCTAAACGCGGAACTAGAAAGAGCTCGGTTTGTTGTTTTTGTAAAGTTTCTGAAAACGTTTTTTCTTGGTTCTTGCTGGGACCGCTAAACCCTAAAGTCTGAAGAGCAGCTAGTCTAGCTGTTAGCTATCAAGCTAAACAGGTTTCCGCGACGCGGTTAGCCCTTGTGGCGGGACTGCGGATAGTCCCGGGATTGTGGCTGTTTAAATCTATACTGTTTGTTGCTGTTTCCATCGGCCCTGCAAGCTATGCTGGTTGGAATTGCATGGAGTTGAAAAGTGTTGTTTCTAAATACTGGTGGAGTCAATTAATAAAAGAATGGACAATCTGACCAGAGAAGTTCTCCCAGTGTCAGCTGGCTCGATAAGTTTAAACAGGAGAACAGCAAGATGACAGCAATCTGTAAGTCATTGAAAGAGGACATCAGTTCTGCATGTGAATCCATGATAACAATGATTGAGAAATCAGATTATGTCGAGGGACAATCAAGGCGGAACAACATTGTTGTGGAAGGAATTGCAGAATTTCCACATGACACCTGGATGGAGTCTGAGGACATAGTGAGGGAAATGATCACTGAGAAACTGAAGATGGACCACAAGACGATTGAGGTAGAGAGTGCGTCCACTGGACTGGAAACCCAACACCGGCCCAGGTGACAGGCCCAGGCCGATAGTGGTCAAGTTCCTAAGGTTCAAGGACAAGGTAGCTGTTCTGGACAGAGCCAAGAACTTAAGAGAAACGTACATCTTCCTCAACAAGGACTATCCTGAAGCTGTGCGCCAGAAGAGGAAAGAACTTATCCCAGCCATGAAAGCTGCCAGAGCATGTGGGGACCTTGCTTACATCTGCTATGATAGGCTCATTGTCCACCCTACCTCCCAAAAGCCTGGAAGAGATGAGAGAGCCAAGCCTGTGGGTTTTTAGCTTCAACCCCACAGCACACACACACACACACACACCAACTGGTTGCTGGACTGCCGAATAATGTTGTTTTTGTTAGTTTTCTCTTGTTTTGTTTCTTCTTTTCCATAGTATGTCTATCTCTGATAAGCTACCCAGGAAATGGCAAAAAAATCCCATATTAATATATGCAGCCTTAGAAATAAGGTTTATGAAAACAATAGCATGTTAACTAACATGAGATAACATTGATATATTAACCATTTCTTTGACTCACTTAGATAATTCATTTGATGACACCGCATTAGCAATACAAGGATATAACATCTACAGAAGAGACAGGAATGCCTATGGGGAGGTGTTGCTGTACATATTCAGAGTCATATCCCTGTAATGCCTAGAGAAGATCTCATGTCAAGTGTTACAAGTATTGTGGTTGCAGGTTTACCTGCCAAATCTAAAGCCTATTACTTTAGGGTGTTGCTATAGGTCACCAAGTGCAGACAGTCAATATCTAGATAATGTGTGTGAAATGCTTGATAGTGTGTGTGATGTTAATAACGTAGGTCTATTTCCTGGGTGACCTGAACATTGACTGGTTAGCAACTAGCTGTCCTCTCAAGAGGAAGCTTCTAACTGTGGCTAATGCCTGTAATATGACCCAGGTTATCACTCAACCAACTAAAGTGTATACCAATAATGTTGGATCTGTGACATCCACTTGTATTGATCATATCTTCACTAATGCTGCAGAGCTTTGCTCCAAAGCAATATCAGTTCCCATTGGCTGTAGTGACCATAACATTGTGACAATTGTGACAAATTTGTTTACATTCCTGTTAGTGAGCATTTCTCCTTTGCTAAATAATCCATCCACCTGACAGGTGTGGCATATCAAGAAGCTGATTAAACAGCATGATCATTACAAAGGTGCACCTTGTGCTGGGGACAATAAAAGGCCACTGTAAAATGTGCAGTTTTGTCATACAACACAATGCCACAGATGTTTTGAGAGAGTGTGCAATTGGCATGCTGACCTCTGGAATGTCCACCAGAGCTGTTGACAGAGAATTGAATGTTAATTTCTCTACCATAAACTGCCTCCAACATTGTTTTATAGAATTTGGTAGTACATCCAACCAGCCTCACAACCGCAGACCACGTGTATGACATTGTGTGGGCAAGCGGTTTGCTGATGTCAACATTGTGAACAGAGTGCCCCATTGGTGGAGGTGGGGTTATGATATGGGCAGGCATAAGAATTTTATCGATGGCAATTTGAATTCACATAGATACCGTGATGAGATCCTGAGACGCATTGTTATGCCATTCATCCGCCGACATCATCTGTACACAATTCTTGGAAGCTGAAAATGTCCCAGTTCTTCCATGGCCTGCATACTCACCAGACATGTCTCCACCCATTGAGCATGTTTGGGGTGCTCTGGATTGACGTGTATGACAGCGTGTTCCAGTTCTTGCCAATATCCAGAAACTTCGCACAGCCATTGAAGAGGAGTGGCACAACATTCCACAGGCTACAATCAACAGCCTGATCAACTTTATGCGAAGGAGATGTGTCGCGCGGCATAAGGCAAAATAGTGGTCACACCAGATACTGACTGCTTTTCTGATCCATGCCCGTACCTTTTTTTTTATAGGTATCTGTGACCAAGAGATGCATATCTGTATTCCCAGTCATGTAAATGCATAGATTAGGGCCTAATGAATTTATTTCAATTGACTGATTTCATTATATCAACTGTAACGCAGTAAAATCTTTGAAATTGTTGCATGTTGTGTTTTATATTTTTATTCAGTATATAAACATGATTACATACTGTATTATAGTCAACTATTGCTGTACATATACTATTCTATCCTACGTATTCTTCAGATATAAAACATATTCTATCCACATACGCTCTATAATGTCTATACATCCCATCACATACAGCATCAGTCAAAAGTTTGGACACACCTACTCATTCAAGTGTTTTTCTTTATTTTCACTATATTCTACATTGTAGAATATAATATGGACTTGGTCTTTTATCAAATATCTTCTGTATACCAACCCTACCTTGTCACAACACAACTAATTGTCTCAAACGCATTGGCTCCACAAATGAACGTTTAACAAGGCACACCTGTTAATTGAAATGCATTCCAGGTGACTACCTTATGAAGCTGGTTGAGAGAATGCCAAGAGTGTGCAAAGCTGTCATAAAGGCAAAGAGTGGCTACTTTGAAGAATCTCAAATACAACATATATTTTGATTTGTTTAACACTTTTTTGCTCATTAAGCATAGTAGATTGTTTAACTTTGTCCTCTGTTACCATGCACAGCTCAAACAAATCATTTGTGATACCTGTGCTATGGTAAAAGTTGTTAATTTGTATTTTGACTCAGAAAGTGATCTTGAGGTCTGTTTCCTGTTTCCGGTCACAACTTGCAGACTTGTTTACGTGCTGCTGTGTGTTTTGTTGCCAATCTTACTTTGCTACCTGACAACTTCACGGTTTTTACTTTTTGATTACCGTATATTTTTAGTTTTCCCTCACTCAACTTTTTTCATTCAACTTTTTCACTCCGGAGGATTTATCTGGACATGGTTCGTCATGAGATCCAACAGCCGAAGCTAAGTAGTAACATTAACATGATGCCTTCTAATTGCAGCCGTTGTACTCATAATATACAGGAAAACGATCGCCTTATGGCGAGGATAGCTGTGCTGCAAGCCCAGCTTCAGACGCAATCGTTAGGCAAGGGCAATTTCAGTGTAGGAAAGGATGAAACAGCGTCTGTGCCACCAGTAAGTACAGATAGTAACGTTAGTATAAACCCCCTTGCACGGTCCCCGCAGCAGGACAACTTTCTCATGGCTTCTGGAGGGAAACGCTGTAGGAATGCTCAACCGGTGTCGCTTATTCAGCCGACAGAAACTTTCAATCGGTTCTCCCCATCAAGCGAGTCGGAGTCAGAGGCTGAGACTTCTCTGGTCTCTACTCCTCCCGTTATGGGGTCTGAGACGCCGAAGCCTCCCACCATTAGCTCTGACAAATTGAAAACCCTAGTCATTGGCGACTCCATTATCCGTAGTATTAGACTTAAAACGAATCATCCAGCGGTCATACACTGTTTACCAGGGGGCAGGGCTACCGACGTTAAGGCTAATCTGAAGATGGTGCTGGCTAAAGCTAAAACTGGCGAGTGTAGAGAGTATAACATGTCCAACATGTCCAACATGTCTCTGTACCTACTCACTGCCACAGTCATACTCTGGACCTAGTTTTGTCCCATGGAATAAATGTTGTGGATCTTAATGTTTTTCCTCATAATCCTGGACTATCGGACCACCATGTTATTACGTTTGTAATCGCAACAAATAATCTGCTCAGACCCCAACCAAGGAGCATTAAAAGTCGTGCTATAAATTCTCAGACAACCCAAAGATTCCTTGATGCCCTTCCAGGCTCCCTCTGCCTACCCAAGGACGTCAGAGGACAAAAATCAGTTAACCACCTAACTGAGGAACTCAATTTAATCTTGCGCAATACCCTAGATGCAGTTGCACCCCTAAAAACTAAAAACATTTGTCTTAAGAAACTAGCTCCCTGGTATACAGAAAATACACAAGCTCTGAAGCAAGCTTCCAGAAAATTGGAACGGAAATGGCGCCACACCAAACTGGAAGTCTTCCGACTAGCTTGGAAAGACAGTACCTTGCAGTATCGAAGAGCCCTCACTGCTGCTCGATCATCCTATTTTTCCAACTTAATTGAGGAAAATAAGAACAATCCGAAATTTCTTTTTGATACTGTCGCAAAGCTAACTAAAAAGCAGCATTCCCCAAGAGAGGATGGCTTTCACTTCAGCAGTAATGAATTCATGAACTTCTTTGAGGCTAAAGATCATGATCATTAGAAAGCAAATTACGGACTCCTCTTTAAATCTGCGTATTCCTCCAAAGCTCCGTTGTCCTGAGTCTGCACAACTCTGCCAGGACCTAGGATCAAGGGAGACACTAAAGTGTTTTAGTACTATATCTCTTGACACAATGATGAAAATAATCATGGCCTCTAAACCTTCAAGCTGCTTACTGGACCCTATTCCAACTAAACTATTGAAAGAGCTGCTTCCTGTGCTTGGCCCTCCTATGTTGAACATAATAAACGGCTTCCTATCCACCGGATGTGTACCAAACTCACTAAAAGTGGTAGTAATATAGCCTCTCTTGAAAAAGCCAAATCTTGACCCAGAAATTATAAAAAACTATCAGCCTATATCGAATCTTCCATTCCTCTCAAAAGTTTTAGAAAAAGCTGTTGCGCAGCAACTCACTGCCTTCCTGAAGACAAACAATCTATACGAAACGCTTCAGTCTGGTTTTAGACCCCATCATAGCACTGAGACTGCACTTGTGAAGGTGGTAAATGACCTTTTAATGACGTTAGACCGAGGCTCTGCATCTGTCCTCGTGCTCCTAGATCTTAGTGCTGCTTTTGATATCATCGATCACCACATTCTTTTGGAGAGATTGGAAACCCAAATTGGTCTACATGGACAAGTTCTGGCCTGGTTTAGATCTTATCTGTCGGAAAGATATCAGTTTGTCTCTGTGAATGGTTTGCCCTCTGACAAATCAACTGTAAATTTCGGTGTTCCTCAAGGTTCCGTTTTAGGACCACTATTGTTTTCACTATATATTTTACCTCTTGGGGATGTCATTCGAAAACATAATGTTAAATTTCACTGCTATGCATATGACACACAGCTGTACATTTCAATGAAACATGGTGAAGCCCCAAAATTGCCCTCGCTAGAAGCCTGTGTTTCAGACATAAGGAAGTGGATGGCTGCAAACTTTCAACTTTTAAACTCGGACAAAACAGAGATGCTTGTTCTAGGTCCCAAGAAACAAAGAGATCTTCTGTTGAATCTGACAATTAATCTGGATGGTTGTACAGTCGTCTCAAATAAAACTGTGAAGGACCTCGGCGTTACTCTCGGCCCTGATCTCTCTTTTGAAGAACATATCAAGACTGTTTCAAGGACAGATTTTTTCCATCTAAGTAACATTGCAAAAATCAGAAACCTTCTGTCCAAAAATTATGCAGAAAAATTAATCCATGCTTTTGTTACTTCTAAGTTGGACTACTGCAATGCTCTACTTTCCGGCTATCCGGATAAAGCACTAAATAAACTTCAGTTAGTGCTAAATACGGCTGCTAGAATCCTGACTAGAACCCAAAAATGTGATCATATTACTCCAGTGCTAGCCTCCCTACACTGCCTTCCTGTTAAGGCAAGGGCTGATTTCAAGGTATTACTGCTAACCTACAAAGCATTACATGGGCTTGCTCCTACCTATCTTTCCGATTTGGTCCTGCCGTACATACCTACACGTACGCTACGGTCACAAGACGCAGGCCTCCTAATTGTCCCTAGAATTTCTAAGCAAACAGCTGGAGGCAGGGCTTTCTCCTATAGAGCTCAATTTTTATGGAATGGTCTGCCTACCCATGTGAGAGACGCAGACTCAGTCTCAACCTTTAAGTCTTTACTGAAGACTCATCTCTTCAGTAGGTCCTATGATTAAGTGTAGTCTGGCCCAGGGGTGTGAAGGTGAACGGAAAGGCTGGAGCAACGAACCGCCCTTGCTGTCTCTGCCTGGCCGGTTCCACTCTCTCCACTGGGATTCTCTGCCTCTAACCCTATTACAGGGGCTGAGTCACTGGCTTACTGGTGTTCTTCCATGCCGTCCCTGGGAGGGGTGCGTCACTTGAGTGGGTTGAGTCACTGACGTGGTCTTCCTGTCTGGGTTGGCGCCCCCCCCCCCCCCCTTGGGTTGTGCCGTGGCGGAGATCTTTGTGGGCTATACTCGGCCTTGTCTCAGGATGGTAAGTTGGTGGTTGGAGATATCCCTCCAGTGGTGTGGGGGCTGTGCTTTGGTAAAGTGGGTGGAGTTGTATCCTGCCTGTTTGGCCCTGTCCGGGGGTTTCATCGGATGGGGCCACAGTGTCTCCTGACCCCTCCTGTCTCAGCCTCCAGTATTTATGCTGCAGTAGTTTATGTGTCGGGGGGCTAGGGTCAGTCTGTTGCATCTGGAGTATTTCTCTTGTCTTATCCGGTGTCCTGTGTGAATTTAAATATGCTCTCTCTAATTCTCTCTTTCTCTCTTTCTTTCTTTCTCTCTCTCAGAGGACCTGAGCCCTAGGACCATGCCTCAGGACTACCTGGCATGATGACTCCTTGCTGTCCCCAGTCCACCTGGCCGTGCTGCTGCTCCAGTTTCAACTGTTCTGCCTGCGGCTATGGAACCCTGACCTGTTCACCGGACGTGCTACCTGTCCCCGACCTGCTGTTCTCAACTCTCTAGAGACAGCAGGAGCGGTAGAGAAACTCTCAAAGATCGGCTATGAAAAAGCCAACTGACACTTACTCTTGAGTTGCTGACTTGTTGCACCCTCGACAACTACTATGATTATTATTATTTGACCATGCTGGTCATTTATGAACATTTTAACATCTTGACCATGTTCTGTTATAATATCCACCCGGCACAGCCAGAAGAGGACTGGCCACCCCTCATAGCCTGGTTCCTCTCTAGGTTTCTTCCTAGGTTTTGGCCTTTCTAGGGAGTTTTTCCTAGGGAGTTTTTCCTAGCCACCGTGCTTCTTTCACATGCATTGCTTGCTATTTGGGGTTTTAGGCTGGGTTTCTGTACAGCACTTTGAGATATCAGCTGATGTACGAAGGGCTATATAAATACATTTGATTTGATTTGATTCTGGAAACATTTTATGAGAACGTTGCAAGAACACATGCTAAACGCGGAACTAGAAAGAGCTCGGTTTGTTGTTTTTGTAAAGTTTCTGAAAACGTTTTTTCTTGGTTCTTGCTGGGACCGCTAAACCCTAAAGTCTGAAGAGCAGCTAGTCTAGCTGTTAGCTATCAAGCTAAACAGGTTTCCGCGACGCGGTTAGCCCTTGTGGCGGGACTGCGGATAGTCCCGGGATTGTGGCTGTTTAAATCTATACTGTTTGTTGCTGTTTCCATCGGCCCTGCAAGCTATGCTGGTTGGAATTGCATGGAGTTGAAAAGTGTTGTTTCTAAATACTGGTGGAGTCAATTAATAAAAGAATGGACAATCTGACCAGAGAAGTTCTCCCAGTGTCAGCTGGCTCGATAAGTTTAAACAGGAGAACAGCAAGATGACAGCAATCTGTAAGTCATTGAAAGAGGACATCAGTTCTGCATGTGAATCCATGATAACAATGATTGAGAAATCAGATTATGTCGAGGGACAATCAAGGCGGAACAACATTGTTGTGGAAGGAATTGCAGAATTTCCACATGACACCTGGATGGAGTCTGAGGACATAGTGAGGGAAATGATCACTGAGAAACTGAAGATGGACCACAAGACGATTGAGGTAGAGAGTGCGTCCACTGGACTGGAAACCCAACACCGGCCCAGGTGACAGGCCCAGGCCGATAGTGGTCAAGTTCCTAAGGTTCAAGGACAAGGTAGCTGTTCTGGACAGAGCCAAGAACTTAAGAGAAACGTACATCTTCCTCAACAAGGACTATCCTGAAGCTGTGCGCCAGAAGAGGAAAGAACTTATCCCAGCCATGAAAGCTGCCAGAGCATGTGGGGACCTTGCTTACATCTGCTATGATAGGCTCATTGTCCACCCTACCTCCCAAAAGCCTGGAAGAGATGAGAGAGCCAAGCCTGTGGGTTTTTAGCTTCAACCCCACAGCACACACACACACACACACACCAACTGGTTGCTGGACTGCCGAATAATGTTGTTTTTGTTAGTTTTCTCTTGTTTTGTTTGTTCTTTTCCATAGTATGTCTATCTCTGATAAGCTACCCAGGAAATGGCAAAAAAATCCCATATTAATATATGCAGCCTTAGAAATAAGGTTTATGAAAACAATAGCATGTTAACTAACATGAGATAACATTGATATATTAACCATTTCTTTGACTCACTTAGATAATTCATTTGATGACACCGCATTAGCAATACAAGGATATAACATCTACAGAAGAGACAGGAATGCCTATGGGGAGGTGTTGCTGTACATATTCAGAGTCATATCCCTGTAATGCCTAGAGAAGATCTCATGTCAAGTGTTACAAGTATTGTGGTTGCAGGTTTACCTGCCAAATCTAAAGCCTATTACTTTAGGGTGTTGCTATAGGTCACCAAGTGCAGACAGTCAATATCTAGATAATGTGTGTGAAATGCTTGATAGTGTGTGTGATGTTAATAACGTAGGTCTATTTCCTGGGTGACCTGAACATTGACTGGTTAGCAACTAGCTGTCCTCTCAAGAGGAAGCTTCTAACTGTGGCTAATGCCTGTAATATGACCCAGGTTATCACTCAACCAACTAAAGTGTATACCAATAATGTTGGATCTGTGACATCCACTTGTATTGATCATATCTTCACTAATGCTGCAGAGCTTTGCTCCAAAGCAATATCAGTTCCCATTGGCTGTAGTGACCATAACATTGTGACAATAACAAGGAAAGCCAAAGTGGCAAAGGTTGGGCCTAAATGTTTTCTCAGGGCTCTTCTGTTGAAGATGTAAAAATAAACATATTTATACTGAACAAAAACATAAATGCAAAATGTAAAGTGTTGGTCCCATGTTTCATGAGCTGAAATAAAAGATCCCAGAAATGTTCCAAATGTACAAAAAGTGTATTTCAAAAATTGTCTGTGAACAAATTTGTTTACATTCCTGTTAGTGAGCATTTCTCCTTTGCTAAATAATCCATCCACCTGACAGGTGTGGCATATCAAGAAGCTGATTAAACAGCATGATCATTACAAAGGTGCACCTTGTGCTGGGGACAATAAAAGGCCACTGTAAAATGTGCAGTTTTGTCATACAACACAATGCCACAGATGTTTTGAGAGAGTGTGCAATTGGCATGCTGACCTCTGGAATGTCCACCAGAGCTGTTGACAGAGAATTGAATGTTAATTTCTCTACCATAAACTGCCTCCAACATTGTTTTATAGAATTTGGTAGTACATCCAACCAGCCTCACAACCGCAGACCACGTGTATGACATTGTGTGGGCAAGCGGTTTGCTGATGTCAACATTGTGAACAGAGTGCCCCATTGGTGGAGGTGGGGTTATGATATGGGCAGGCATAAGAATTTTATCGATGGCAATTTGAATTCACATAGATACCGTGATGAGATCCTGAGACGCATTGTTATGCCATTCATCCGCCGACATCATCTGTACACAATTCTTGGAAGCTGAAAATGTCCCAGTTCTTCCATGGCCTGCATACTCACCAGACATGTCTCCACCCATTGAGCATGTTTGGGGTGCTCTGGATTGACGTGTATGACAGCGTGTTCCAGTTCTTGCCAATATCCAGAAACTTCGCACAGCCATTGAAGAGGAGTGGCACAACATTCCACAGGCTACAATCAACAGCCTGATCAACTTTATGCGAAGGAGATGTGTCGCGCGGCATAAGGCAAAATAGTGGTCACACCAGATACTGACTGCTTTTCTGATCCATGCCCGTACCTTTTTTTTTATAGGTATCTGTGACCAAGAGATGCATATCTGTATTCCCAGTCATGTAAATGCATAGATTAGGGCCTAATGAATTTATTTCAATTGACTGATTTCATTATATCAACTGTAACGCAGTAAAATCTTTGAAATTGTTGCATGTTGTGTTTTATATTTTTATTCAGTATATAAACATGATTACATACTGTATTATAGTCAACTATTGCTGTACATATACTATTCTATCCTACGTATTCTTCAGATATAAAACATATTCTATCCACATACGCTCTATAATGTCTATACATCCCATCACATACAGCATCAGTCAAAAGTTTGGACACACCTACTCATTCAAGTGTTTTTCTTTATTTTCACTATATTCTACATTGTAGAATATAATATGGACTTGGTCTTTTATCAAATATCTTCTGTATACCAACCCTACCTTGTCACAACACAACTAATTGTCTCAAACGCATTGGCTCCACAAATGAACGTTTAACAAGGCACACCTGTTAATTGAAATGCATTCCAGGTGACTACCTTATGAAGCTGGTTGAGAGAATGCCAAGAGTGTGCAAAGCTGTCATAAAGGCAAAGAGTGGCTACTTTGAAGAATCTCAAATACAACATATATTTTGATTTGTTTAACACTTTTTTGGTTACTACATGATTCCATTGTTATTTCATAGTTTTGATGTCTTCACTGTTATTCTGCAAATAAAGAAAAACCCTGGAATGAGTAGGTGTGTCCAACCTTTTGACTGGTACTGTATGTGATGGGATGTATAGACATTGTAGACCATATGTGGATAGAATATGCTTTATATCTGAAGAGTACATAGGATAGAATAGTATATGTACAGCAATAGCTGTTTCTAGGCCGTCATTGAAAATAAGAATTTGTTCTTAAATGACTTGCCTAGTTAAATAAAGGTAAAATAAAAATGTTAAATAAAAATAGTTGCCTAGAATACACTATGTAATAATGTTTACATACTGGAAAAAACAGTATGCAAACATTATTAAAGTGACCAGTGTTTCATGATTAAAGTAACCAGTGTACATAGGGCAGTAGCCTCTAAGGTGCAGGGTTGAATAACCGGGTGGTAGCCAGCTAGTGACAGTGACTAAGTTCAGGGCAGTGTACTGGATGGAGTCCGGCTATAGAGTATCACAGTATGAGTCATAATACCCATAAAACCTAGATGTCAAACAGGAAAATAGTTCAAATTGTTTTTCCCCCATTCATTTTTCCCAAACTTTTTTTTTTAACTTAAAATGGCGTTTTGATAACCATGTAAATCTCTTTAGGACAAGGTGACTTTTATCAATATATTCACCTGTATTTATCCCCCAGCAGCCCAACCTTAATGAGCTTTGTGGGTATTATGGTGTTGAAGGCTGAGCTGTAGTCAATGAAAAGCATTCTTACGTAGGTATTCCTCTTGTCAAGATGGGATAGGGCAGTGTGCAGTGCGATGGCGAATGCATCATCCATGGATCTATTGGGCCATATGCAAATTGCAGTGTCGGGTAAGGGTGTCGGGTAAGTTGGCAGTGATATGATCTTTAACTAGCCTCTCAAAGTACTTCATGATGACAGAAGTGAATGCTAAGGGACAACAGGTATTTAGTTCAGTTACCTTTGCTTTCCTTGTTACAGTAAGAATGGTGGACATCTTGAAGTAAGTGGGGACAGCAGACTAGGATAGGGAGAGATTGAAAATGTCCTAAAACACTCCAGCCAGCTGGTCTGTGCATGCTCTGAGGACGCGGCTAGGGATGCCGTCTGGGCCTGCATCCTTGTGAGGGTTAACACGTTTAAATGTCTAACTTCGGCCACGGAGAATGACAGCCCACATTCCTTAGGAGCCGGCCGCGTCGGTGGCACTTTGTTATCCTCAAAGCGGGCGAAGAAGGTGTTTAGCTTGTCTGGGAGCAAGACGACCCCTGTTCGCTATGTGGCTGGTTTTCCCTTTGTAATCCGTGACCGTCTGTAGACCCTGCCACATACGTCTCGTGTCTGAGCCGTTCAATTGCGACTCCACTTTGTACTGATGTTTTGCCTGTTTGATTGCCTTATGGAGGGAATAACTACACTGTTTGTATTAAACCATATTCCCAGTCACCTTGCCATGGTTAAATGCGGTGGTTCGCGCTTTCAGTTTTGTGCGAATGCTGCCATCTATCCACGGTTTCTGATTTGGGTAGGTTTTAATAGTCACAGTGGGAACAACAACTCAGTCACCGTGTCAGTGTATACGTCGATGTTATTCTCAGAGGCTAACTAGTCCGCGTGATCAAAACAATCTTGAAACATGGATTCCGATTGGTCAGACCAGCGTTGAATAGACCCTAGCATGGGTACTTCCTGTTTGAGTTTCTGCCTATAGGAAGGGATGAAAGTCATAATCTAATTTGCCGAAGGCAGGGTGGGGAGGGCCTTGTAGGCATCCCGGAAGTTGGAGTAGCAGTGGTCGATTGTTTTAGCAGCGCGAGTACGACAGTCAATGTGTTGATAGAACTTTGGTAGCGTTTTCCTCCAATTTGCTTTGTTAAAATCCCCAGCTACAATAAATGTGGCCTCAGGATATGTGGTTTCCAGTTTGCACAAAGTCCAGTGTAGTTCCTTGAGGGCTGTCGTGGTGTCAGCTTGAGGGGGAATATACATGGCTGTGACTATAACCGAAGAGAATTCTCTTGGGAGGTAATATGGTCTGCATTTGATTGTGAGGTATTCCAGGTCGGGTGAACTAAAGGACTTGAGTTTCTGTATGTTATCATAATCACACCATGAGTAGTTAATCATGAAATACACCACCCCCCCTTTCTTCTTCACGGAGAGTTCTTCATTCCTGTCTGTGCGATGTACTGAACCCAGCTGGCTGTATGGATGGAGACACTATATCCGGAGAGAGCCATGATTCTGTGAAACAGAGTATTTTACAATGAATCCTCGCCCTGAGCTCGTCTACTTTATTGTCCAGAGACTGAACATTAGCGAGTAATATACTCGGAAGCGGTGGGTGGTGTGCACCACCTCCTGAGTTGGACTAGACTAGTTCCACTCCGAATACCTTTTCTCCGCCAGCGGCATTTTGGAGCAGCCTCCAAAAGTTCAACAAAGGATCCAATTTGAGGAAAGTCGTATTCCTGGTCGTAATGCTAATGAGTTACTGCCGCTCTGATATCCAAAAGTTATTTCCGGCTGTATGTAATAACACAAAAAACTTTCTGGGCTAATAATGTAAGAAATAACACACAAAAAAACTAAATACTGCAAAGTTTCTTAGGAGCTAGAAGCAGAGCTGCCATGTCTGTCGGTGCCATCTTTGTCCTTAACTGCACATACAGATCTAACATAAACAACATACATTCCAGTCTTTCCTGGTTGAGGGCTGACAAGAGATTACTGCATCAATTCTTGTTTTTGTGAGAAATATTATTGTGGAAATTTCCAAATTGTCTGTATAATCAACTTACATATAGCTCTAACAGACTTTTTCCACATTTTGTTTACGTTATAGCCTTATTCTAAAATGTATTAAATATTTTATTCCTGATCAATCTACACACAATACCCCATAGTGACAAACAGGTTTTCAGAAATGTTTGTAAATTTATACAATTTTTAAAATGAAAATACCTTATTTATATAAGTATTCAGACTCTTTGCTATGAGGCTCGAAATTGAGCTCAGGTGAATCCTGTTTCCATTGATCAATCTTGAGATGTTTCTACAACTTGATTGGAGTCCACCTGTGGTAAATTCAATTGATTGCACATGTTTTGGGAAGGCACACACCTGTCTATATAAGGTCCCACAGTTGACAGTGCATGTCAGAGCAAACACCAAGCCATAAGGTCGTATTGTCCATAGAGCTCCGAGACAGGATTGTGTCGAGGCACAGATCTGGGGAAGGGTACTGAAACATTTCTGCATCATTGAAGGTCCCCAAGAACACAGTGGACTCCATCATTCTTAAATGGAAGTTTGGAACCACCAAGACTCTTCCTTAAGTTGGTCGCCCGGCCAAACTGAGCAATTGGGGGAGAAGGGCCTTGGTAAGGGAGGTGACCATGAACCCGATGGTCATTCTGACAGAGCTCCAGAGTTCCTCTGTGGAGATGGGAGAACCTTACAGATGGATAACCATCTCTGCAGAACTCCACCAATCAGGCCTTTATGGTAGAGTTGCCAGACGGAAGCCACTCCTCAGTAAAAGACACATGACAGCCCGCGTGGAGTTTGCTTAAAACCTCTTTGGGCTAGGTGGGATGCTAGCACGAAATACAAAATACAAAAATCGTAATATTAAACATTCATGAAAATACAAGTGTCTTACATCGTTTAAAAGCTTAACTTCTTGTTAATCCAACCGCGTTGTAAGATTTAAAAAAGGCTTTACGGCAAAAGCATACCATGTGATTATCTCAGGACAGTGCCCCATATACACCAGCATTAAAAACATTTTCCCAAACCAGCAGAGGTGTCACAAAAATCATAAATAGCAATAAAATAAATCACTTACCTTTGAAGATCTCCCTCTGTTTGCAATCCCAAGGTTCCCAGCTCACAACAAATGGTCGTTTTGTTCGATAAAGTCCTTCTTTATATCCCCAAAAAATCAGTTTAGTTGGCACGTTTGATTCAGTAATCCACCCATTTCACTCGTTCAACATGCAGACAAAGGAATACCAAAGTTACTGGTAAACTTCGTCCAAACAAGTCAAACAACGTTTCTAATCAATCCTGAGGTACCCTAATATGTAAATAAACGATTAAATTTAAGACACAATGTAGTATGTTCAATACCTGAGATAAATAACGAAGTGCGCGCCACAAGACTACAGTCCTAATAAGAGACACCTTGAAAAACTACTAGCTCAAAAAACAAGCCTGAAACCCTTTCTAAAGACTGTTGAAATCTAATGGAAGCCATAGGAACTGCAATCTGGGAGGAATTCCTTTGAATATCCCATAGACAAGCATTGGAATGGCCTGTGACCTCAAAAATAAAGAATTCCGGATGGATTCTCCTCATGTTGTCACCTGCCATATCAGTTCTGTTATACTCACAGACATTATTTCAACGGTTTTAGAAACTTCAGGGTGTTTTCTATCCAATGCTACCAATTATATGCATATCCTAGCTTCTGAGCCTGAGTAACAGGCAGTTTACTTTGGGCATGTCAGTCATCTGAACTTCCGAATACTGCCCCCTAGCCTTAAGAAGTTGAGAGCACCTAAAGGACTCTCAGACCATGAGAAACAAGATTCTCTGGTCTGATGTAACCAAGATTGAACTCTTTGGCCTGATTGCCAAGCGTCACATCTGGAGGAAACCTGGCACCATCCCTACGGTGAAGCATGGTGGTGGCGGCATTATGCTGTGGGGATGTTTTTCAGCATCAAGGACTAGGAGACTAGTCAATTTCGATGGAAAGATGAACGGAGCAAAGTACAGAGAGATCCTTGATGAAAACCTGCTCCAGAGCACTCAGGACCTGAGACTCGGGCGAGAGTTCACCTTCCAATAGGACAACGACCCTAAACACACAGCCAAAACAACTTAGGGGTGGCTTCGGGACAAGTCTTTGAATGTCCTTGAGTGGCCCAGCCAGAGACTTGAACTCGATCGAACATCTCTGGAGAAACCTGAAAATAGCTGTGCAGCGACGCTCCCCATCCAACGTGACAGAGCTTGAGAGGATCTGCTGAACAGAATTGGAGAAACACCCCAAATACAGGTGTGCCAGGTGTGTGTAGCGTCATACCCAAGAAGACTTGAGGCTGTAATTAGGGAGTTTTTCCTAGCCACCGTGCTTCTACACCTGCATTGCTTGCTGTTTGGGGTTTTAGGCTGGGTTTCTGTACAGCACTTTGAGATATCAGCTGATGTAAGAAGGGCTATATAAATACATTTGATTTGATTTGATTTGTAATTGCTACCAAAGGTGCTTCAACAAAGTACTCAGTAAAGGGTCTGAATACTTATGTAAATGTGATATTTAAGTTTTTTTTGTATCAATTTGCTAAAACTTCAATAAATATGTTTTTGCTTCGTCATTATGGGGTATTGTGTGTAGATTGATGAGAGGGGGAAATAAGGCTGTAACGTAACAAAATGTGGAAAAAGTCAAGGGGTCTGAATATTTTCCGAATGCACTGTACGTACCCCACCAGACATGCCACCAGGGTTCTCTTCACAGTCCCCAAATCCAGAACAAATTCAGTATAATAGTTTTATTACAGTTTTATATAGAGCCATGATCACTTTGTACTCCCTTCTCAAATTACTCAAGCAAACAGCAAAGTGAGCTTTAAAAAAACAAATAAAACAATAACGCCTCTCTCCTATCTGACTTAGACATTACAACTATGTTAATATTTTTAAATTTATGTAAATTGTAAAGTATTTTTGTCTGGAATGTATTTTTCGTTATGTGTCGGGCCCCAGGAAGATTAATTGTTGCCATTGGATCCCAACAACAAAAAACATTCCTGTGTCCAGTTTTCTTAGGGTTAGGAGAATATTCCATCAATGTCACTACACAGAACATGGTTGCCATGTTCTCAGAAAATGTGATATTAACATTCAAAACACGTTTCATGGAACGTTGCAAGAAAATGTATGTGTCCAGTTTCCTTAGGATTAGGAGAATATTCCATCAACGTTCCACCAAACATACAGACATGGATATAGAACTAGACCATAATGTTCTAGACACGTTTCATGGGAACATTGTAAGAACATTTCTGTGTATCAGTTATCAGGACGTCGCCTGATGATTCTAAAGAAACGTTGCACCCCCATTTTTTTTAATTACACCTTGTTAGTTGCCAAGCCCATGACTGGTGAACAGCTGATGCCTTCACAGCTCTTTTTTGTTTGTTGGCAAGGTTACACGCACACAGTGCTTTTAACATGTTTTCAACTTACATATTTAACACATGTGATTACATCGGGCATGTTAATTTATACAGTAATTATTATTCAACATGTCATCACCTGGGATTTGAACTCACAACCTTTTGGTTCACTGCATTCAGATATTCATTCTACACTACCATGTGTGTGGTAGTTATCAGTTACTTTGACTATTCTCTCATCATTGCTTTGATAGTTGTCTAATGTTTGTGGGGCATATTTAACCTTTTTTAATGATACTCCTGAATCACTACGATCAATAAAGTTTTTCTTGAGTGTACTTTTACCAGAGCTGATAGTTACTTCAAAGTGCATTGACCCTATTGCTTACACCTATCAAGTTGTTTCAGATCTACACAAGTGCCTAGGGAGGAGGGGGTTAGGGTTTCTTCTGGACAGAGCCTAACTACACTGGTCAAATATGAACAAGCACTAGAGATATCCCTTATTTGGACAGTGGTTAGGGTGTTTGTCATTGGTGCTGGTGGCCTGGGTTTGAGACGTGCTAGTGGAGTCACCATGCTCTCACATTCCTACTCTCCCCTATCGGGTCTCAAGCCCAGATCACCAGCACCAATGACTAACTCCGATATCACTGTCCCATAAGGGATATCTCTAGGGCATGTGCTTATTGGACCAGTATAGTATAGGGTGAATGCACTTTGAACTAAATCTCAGCTCTGTTAAAGGTAGGCTCAAGAAAATATTTTATTGATCATGGTGATTCAGGAGTATCATTAAAAAAGGTTAATATGCCCCACCAACATTAGTCAACTATACAGAAAGCCCTTAAGTTGCTGAAATACGTGAAGAAAATCAATGATGAGAGAATAGTCAGATAAACTGATACCTGACATGGTGGCGTAGCAGGAAGATTGGAGTACCGTGAACCAAGAGGTTGGACTTCAAAATCCCAGGTTAGGACACGTTGAATAATAATTACTGCAACGTTCTAATTTAACGTGTGTAGAACATTAATAGTGTATATTCTGAGAACATGGTCAGGACGTGTGTTGTTGGTGGGACATTGATGGAATATTCTCCTAAACCATAGAAAACTGGACACGAATGTTCTTGCACCATTCTCTTTAACGCGTCTAGAACATTAATATTTTATGTTCTCAGAACATGGTAACCACATTCTGGGTATGTTTTATTTAACATTACGAGAATGGTCTCTTGGTGATGGGTTCTGACTTCTAAACTTGAAATATGAAATATCCTTGTTCATGGTACGGAGGGAGTGAGGTGAATGCGAGGGGAATGTGTTCTGTCAGAACACATTATTGTTAGACATCAGGTATCCTATGGAAAGGAGAAGGGCCACAGTCTGGTTGCTACACAAGAAGTTCATGATTATCTGTAGGAGGAATTTATATGGTGGAGTCAATGTGCATATGTGCCATGGGCTCGGAATGTTACTGAGTAAGGGAAAGTCAATCCCATGGTTGCTGTCACTGATAAGGGTGGTGTCACGTCCTGACCAGTAAAAGGGGTTATTTGTCATTGTAGTTTGGTCAGGGCGTGGCAGGGGGTGTTTGTTTTGTGTGTTTCGGTGTTTTTGGTTTAGGTTCTATGTTTTCTATTTCTATGTTTAAATCTAGTTCTATTTCTATGTTGGGTTTTTGGTAGGACCTCCAATTAAAGGCAGCTGGTTGTCGTTGCCTCTAATTGGAGGCCATATTTAGTTGAGGTTTGTTTCACTTGTGTTTTGTGGGTGGTTATTTTCTGTATAGCCTGGGAGCCTTATGGAACTGTTTTTCGTCGCTTGTTTATTTTGCTGCGCCTTGGTCCAATCCTCACGATGTCCATGACAGAACCACCCACCAAACAAGGACCAAGCGGCGGGGATTGGAGCACCGAGGAGAAGGATGGACGTGGGAGGCAGAACGACGTTTCTGGGAGAGGAAATTAAGGGAGCTACATGAGGCCGAGAGACATCCCCCCCCCAAAAAATGGGGGGGGGGGCACACGGGGAGTTGGGCAGAGTCTGGATGGAGTCCTGAACCAACTCCCCGTGCTTACCGTGGGGAGCGGGTGACAAGGAGAGCACCGAGCTATGCAGAAATGCGCACGGTGTCGCCCATATGCACGCACAGTCCGGTGCGGCCAGTAAGGGCTCCGCAGCATTGCCGGGCGAGAGTTGGCCGGCAGCCAGGGAGAAGTGCGCCGGCGCAGCGCATCTGGCCACCAGTGCGTCTCCTCGGTCCAGCTTACCCTGCGCCTGCTCTACTCACGGCAGCCCTCATTCTCCAGCATAGCCCAGTTCGCCCTGTGCCAGCGCTCCGCCTGTGCCGGGCTACAGTGACCACTCAGCCAGGACGGGGTGTGCCAGCCCTGAGTTCCAGACCGCTGGTGCACCTCCACGGCCCAGTGTGCCCCGTGCCCGCTCTGCGCACCCAATCTCCTGTAAGTCTCACCAGTCCGGGGAGACCGGTACCAGCTCCACGCAGGAGGCCTCCAGCGACGCTCCTCAGCCCTGAACCTCCAGCGACGCTCCTCAGCCCTGAGCCTCCAGCGACGCTCCCCAGCCCGGAGCCTCCAGCGACGCTCCCCAGCCCGGAGCCTCCAGCGACGCTCCCCAGCCCGGAGCCTCCAGCGACGCTCCCCAGCCCGGAGTCTCCAGCGACGCTCCCCAGCCCGGAGCCTCCAGCGACGCTCCCCAGCCAGGAGGCTCCAGCGACGCTCCCCAGCCAGTAGGCTCCAGCGACGCTCCCCAGCCTAGAGTCTCCTGAACGGGAGCTACGCCCAGGGCCAGAGCCACCTCCGAAGTGGGAGGATTGGGAAGGGGGGGTGTAGCACAGGGACAGTCATTGACGGTGGCCACCCTCCCTTCACTCCCTTTAAGTTTGGGGTTGTTTTTGTGGGGTTTTTGTTTTTGAGGTGCATTCGGGGTCTGCACCTTTGGGGGGGGGGGGTACTGTCACGTCCTGACCAGTAAAAGGGGTTATTTGTCATTGTAGATTGGTCAGGGCGTGGCAGGGGATGTTTGTTTTGTGTGTTTTTGGTTTAGGTTCTATGTTTTCTATTTCTATGTTTAAATCTAGTTTTCTATTTCTATGTTGGGTTTTTGGTAGGACCTTCAATTAGAGGCAGCTGGTTGTCGTTGTCTCTAATTGGAGGCCATATTTAGTTGAGGTTTGTTTCACTTGTGTTTTGTGGTGGTTATTTTCTGTATAGCCTGGGAGCCTTATGGAACTGTTTTTCGTTGTTTGTTTATTTTGTTTAAGTGTTTTCTTTAAATAAATTAAGAAGATGAGCACTTTACCCGCTGCGCCTTGGTCCAATCCTTATGACGTCCATGACAGGTGGATAGCGGTGGATTAGTGAGGAATGGGGGCCGAGGAGGAGACTCAACATAGGAGGAAGGTTTAAATACCAGTGCTTGTATCAACATGTCTTTGTCTGTTCTGTTGTCTGACCCATTGGGTGAACAAGCTTTTCATAGTTGTCAGCCAGTTTTTACCCTGTTATTTAGAACCTAACATTGGAAACAGGAACATTCCTATTAAAACGTTATTTAATTACCTAATGAGACTCTTGGGTGGGGAATAGGCAGGGTGTATGCTAATTAAATACTGTAGCATTTACTATAGTTAACAAAAATTACTTTTGTGCTTTTGCGGACATTACTGCAGTATTTAGTAGAGTTCTGTTATACAGTGAGGGAAAAAAGTATTTGATCCCCTGCTGATTTTGTATGTTTGCCCACTGACAAAGACATGATCAGTCTATAATTTTAATGGTAGGTTTATTTGAACAGTGAGAGACAGAATAACAACAAAAAAATCCAGAAAAACGCATGTCAAATGTTATAAATTGATTTGCATTTTAATGAGGGAAATAAGTATTTGACCCCCTCTCAATCAGAAAGATTTCTGGCTCCCAGGTGTCTTTTAAACAAGTAACGAGCTGAGATTAGGAGCACACTCTTAAAGGGAGTGCTCCAAATCTCAGCTTGTTACCTGTATAAAAGACACCTGTCCACAGAAGCAATCAATCAATCAGATTCCAAACTCTCCACCATGGCCAAGACCAAAGAGCTCTCCAAGGATGTCAGGGACAAGATTGTAGACCTACACAAGGCTGAAATGGGCTACAAGACCATTGCCAAGCAGCTTGGTGAGAAGGTGACAACAGTTGGTGCGATTATTCGCAAATGGAAGAAACACAAAAGAACTGTCAATCTCCCTCGGCCTGGGGCTCCATGCAAGATCTCACCTCGTGGAGTTGCAATGATCATGAGAACGGTGAAGAATCAGCCCAGAACTACACGGAAGGATCTTGTCAATGATCTCAAGGCAGCTGGGACCATAGTCACCAAGAAAACAATTGATTACACACTACGCCGTGAATGACTGAAATCCTGCAGTGCCCGCAAGGTCTCCCTGCTCAAGAAAGCACACATATATGCCCGTCTGAAGTTTGCCAATGAACATCTGAATGATTCAGAGGACAACTGGGTGAAAGTGTTGTGATCAGATGAGACCAAAATGGAGCTCTTTGGCATCAACTCAACTCGCCGTGTTTGGAGGAGGAGGAATGCTGCCTATGACCCCAAGAACACCATCCCCACCGTCAAACATGGAGGTGGAAACATTATGCTTTGGGGTTGTTTTTCTGCTAAGGGGACAGGACAACTTCACCGCATCAAAGGGACGATGGACGGGGCCATGTACCGTCAAATCTTGGGTGAGAACCTCCTTCCCTCAGCCAGGGCATTGAAAATGGGTCATGGATGGGTATTCCAGCATGACAATGACCCAAAACACAGAGCCAAGGCAACAAAGGAGTGGCTCAAGAAGAAGCACATTAAGGTCCTGGAGTGGCCTAGCCAGTCTCCAGACCTTAATCCCATAGAAAATCTGTGGAGGGAGCTGAAGGTTCGAGTTGCCAAACTTCAGCCTCGAAACCTTAATGACTTGGAGAAGATCTGCAAAGAGGAGTGGGACAAAATCCCTCCTGAGATGTGTGCAAACCTGATGGCCAACTACAGGAAACGTCTGACCTCTGTGATTGCCAACAAGGGTTTTGCCACCAAGTACTAAGTCATGTTTTGCAGATGGGTCAAATACTTATTTCCCTCATTAAAATGCAAATCAATTTATACAATTTTTGACAAGGGTTTTTCTGGATTTTTGTTATTGTTATTCTGTCTCTCACTGTTCAAATAAACCTACCATTAAAATTATAGACTGATCATTTCTTTGTCAGTGGGCAAACGTACAAAATCAGCAGGGGATCAAATACTTTTTTCCCTCACTGTAGATAGTATTGTAGTATTTACTATAGCATTCTAGAGTATACTACAACATTCTATAATAAGTACTGCACATGATCGAGGGATACTTCCTTGGGCAGAATAGTATACTACAGTTTAATACAGAATTCTATAGTATTATAGTATTCTATAGAAAAGTGTTGTATTTTTTCATGTGAGTGTAATACACAAAAAAACTCAGGTAAATACTCTTGGATTTTGTATGGGTATTTGTTAATGGCAATCTTTGATACTGTAACTTACTCTGCCTTTACTACTGACTCCTTTACTCCTGAGTCAAAAACTCAGTTATCCTGTCTGCATCACATCCGGCCGTGATTGGGAGTCCTATAGGGCGGCGCACAATTGGCCCAGCGTCATCCGGGTTTGGCCCGGGGTAGGCCGTCATTATAAATAAGAATTTGTTCTTAACTGACTTGCCTAGTTAAATAAAAGTTAAATAAAATAATTTACTTGACACGGGTGTCGTAGAGTTTAGACCAAAACACAGCGGGAAAATGTATACTCATCTTCTTTTATTAAAGGACAAAGAAGGAAAAACCAAAACAAATACGTATACAAAAAAAACACGACGACAAAGAACAGGCCGGTAAGGCATAAAGCTATACACAGCAACAATCTCCCACAAAAATCCCATGACAAACACACACCTATTTATAGGACCTTCAATCAGAGGCAACGATAGGCAGCTGCCTCCAACTGAAGGCCCCAACACCAATTAACTAAACATAGAAATACAAACGACTAGACTGAACATAGAACTAAACTAACATAGAACAATAACCAAAACCCTGGACTAATAAATCAAATACCCCTCTACATACATAACCACCCCGAACCATATAAATCAAATACCCCCTTTACATGAATGTAACAGTGTAGGTTCCGTCCCTCTCTTCGCCCCAACCCGGGCTCGAACCAGGGACCCTTGCACACATCAACAACTGACACCCCACGAAGCATCGTTACCCATCGCGCCACAAAAGCCGCGGCCCTTGCAACGCAAGGGGCAACCCTACTTCAAGTCTCAGAGCGAGTGACGTCACCGATTGAAACGCTATTAGCGCGCACCACCGCTAACTAACTAGCCATTTCACATCGGTTACATGAACACATACACAAACACACCCTGAACCACATAAAACAAATACACCCTGCCACGTCCTGACCAAACTATAAGAACAAATAACCCCAGGACGTGGTCAGGACGTGACATTACTCTGACAGTCAACAGCAAAACTGTCTTGATTTGGCTACCTGGCTCTTTAGACAAAGGCTTGGCATAGTACATGTAGATAGACACACCACGCTCCATTCTGGTGTATGTTTGGTCAGACAGTCAGGAGAAACCACTGCCACCTCACCCTGGCACAGCCACACTCTGACCTGAAGAAAGACTACTGCACCTTATTCCCCCCTCTTACTCATAGCACAGCACCACCTATTCCAGGAAACTCAGAGAATTATCTGTACTGTATATTAAATAGCTGTGTCACGTTCCTTGGGTATGAAGAGAATGTGACCACTAAGTAGCTGTGCCAAGTTCCTTGGGTATGAAGAGAATGTGACCATTCAGGCTGTGCACTCATAAAATAATAACTTGTACCTTTACCATGCTCCTTTTCTGAACATCAAACATTTTCACAATAATCATAATAATGCAGTCTCCACCACACTGTAAATGTTTTTTTATGTTGATTCAATGTACAATTATAAGGCAATCAGCTGCAATAGGATTGTGAGTTTGCTCAACATAATTTCTACACACAAACTTTTTGTTGTGAGTTTGCTCAACAACATTTCTGTTTGAGCACAATCTCATTGCAGCTGGTTGCCTTATAATTGTACGTTGAATCAACATACTTTTTTCCAGTACAAAGTCTGTGCGTAAATGGTTTTGCTTTGACAAATAAAACACTTATTCCTGAAGATCACATTCATTTCTCTGTGCTGTGGGTGAGCTGGCCAAAGTAAACAATGATAAGATGCAGTAATAATGAGCAATAAAAACAACATGTCTTATATTGATTTGTTTATAACCAAAATGTTTTCAAATTATACATTTTCTGAATTACCATGTTTCACCCTCAACCCTTAACCAGATGGAGAGAGGTTTACAGATGTTCTGGAGATAACAGACGGACTGTGATGGCTATTGTCACTCACCTCCCCCGTCTGTGAGACTGACGCTCAACAGTAGAATCACCATGGCTAGACCTTTTGACTTCATGGTGACCTGACTCCAGCACGTTGTCTCTGTGTTTCAAATTGTTGTAAATCCAAAACACAACTCAGTTGTTAACATCTCACCTGTCACTCCATTACCAAGTAAGATTGTATCAGTAGTACCTGTTCAGGTTGGGCGTGGAAATGAGTCAGAGTTATGTTGTATTTTTAGAGTTAAGTTAACCCATTCATTGACCCATGCCCTTCTGAAAGTGGTAGTTTAAAGAGTGAGTACACACATACACACACACAGTACCAGTCAAAAGTTTGGACACACCTACACATTCAGGTGTTTTTCTTTATTTTCACTATTGTCTACATCGTAGAATAATAGTGAAGACATCCAAACTATGAAATAACACATATGAAATCATGTAGTAACCAAAGAAGTGTTAAACAAACCAACATATATTTTACATTTTAGATTCTTCAAAGTAGCCACCCTTTGCCTTGATGACAGCTTTGCACACTCTTGGCATTCTCTCAACTAGCTTCATGAGGTAGTCACCTGGAATGCATTTCAATTATCAGGTGTGCCTTGTTAAAAGTTAAGAAGGAAATAAATTCCATAAATGAATGTGTTTGAGCCAATCAATTGTGTTGTGACCAGGTAGGGATGGTATACAGAAGATAGCCCTATTTGGTAAAAGAACAAGTCCATATTATGGCAAGAACAGCTCAAATAGGCAAAGAGAAACGACAGTCCATCATTACTTTAAGACATGAATGTCAGTCAATGTGGGAAATTTCAAGAACTTAGACATTCTCTTCAGGTGCATTCGCAAAAGCCATCGAGCGCTATGATAAAACTGTCTCCCATAAGGACCGCCACAGGAAAGGAAGACCCAGAGTTACCTCTGCTACAGAGGAAAAGCTCATTGGAGTTACCAGCCTCAGAAATAATGCAGCCCAAATAAATGCTTCACATAGTTCAAGAAACAAACACATCTCAACATCAACTGTTCAGAGGAGACTGCATGAATCAGGCCTTCATGGTCGAATTGCTGCAAAGAAACCACTATTAAAGGACACCAATAAGAAGAAGAGACTTGCTTGGGCCAAGAAACACAAGCAATGGACATTAGACTGGTGGAAATTTGTCCTTTGGTCTTATGAGTCCAAATTTGAATCTCTTTGTGAGAGGCAGAGTTGGTAAACGGATGATCTCAGCATATGTGTGGTTCCCACCGTGAAGCATGGAGGAGGAGGTGTGATATGGGGTGCTTTGCTGGTGACACTGTCAGTGATTTATGTAGAGTTCAAGGCACACTTAACCAGCATGGCTACCACAGCATTCTGCAGTGATACGCCATCCCATTTCGTTTGTGCTTAGTGGGGCAGTCATTTGTTTTTCAACAGGACAATGACCCAACACACCTCCAGGCTGTGTAAGGGCTATTTGACCAAGAAGGAGAGTGCTACATCAGATGTCCTGGCCTCCAAAATCCCCTGACTTCAATCCAATTGAGATGGTTTGGGATGAGTTGGACCGCAGAGTGAAGGAAAAGCAGCCAACAAGTGCTCAGCGTATGTGAGAACTCCTTTAAGCCATTTGGAAAAGCATTCCAGGTGAAGCTGGTTGAGAGAATGCCAAGAGTGTGCAAAGCTCTCATGGAGGCAAAGGGTGGCTACTTTGAAGAATCTAAAATCTAAAATCTATTTTGATTTGTTTAACACTTTTTTGGTTACTACTTGATTCCATATTTGTTATTTAATAGTTTTGATGTCTTCACTGTTATTCAACAATTTAGAAAGTAGTCAAAATAAAGAAAAACCATTGAATAATTAGGTGTGTCCAAACTTTTGACTGGTACTGTATATCCCTCATTGGCCTATCCCTCTGTTCTTTCACATATCTACTATTCACAAAGAACCTGTCAGAATCCCTCAACCTTGATCCAACCTCCTCTACTGTCTTTAGTACCTGAGCATATGACATCTTCTGCACTACTCTGACCCTGGCCACCTCAACCTGCCTCTCTGACCCTGGTCACCTCAACCTGCCTCTCTGACCCTGGCCACCTCAACCTGCCCCTCTCGTACTGGACACCTCCGATCCCCAGCAACATGGGCAACCCTACAGTTGGCAAACATACATTTTTCCACTGAAACTACACAGTCCACTGTCCCATGTCCTCCTGCACACTTCCCAAATCTTGGATTCTCCCTCCCACACGCAGCTGCGACATGCCCATAAACGTGACACCTATAACACCTCAGTGTATTCGGCACAAAAGCTCTAACGGCATAACTCATATATACAAACATTAGTTTGTCAGTTAAAGACTCTGAATCAAAGCTCAAAAGAACAGACTGTGTCACCTCTGTTTCACCACGCTCCCCACCAGGTCTGCATCGCACCAAACGTTGGGCGTCACAAACACCAGGAATCTTCTACTTAAATTGCTCCACCTCCACACTTAACGCTACCCCAGAAATGACTCACTTCAATGGTGCCCTAAACCTAAGAGAAAAGAAAGATACAGGTCTTTCCCCAAGTTACGTCACACGGAGTGCCTGCTCCCTCTGATCTGAGGAAACACAAACAAACATTACAAGTCCACTTCAAGTTGCCTTCACCGGCTCAATAGCACCCACCACCTTTTCCACCCAACCTGAAACCACTCATGGATCAGCCAAAAGGCCTGGTTCCATCCTCTTCAAAAATCTCACTCCCATTGAACCAAATGTATCTTTACCATAAACCATATCCATCAATGCAAGGCTCGGGCTCCGGACTCCTCACAACACCTTCTACCCCTTCCATTTCACTTCCAGAACTCGAACTGGCGTCCGGGTCACTCTGTTTGAACTTGATACCAATCTTCCTCGACATACTATCTCCTTTGTTATTGCTAGCTTCAAAAGATTCAAACTCATCCTCTGCCTCACTCAGTCTTTTCAACCTCCTCTCTCTTTCCCTCTAATCCTCCTCCCTTAACCAATTATCTGACTCCTTCTGAAAATAGTCCTCACCTGGCAGCTTCATTAAATAGTACCCGCAAAACACCAGTCTCAACGTCAACAGTGAAGAGGTGACTCCGGGATGCTTGACAGTTGAGGACTTGTGAGGTGTCTGTTTCTCAAACTAGACACTCTAATGTACTTGTCCTCTTGCTCAGTTGTGCACCGGGGCCTCCCACTCCTCTTTCTATTCTGGTTAGAGCCAGTTTGCGCTGTTCTGTGAAGGGAGTAGTACACAACATTGTACCAGATCTTCAGTTTCTTGGCAATTTCTCGCATGGAATAACCTTCATTTCTCAGAACAAGAATAGACTGTTGAGTTTCGGGAGAAAGTTCTTTGCTTCTGGCCATTTTGAGCCTGTAATCGAACCGACAAATGCTGATGCTCCAGATACTCAACTAGTCTAAAGAAGGCCAGTTTTATTTTATCTTTAATCAGCACAACAGTTTTCAGCTGTGCTAACATAATTGCAAAAGGGTTTTCTAATGATCAATTAGCCTTTTAAAATGATAAACATGGATTAGCTAACACAATGTGCCATTGGAACACAGGAGTGATGGTTGCTAATAATGGGCCTCTGTACGCCTATGTAGATATTCCATAAAAAAATCTGCCGTTTCCAGCTACAATAGTCATTTACAACATTAACAATGTCTACATTGTATTCCTGATCAATTTGATGTTATTTTAATGGACAAAAAATTTGCTTTTCTTTCAAAAACAAGGACATTTCTAAGTGACCCCAACCTTTTTATCAGTAGTGTAGGTGACAGCCACATGGTGGTACCACAGATAGGACAATGAGACAGATATTTCACTGGTTGTATACTAAGCAAAAATATAAACGCAATATGTAAAGTGTTGGTCCCACGTTTCATGAGCTGAAATAAAAGATCAGAGAATTTTTGATAGCCACAAAAACTGGATTATTTGGGCACAAATTGGTCTACATCCCTGTTAGTGAGCATTTCTCCTTCGTCAACACACGCACGCACGCACACACACACACACACACACACACACACACACACACACACACACACACACACACACACACACACACACACACACACACACACACACCACACACACACACACACACACACACACACACACACACACACACACACACACACACACACACACACACAGAGAGAGAGAGAGAGAGAGCGGAATACATCAGATAAGAGGGTGGAGAAATCACAGGACAGGATGGAGCAGCACATAGAATCAGAGAGAATCAGAACCAGGTTAGACATGGAACACATCTCCAGGATAATCACACACACTTGTTGAGTCATTACCCTCTGGTGCAGTGTTTCTCTTCTCTGTTCTAGCCTCCCACATGGGCACATGATTCAACTAATCAAGTGCTTGATGATTCATTAACTAAATCAGGTATGCTAGTGAAGGGCTAGAACAGAATTATGATCTGGTGTATACCCATGCAGAAATAATAATGTTTCCCAGTTCATAAAAGCAGAAACACTTAACATGATCACACTTAATGATACCAACAAGTATTCTGCTGTTCTTTACTTCTTTATATCTTTTATTTTACTTTCACCTTTATTTTTGCAGAGAGTCCCACTGAGACCAAGGTAGAGACCAAGGGAAGCCTGCATGACCAACTGCAATTACATGTACACATTAAATACTTCCATCAAAAGTATAAAGTTATGATCAGAGTTATCTGGCTAACTTATTGATTCTGGTGTGTAAAAAAACTCCCTGGTGTTATTGTGTATAGCTCTGTAGTGACTAAGCCACTTCCTATAAAAAAGAGAGAAGGAGAGAATAAAAAGCAGACTTGCGTGAGATAGTTACTACCCTGGTCCGTGTTAAGAGAACATTAGGGAGGAAGAGGGAAGAGAGGAGTCCAAAGAGAGAACTGCTCCCCACTTCTTTTGAGAGTGAGGAGTTTGACTGGACTGAACCAACTGGTTACTTGGAGAACAAACACACACAGAAAAGTCCCTGTGCTTTGAGGGAGAGTCAGGGGGGTAATTAGTTAGGGGGTGAGTGTGACCAGTGGTGGAAAAAGTACCCAATTATCTTACTTGAGTAAAAGTAAAGATACATTCATAGAAACTGACTCAAGTAAAAATCAAAGTCACCTAGTAAAATTCTACTTGAGTAAAAGTCTAAAAGTATTTGGTTTTAAATATACTTAAGTATCAAAAGTAAATCTAATTGCTAAAACATACTTAAGTATCAATAGTAAAAGTAAAAGTATAAATAATTTCAAATTCTTTATATTAAGCAAACAAGACAACACCATTTTCTTGTTTTTTACATTTCCGGATAGCCAGGGGCCCGCTCCCACACTTAGACATCAGTTACAAACAAAGCATGTGTTTAGTGAGTCCGCCAGATCAGAGGCAGTAGAGATGACCAGGGATGTTCTCTTGATAAGTGTGCAAATTAGACTATTTTCCTGTCCTGCTAAGCATTCAAAATGTAACAAGTACTTTTGGGTGTCAAGGAAAATGTATGGAGGAAAAAAGTAAAAGATGTCAAAAATATAAATAGTAAAGTAAAGTACAGATACCCCCCAAAAAGTTGTACTTTTAAGTATTTTTACTTAAGTACTTGACAACACCACACACACACACACACACACACACACACACACACACACACACACACACACCACACACACACACACACACACACACACACACACACACACACACACACACACACACACACACACACACACACACACATATTAGAGAGAACTCAAATACTGATAGATATGTGGATTTTCAAAGACACACACTAATGCGCACACACCTGGACGTAGAGGTTAATCCTGTGTAATTACAGTATATGCCATATTTGTATTAATTTGCAAGTGGAGTACAGCCTGATTACTGAAGGGAGTGTGTGTGTATTTGTGTATGTGTGTGTATGTGCTTGTGCATGTGTGTGTGTGTGTGTGTGTGTGCCCTCCCTCAGTTAGTAGGTTAGTGAGAGATTGCCAGGGCTGCAAATAAGAGGATTTGAGTGGAATTTGTGTCATTCTATTGGCGGGGGAATAGATTTATATTGATTTTAATCAGAGAGAGACAGATTCACTGAACCACAGATAATATAGATGGGGGAGAGATAGAGAGAGGCAGAGAAGGTGTCAGAGGTAAACACAGAAAGAGAGAGCAAGTAACTGACGAGAGGAGAGAGAATATTAGAGAGAATATAGATGTTCTCCAAAACACACAACACGCTGGCCAGGTGTTTCTACACTTGGAGAGAGAGTGAAAAAAAGAAGGATTCACCTACCATGGAACTGAAAGATCAACGGAACATCAGGACACTTTTATGAGGAGGAAGAGCTAACAACACACTCATCACATCATATCTTGGAGTATTTGAAGAAATGCAGCTGTGTGGTGAGTGATCATCGACCACAACCATCAACACTGCAACCACAACCACAACCATCAACACTGCAACAAGGACCACAACCATCATCACTGCAACAAGGACCACAACCATCAACACTGCAACAAGGACCACAACCATCATCACTGCAACAAGGACCACACCCATCAACACTGCAACAAGGACCACAACCATCATCACTGCAACAAGGACCACAACCATCATCACTGCAACAAGGACCACAACCATCATCACTGCAACAAGGACCACAACCATCATCACTGCAACAAGGACCACAACCATCATCACTGCAACAAGGACCACAACCATCATCACTGCAACAAGGACCACAACCATCAACACTGCAACAAGGACCACAACCATCATCACTGCAACAAGGACCACAACCATCATCACTGCAACAAGGACCACAACCATCATCACTGCAACAAGGACCACAACCATCATCACTGCAACAAGGACCACACCCATCAACAAGGACCACAACCATCATCACTGCAACAAGGACCACAACCATCAACACTGCAACAAGGACCACAACCATCAACACTGCCGCAAGGACCACAACCATCATCACTGCAACAAGGACCACAACCATCAACACTGCAACAAGGACCACAACCATCAACACTGCAACAAGGACCACAACCATCATCACTGCAACAAGGACCACAACCATCATCACTGCAACAAGGACCACAACCATCAACACTGCAACAAGGACCACAACCATCAACACTGCAACAAGGACCACAACCATCAACAAGGACCACAACCATCAACACTGCAACAAGGACCACAACCATCAACACTGCCACAAGGACCACAACCATCAACACTGCAACAAGGACCACAACCATCAACACTGCAACAAGGACCACAACCATCAACACTGCAACAAGGACCACAACCATCAACACTGCCACAAGGACCACAACCATCAACACTGCAACAAGGACCACAACCATCATCACTGCAACAAGGACCACAACCATCAACAAGGACCACAACCATCATCACTGCAACAAGGACCACAACCATCAACACTGCAACAAGGACCACAACCATCAACACTGCAACAAGGACCACAACCATCAACACTGCAACAAGGACCACAACCATCATCACTGCAACAAGGACCACACCAATCAACAAGGACCACAACCATCATCACTGCAACAAGGACCACACCAATCAACAAGGACCACAACCATCATCACTGCAACAAGGACCACACCAATCAACAAGGACCACAACCACAACCATCAACACTGCAACAAGGACCACAACCATCATCACTGCAACAAGGACCACAACCATCAACACTGCAACAAGGACCACAACCATCATCACTGCAACAAGGACCACACCCATCAACACTGCAACAAGGACCACAACCATCATCACTGCAACAAGGACCACACCAATCAACAAGGACCACAACCATCATCACTGCAACAAGGACCACACCAATCAACAAGGACCACAACCATCAACACTGCAACAAGGACCACAACCATCATCACTGCAACAAGGACCACAACCATCATCACTGCAACAAGGACCACAACCATCATCACTGCAACAAGGACCACAACCATCATCACTGCAACAAGGACCACAACCATCATCACTGCAACAAGGACCACAACCATCATCACTGCAACAAGGACCACAACCATCATCACTGCAACAAGGACCACAACCATCATCACTGCAACAAGGACCACAACCATCAACACTGCAACAAGGACCACAACCATCATCACTGCAACAAGGACCACACCCATCAACAAGGACCACAACCATCAACACTGCAACAAGGACCACAACCATCAACACTGCAACAAGGACCACACCAATCAACACTGCAACAAGGACCACAACCATCAACAAGGACCACACCAATCAACAAGGACCACAACCATCATCACTGCAACAAGGACCACACCAATCAACAAGGACCACAACCATCAACACTGCAACAAGGACCACAACCATCATCACTGCAACAAGGACCACAACCATCAACACTGCAACAAGGACCACAACCATCAACACTGCAACAAGGACCACAACTATCAACACTGCAACAAGGACCACAACTATCAACACTGCAACAAGGACCACAACCATCAACACTGCAACAAGGACCACAACTATCAACACTGCAACAAGGACCACAACCATCAACACTGCAACAAGGACCACACCCATCAACAAGGACCACAACCATCAACACTGCAACAAGGACCACAACCATCAACACTGCAACAAGGACCACAACCATCAACACTGCAACAAGGACCACAACCATCATCACTGCAACAAGGACCACACCCATCAACACTGCAACAAGGACCACAACCATCATCACTGCAACAAGGACCACAACCATCAACACTGCAACAAGGACCACAACCATCATCACTGCAACAAGGACCACAACCATCAACACTGCAACCACAACCACAACCATCAACACTGCAACAAGGACCACAACCATCAACACTGCAACAAGGACCACAACCATCAACACTGCAACAAGGACCACAACCATCAACAAGGACCACAACCATCAACACTGCAACCACGACCACAACCATCAACAAGGACCACAACCATCAACCTCAACCCCTGACTGTGATCGGAGCGATCATAGTTCTATTGGAGTCCCTGCTTTAAGTGACCGTCATTTCTTTTTCTAATATGCTTTTATTAGTTAATGTTTCCCTGGGAAAACAGTGACACATGTTATTTCTCTGTGGACTATACTGAACTCCTGACCTCTAACTCCAACCCTGACCACATCATGAACGCTGTCCTTCTGGCCGTGAAGTGGCTGTGCTTGGTTTGGGCCGTGACGTGGCCTGTAACCATGGTGACAGGGATCCGTAACCCGGGACGACGGAGGCACAAAGACGTTTACGTGGGGGAGCACAGCAAGAACAAACACAGAGGGTAGGAGGACACATACTATGGGCACGCATGCATCAGGGTTGGGGTCAATTCCTTTTGAATTCCAGTCAATTCAGAAAGTACACTGAAATTCAAATTCTCTCCAATGTTTGGAATTGTAATTTGGTTAACTTTCTGAATTGACTGGAATTGAAATGGAACTGACCCCATCCCTGGCATGCACACACATAACTCCATAACCCTGTAAACCCCATACCTCCATAACCCTATACATCCTGTAATTCAGGGGTTCTCAAACCTCTCCTGGGGACACACAACCATTCCATGTACTTGATCTATTCAGTACTACAACAAAATGGTGACATGTCTGGCAGTCCCAAGGAGAGGTTTGAGAACCATTGCTGTTATTTTCTCATTGCTCTTACTCCCTGACCTGGGGTCCACCTTGGCTTCCAGCTATATCAGTCTTCATCAAGTTACGGAGTGCCGGCCCGGAAGAAGTCTGGAGTGATTCCAGGGAGTAGCTAATTACCAGATTTGGCAGTGTGTGTATGTGGGAGGGCTGTTGTGAAAACCGCAGGCTGTGTTTCTTCTATCAAACCCTACAATTACAGTCTTATTAAAGAAACATATTGCTCAACTATTGCAGGGTGTTGGGGTGTCTGGGTTTATAATGTGTGTTGTCTTTCCAGGCGTATAGACCATAAACTGACGAGGCAGGACAGCACCAAGTCTCTACTCATTAAGACTGAACAGCTGCTGAGAATCGAGGAGCACGACTTCGCTATGAGACCTGGCTTTGGAGGTGAGAAACACGCATGTCCACCATACACAGGAAACACTAAAACAAATCCTATCAGTCACTCTCTGTCCCCCTTTAATGATGCGTACGATGGCTGTGCTATGAGAGGATCTGCAGGACACTGGGTTTCCCTGAACACATCGCTCCCAAACCAACACTGACCCATATTACACTGTGTGTGTGTGTGTGTGTGTGTGTGTGTGTGTGTGTGTGTGTGTGTGTGTGTGTGTGTGTGTGTGTGTGTGTGTGTGTGTGTGTGTGTGTGTGTGTGTGTGTGTGTGTGTGTTGGGGGGGATTCATAAACAGTAATCTGGATTATAATCCAGGTCTGTTGAAACAGATAGAGGGGTGGGAAACAGGGATGGAAACAGCCCAGTTCAACCAAGGGTGGACAACAGGCCTTCATACCACCCAAACAGGTAATTGACAGTGAGAGAGAGAATTGACTGGTTAATAAGGCTTTAACTTTAATATAGAGATGTTTATTCTGGTGGTTTATGAGTCACTCTGTGTAACGGGAGGAAGCAGAGGCTTAATTAGAAGATGTGGTGAGTGTGTGGTTTGTTTAATTGTGAGGGAGGTTCATTTAATACGATGTTTATTGGGCTGAAAGGCTGCTAACATTCAGAGAACATCAACATACTTCACACCCATAAAAAAATGATCAATAAAAACACACACATATAATAATGGCAGCACCGGGGATGGCTGCCGTTTTACCTAACCAATTGTGCTATTATGTTTTTGCATTGTTTGTAACTCATTTTGTACATAATGTTGCAGCTACCGTCTCTTATGACTGAACATAGTTTCTGGTCATCACAACAGCGATTACTCACCTCGAACTGGACTAAGATGTTTTATTTAATGAGTCTGATGTGAAGGATATACTGGTTTGTCAAGACAAGGCCCAAATCCTCATCATCAGCCTGAAGAAAAGACGGAGAAAAAGGGGGTGGAGAAAAAGGGAGTGCCTTGTAAGAATTCGCAGATGAGTAGGTAAACCACCACTACCCTCCGTATTATGGGCCGACGTGCAATCATTGGAAAACAAACTGGACGATCTACGATTAAGACTATCCTACCAACAGGACATTAAAAACTGTAATATCTTATGTTTCACGAGACGTGACCGAATGATGACACGGAAAATATAGAGCTGGCTGGCTTCTCCGTGCATCAGCAGGACAGAGCTGCTACGTCGGGTAAGATGAGGGGCGGGGGTGTGTCTATTTGTCAATAACTGCTGGTGCGCGATGTCTAATATTAAAGAAGTCTAAAGGTATTGCTCGCCTGAGGTAGAATACCTTATGATAATCTGTAGATCACACTATCTACCAAGAGAATTCTCATCTATATTATTCATAGCTGTCTATTTACCACCACAAACCGATGCTGGCACTAAGACTGCACTCAACGAGCTGTATAAGGCCATAAGTGTCACGCCCTGGCCATAGAGAGGGTTTTGTTCTCTATTTCGGTTAGGCCAGGGTGTGACTAGGGTGGGCATTCCATGTCCTTTTTTCTATGTTTTGTATTTCTTTGTTTAGGCTGGGTATGGTTCTCAATCCGTGACAGCTGTATATCGTTGTCTCTGATTGGGAGCCATACTTCGGCAGCCTGTTTTCCTTTGGGTTTTGTGGGTGGTTACTTTCTGTTTAGTTGATGTTCCTGACATAACTGTTTGGCTGTCATTCATTTTCTTGTTTTGTTTAAAGTGTTCTATTAAAATTATATGATGAGCACTCAACACGCTGCGCCTTGGTCTACTCCCTTCGACGGCCGTTACAATAAGCAAACAAGAAAATGCTCATCCAGAAGTGACGTTCCTAGTGGCTGGGGACTTTAATGCAGGCAAACTTAAATCCGTTTTACCTCAATTCTACCAGCATGTCACATGCAACCAGAGGAAAAAAATACTCTAGACCCCCTTTACTCCACACACAGAGACGCATACAATGCTCTCCCTCGCCTTCCATTTGGCAAATCTGACTATAAC
Organism: Salmo salar; assembly: GCF_965601325.2. Lineage (NCBI taxonomy): Eukaryota > Metazoa > Chordata > Actinopteri > Salmoniformes > Salmonidae > Salmo > Salmo salar. The sequence goes on along the minus strand of NC_138309.1, from coordinate 73,146,967 downwards.
TCTATCCTCCTGATTCCTGCTTACAAGCAAAAACTAAAGCAAGAAGTATTTTTTAAATTTTTTAATTTTACTTTTATTTAACTAGGCAAGTCAGTTAAGAACAAATTCTTATTTTCAATGACTCGCGCAATACGGAAGTGTTCAGATGACGCGAATGCTACACTACAGGACTGTTTTGCTAGCACAGACTGGAATATGTTCCGGGATCCATCCAATGGCATTGAGGAGTTTACCACCTCAGTCACTGGCTTCATCAATAAGTGTATCAATGACGTCGTCACCACATTGACCATACGTTCATTTCCCAACCGGAAGCCATGGATTACAGGCAACATCCGCACCTAGCTAAAGGCTAGAGCTGTCACTTTCAAGGAGCGGGACACTAATCCGGACGCTTATAAGAAATCCTGCTATGCCCTCCAATGAACCATCAAACAGGCAAAGCGTCAATACAGGACTAAGATTGAATCCTACTACACCGGCTACACATGCTCGTCGGATGTGGCAGGGCTTGAAAAATATTATGGTCTACAAAGGGAAACCCAGCTGCGAGCTGCCCAGTGATGCGAGCCTACCAGACGAGCTAAATGTCTTTAATGCTTGCTTCGAGGAAAGCAACACTGAAGCAAGAGGGTGTTGGTGTTTGTTTCTCTGGTTTGGTGGTTTGGGTGAGGAGCTCTGCCGGTCCTGACGAGATGTGTGTGCGTGTGTGTTCTCAGGTGCAGCCATCCCTGTAGGCATTGATGTTCAGGTGGAGAGCATCGACAGCATTTCAGAGGTCAACATGGTATGAGCCTGTGTACCCTTGGTGTATAATCTATACACGTGTGTGTATAATCCTCACACGTGTCTGAGTGTCTTTAATCATGAGTGTGTGTTCTGCTCAGGACTTCACCATGACTCTATACCTGCGTCACTACTGGAAGGATGAGCGGCTGGCGTTTCCATCTCATAGTAACGTGAGCAGGACGTTTGATGGGCGTCTGGTGAAGAAGATGTGGGTTCCTGACGTGTTCTTCGTCCACTCCAAGAGGTCCTTCATCCATGACACCACCATGGAGAACATCATGATCAGGGTCTATCCTGACGGAAGCATACTCTACAGCGTCAGGTAGAGCATCAGTGTGTGTGTGTGAGTGTTACTATATATAGGTTTACTGTATCTTATCTATTGGCATATGATTATTATGTGGGTGTTATAGGATCACAGTGACTGCTCTCTGCTCCATGGACTTCAGCAGCTTCCCTCTGGACACACAGAACTGTTCACTGGAACTAGAGAGCTGTGAGTCACACTGACATACACACATCACGCAGCAGCACACATGCACACACACATATTTCCCTAAATATAAACCTGCACCCACACTAACAATCTGATTGCTGATTGATTGGTTAGACAAATACCCACCAAACTCTCTCTCTCTCCCCCTCCTCCCTCTCTCCCTCTCTCCATCCAATTTCTAGATGCGTACAATGAGAATGATCTGATGTTGTATTGGAAGAATGGCAACGACTCTCTGAGGACAGATGAGATGGTTCTCTCTCAGTTCTTCATCAAGAAGTTCCACCCTTCCAGTGGGCTCGCCTTCTACAGCAGCACAGGTCTGTCTGGATATTTGTGTGTGTGTGTTCTGCGTTCCATGTGTCTTATGACTCATTCCATTTAGACCAGGGGTACTCAACTACTATTTGAGAAGGTCCGGTCACACAAATTTCCTAGGTGGCAAGGGTCCGGATGGATATTCATCGGCATAGTAACAAACCCCCACCCAGTTTTAAAGAACATTTCTTGCAATACTACACATTTTGCCATGTCTTATGTGTTTTCATATGATACCTGAGTGACTCAACAAAATCAATAGGGCCCCCCTGGGGGTCGAGGCCCCTGGGCACGTAATCTGGCCATGATAAATACAAGATTTAGATTGGTACGTTAGGCTAACCAGCTATCTAGCTAACATGGGCTAGTTGATCAACTGGACATTTCTGACAGGTTATAAATAGCTGTCAAGTCCTGATCCTAGTAAGATGTCATTTTCTATAGTAGAGTAGGTCAGGGCGTGACAGGGGGTGTTTTGGGTTGTTCTATGTTTTCTATTTCTATGTTTTAGTTCTAGTTTTTCTATTTCTATGTTGGGATTGTTTGGGTTGATCTCTAATTGGAGGCAGCTGATCCTCGTTGCCTCTGATTAGAGACCATATTTAAGTAGGGGTTTTTCTTCCTGGGTTTTGTGGGTAGTTGTTTTCGGTTTAGTGTATGTCACCTGACGGAACTGTTGTGGTAAAATATTCCAAAACATGCATCCTGTTTAGAAATAAGGCACTAAAGTAAAATTGCAAAAATGTGGAAAGAATTTAACTTCATGTCATGAATCCAAAGCGTTATGTTTGGGACAAATTTAACAGAACACATCACTGAGTACCATTCTTCATATTTTCAAGCATGGTGGTGGCTGCATCATTTTATGGGTATGCTTGTCATCGGCAAGGACTAGGGATTTTTTGGTGGATAAAAATAAATGGAATAGAGCTGAGCACAGGCAAAATCCTAGAGGAAAACATGGTTCAATCTGCTTTCCAACAGACACTGGGAGATGAATTCACCTTTCAGTAGGACAACAACCTAAAACACTAGTGCAAATATACACTGGAGTTGCTTACCAAGATGACATTGAATGTTCCTGAGTGGCCTAGTTAGAGTATTGACTTAAATTGACTTAAATTGGCTTGAAAATCTATGGCAAGACTTAAAAATGGCTGTCTAACAATGATCAACAATCAATTCGACAGAGCTTGAAGAATTTTTTAAAGGATAATTAGCAAATTGTCATAAGGCTGGGTGAAGCTGGTGTATGCAGTCACGTGCAGGAGAGCAGAGAATTGGGAGCAACGTTACTTTACTCAGAATAATGAATGGTGCAAGGTAAAACACTACACAAACACAAACACACGAACATCAACTTTTACGCACGGGCAAAAAACAGCACCCGTCGAAATAACCAGTCACCAAAATTACCGAACATGAAATAAAACAATCCCGCACAACACCATGGGGGAAACAGAGGGTTAAATACATGAACAATAATTAGGGGAATGAAAAACAGGTGTGTAGAAACAAAGACAAAACAAATGGAAAATGAAAAGTGGATCAGTGATGGCTAGTAGACCGGCGATGCCGACCGCCGAGCGCCGCCCGAACAAGGAGAGGAACCGACTTCGGCTGAAGTCGTGACACAAATATTGGAACAATCTCGGTGTGTAGAGCTCTTAGAGACTTACCCAGAAAGACTTACAGCTGTAATCGCTGCCAAAGGTGATTCTAACATGTATTGACTCAGGAGTGTGAATACTTATCTAAATTAGATATGTCTGTATTAAATGTTCAATCAATTTGCAAACATTTCTAAAAACAGGCTTTCGCTTTGTCATTATGGGGTATTGTGTGTAGATCGGTGAGAAAACAAATATAGTTATTCCATTTTGAATTCAGGCTGTAACACAACAAAATGTGGAATAAGGGTATGTATGTAAGGGATTTAGTCTCTTTGTCTCAATCTCTCACGCTGTCCCTTTCTCTCTCTCTCTCTCTCTCTCTCTCTCTCTCTCTCTCTCTCTCTCTCTCTCTCTAGGTTGGTATAACAGGTTGTATATAAACTTCATCCTGAGGAGACATATCTTCTTCTTCATGCTGCAGACATATTTCCCCACCATGCTGATGGTTCTGCTGTCCTGGGTCTCCTTCTGGATTGACAGGAGGGCTGTGCCTGCACGTGTCTCCCTAGGTAAACACAAACACACACACAAGGAAACACACCCCTGAAAACACCTGGCTACATACCCAAGTTCACATGATTATACTTCTACATAAAATACCTACCATAAGTTATACGCACACTCCTCTCCCTTTAGAACTCTACAGCCCTAACACGTCTGCTGTCCTCTCGATTTAGAGCTCCACAGCCCTGACATGCCTGCTGTCCCCTCCATTTAGAGCTCTACAGCCGTAACACGCCTGCCGTCCTCTCGATTTAGAGCTCTACAGCCGTAACACGCCTGCTGTCCTCTCGATTTAGAGCTCAACAGCCCTAACACGCCTGCCGTCCTCTCCCTTTAGAGCTCTACAGCCCTAACACGCCTGCCGTCCTCTCCATTTAGAGCTCTACAGCCCTAACACGCCTGCTGTCCTCTTCCTTTAGAGCTCTACAGACCTAACACGCCTGCTGTCCTCTCCCTTTAGAGCTCTACAGCCCTAACACGACTGCCGTCCTCTCCGTTTAGAGCTCCACAGCCCTAACACGCCTGCCGTCCTCTCCCTTTAGAGCTCCACAGCCCTAACACGCCTGCTGTCCTCTCCCTTTAGAGCTCCACAGCCCTAACACGCCTGCCGTCCTCTCCATTTAGAGCTCTACAGCCCTAACACGCCTGCCGTCCTCTCCATTTAGAGCTCTACAGCCCTAACACGCCTGCCGTCCTCTCCCTTTAGAGCTCCACAGCCCTAACACGCCTGCTGTCCTCTTCCTTTAGAGCTCTACAGACCTAACACGCCTGCCGTCCTCTCCGTTTAGAGCTCCACAGCCCTAACACGCCTGCCGTCCACCCCCTTTAGAGCTCCACAGCCCTAACACGCCTGCTGTCCTCTCCCTTTAGAGCTCCACAGCCTTAACAAGCCTGCCGTCCTCTCGATTTAGAGCTCTACAGCCATAACACGCCTGCCGTCCTCTCGATTTAGAGCTCTACAGCCCTAACACGCCTGCCGTCCTCTCGATTTAGAGCTCTACAGCCCTAACACGCCTGCCGTCCTCTCGATTTAGAGCTCCACAGCCCTAACACGCCTGCCGTCCTCGCGCTTCAGAACTCTACAGCCCTAACACGCCTGCTGTCCTCTCCCTTTAGAGCTCCACAGCCCTAACACGCCTGCCGTCCTCTCGATTTAGAGCTCTACAGCCCTAACTCGCCTGCCGTCCTCTCGATTTAGAGCTCTACAGCCCTAACACGCCTGCCGTCCTCTCGATTTAGAGCTCCACAGCCCTAACACGCCTGCCGTCCTCGCGCTTCAGAACTCTACAGCCCTAACACGCCTGCCGTCCTCTCCCTTTAGAGCTCCACAGCCCTAACACGCCTGCCGTCCTCTCGATTTAGAGCTCCACAGCCCTAACACGCCTGCCGTCCTCGCGCTTCAGAGCTCTACAGCCCTAACACGCCTGCCGTCCTCGCGCTTCAGAGCTCTACAGCCCTAACACGCCTGCCGTCCTCTCCCTTCAGGTATCACTACAGTACTGACCATGTCCACCATCATCACTGGGGTGTCCTCCTCCATGCCACAGGTAAGTGACTGTGTGTGTGTGTGTGTGTGGGTGGGTGAGGAACTAGCGAGTTTTCTTGAGTGTTTAATTCTTACTCTGTGTGTGTGTGTGTGGTGTGTGTGTGTGTGTGTGTGTGTGTGTGTGTGTGTGTGTGTGTGTGTGTGTGTGTGTGTGTGTGTGTGTGTGTGTGTGTGTGTGTGTGTGTGTGTGTGTGTGTGTGTGTGTGTGTGTGTGTGTGTGTGTGTGTGTGTGTGTGTGTGTGTGTTTTCCAGGTGTCCTATGTGAAGGCAGTGGACATCTACCTGTGGACCAGCTTCCTGTTTGTGTTCCTGTCAGTGATAGAATATGCTGCTGTCAACTACTGCTCTACGCTGGAGGAGATGAGACGACTGAAGAGAGGAAAGGTCAGAGGTCATCCATATTATACCTGGAGCAGAGAGCGCCTGTCCCTGACAGGATATTTGTTGAGAGAGTATTCTCTCTGCACAACACTGCTCTCTAGTGGTTAGATAGAGAAAGGACGCCAAGATATCGGCACTCCCAGAAATCATCACAAGTTACTCTCTAACTTTGTCCCCAGGTTGGAGACGATATTAGTTTATCTCCTAATCTATGTGTCTACATCTATAGATACACAGTATATCTATATGGAGATGTTATATATCTGTATGTGTGTCTGTCTGTCCCCCCATTCAGCTCCCAACCTCGTACAACGCCAGCAAAGCCATGGCCTTCGACGGCTGTTTCCATGACAGTGACATTGAGCTGACCCCGTTCCCCCATCTGCCAACCTCCATGACCTCCAACCATCACAGAACTACACTCCAGAACCCTGAGGACCCGCCCACTGAGGGGACACGTCTCCGCCGGCAACGGTCGGTGCAGGAGAACGTGGATCTGCTACTTAGCAACAGCTACTTGATCGACTCGTACTCCCGCATGGCCTTCCCTCTGTCCTACCTCCTATTCAATACCATCTACTGGAGTATGTACTCCTCCTAAGGGACCCTACTGAGTATAGTGCTGGGACCCTACTGACTATAACTCCTTCTGAGGGACGGTCCTACTGAGTACTGGGACCCTACTGAGTATGTACTCCTCCTGAGGGACCCTGCTAAGTATAGGGACCTTACAGAGTATTGACCACCTAAGGGAGGGACCTCAGATGGACTCCTCCTGTGGGAATCTACTGAGGATACTACTGGCACCCTACGGAGTATGGACTCCTACTCTGGGGAAGTATATAATACTGGCACCCTACGGAGTATGGACTCCTACTCTGGGGAAGTGTATAATACTGGAACCCTACCAAATTCCAAAGGGCACTTTTCTGTGTGTGATCCAATAATAATGTATGTAGCCCTTATTCTGCCCAGACTGAAACAATAAATGGTGGTCACGGCCAATTAAGGAATATTAACAGAGGGGAACCTTTACTATAGCTAATTGTTGAGTGATTTATGATTTTCAGTTTGTTTAAATTCTGTGGTGAATTAATGGTGTATCTTATGTCCTTTATCCACAGATCCAGTCATATAAACTCAGCAAAAAAAGAAACGTCCTCTCACTGTCAACTGCGTTTATTTTCAGCAAACTTAACATGTGTAAATATTTGTATGAACATAACAAGGTTCAACAACTGATACATAAACTGAACAAGTTCCACAGTCATGTGACTAACAGAAATTGAATAACGTGTCCCTGAACAAAGGGGGGGTCAAAATCAAAAGTAACAGTCAGTATCTGGTGTGGCCACCAGCTGCATTAAGTACAGCAGTGCATCTCCTCCTCATGGACTGCACCAGATTTGCCAGTTCTTGCTGTGAGATGTTACCCCACTCTTCCACCAAGGCACCTGCAAGTTCCCGGACATTTCTGGGGGGAATGGCCCTAGCCCTCACCCTCTGATCCAACAGGTCCTAGACGTGCTCAATAGGATTGAGAGCCAGGCTCTTCGCTGGCCATGGCAGAACACTGACATTCCTGTCTTGCAGGAAATCATGCACAGAACGAGCAGTATGGCTGGTAGCGTTGTCATGCTGGAGGGTCATGTCAGGATGAGCCTGCAGGAATGGTACCACATGAGGAAGGAGTATGTCTTCCCTGTAACGCACAGTTTTGAGATTGCCTGCAATGACAACAAGCTCAGTCCGATGATGCTGTGACACACCGCCCCAGACCATGACGGACCCTCCACCTCCACAAAACTGCGTCTCGTCAGTGAAGAGCACTTTTGGCCAGTCCTGTCTGGTCCAGCGGCGGTGGGTTTGTGCCTATAGTTGCCAGTGATGTCTGGTGAGGACCTGCCTTACAACAGGCCTACAAGCCCTCAGTCCAGCCTCTCTCAGCCTAATGCGGACAGTCTGAGCACTGATAGAGGGATTGTGCGTTCCTGGTGTAACTCGGGCAGTTGTTGTTGCCATCCTGTACCTGTCCCGTAGGTGTGATGTTCGGATGTACTGATCCTGTGCAGGTGTTGTTACACGTGGTCTGCTGCTGCGAGGACGATCAGCTGTCCGTCCTGTCTCCCTGTTGCACTGTCTTAGGCGTCTCACAGTACGGACATTGCAATTTATTGCCCTGGCCACATCTGCAGTCCTCGTGCCTCCTTTCAGCATGCTTAAGGCACGTTCACGCAGATGAGCAGGGACCCTGGGCATCTTTCTTTTGGTGTTTTTCAGTCATTAGAACGGCCTCTTTAGTGTCCTGAGTTTTCATAACTGTGATCTTCATAACTGTGGCCCGCCTACCGTCTGTAAGTTGTTAGTGTCTTATTGACCGTTCCACAGGTGTATGTTCATAAATTGTTTATGGTTCATTGAACAAGCATGGGAAACATTGTTTAAACCCTTTACAATGAAGATCTGTGAAGTTATTTGGATTTTTACGAATTATCTTTGAAAGACAGGGTCCTGAAAAAGGGCCGTTTCTTTTTTGCTGAGTTTATCATATCCAAGGAGCCTGAAATCTGACATTTTCATTCAAATCAGTTGCCATGTAGTTGAAAGATTTTTTGAATAATAATTGTTGATTTAAACATAAACATTTTTAAATGTCTTTTATTTTTTGTTAATTACAAAAGTAGCTACATATACACACTACCAGTCAAAAGTTTTAGAACATGTTACGTTCGTCGATTGAAGAATTAGACCAAGGTGCAGCGTGGTAAGCGTACATCTTTCTTTATTAGATGAACACCAACAAAACAACAAAATACAAAACCGACCGTAACGTTCTGCGGGGCTAGACAGCACAATGCAAAAACAAGATCCCCAATCTCAGGTGGGAAAAAGGGCTGCCTAAGTATGATCCCCAATCAGAGACAACGACAAACAGCTGCCTCTGATTGGGAACCATACTGGGCCAACAAAGAAATAGAAACATAGATTTCCCACCCTAGTCACACCCTGACCTAACCAAATAAAGAATAAAAGGGATCTCTAAGGTCAGGGCGTGACAGAACAACTACTCATTCAAGGGTTTTTATTTATTTTTACTATTTTCTACATTGTATAATAATAGTGAAGACATCAAAACTATGAAATAGCACATAAAGAATCAAGTAGTAACCCAAAAAGTTTTAAACAAATCTAAATATATTTTAGATTTCAGATTCTTCAAATAGCCACCCTTTGACTTGATGACAGCTTTTGGCATTCTCTCATCCAGCTTCACCTGGAATGCTTTTCCAACAGTCTTGAGGGAGTTCCCACATATGCTGAGCACTTGTTGGCTGCTTTTCCTTCATTCTGCGGTCCAACTCATCCCAAACCATCTCAATTTAGTTGAGGTCGGGGGACTGTGGAGGCCAGGTCAGCTGATGCAGCACTCCATCACTCTCCTTCTTGGTCAAATAGTCCCGTACACTGCCTGGAAGTGTGTTGGGTCATTGTCCTGTTGAAAAACAAATCATAGTCCCACTAAGCCCAAACCAGATGGGATGGTGTATCGCTGCAGAATGCTGTGGTAGCCATGCTGGTTAAGTGTGCCTTGAATTCTAAATAAATTACAGACAGTGTTACCAGCAAAGAACCCCCACACCATAACACCTCCTCCTCCATGCTTTACGGTGGGAAATACACATATGCGGAGATCATCCGTTCACCCACACCGCGTCGCACAAGGAAACATCAGTTGGAACCAAAAAAAGAATATTTGGACTCCAGACCAAAGGACAGATTTCCACTGGTCTAATGTCCATTGCTCGTGTTTCTTGGCCCGAGCAAGTCTCTTCTTCTTATTTGTGTATTTTAGTAGTGGTTTCTTTGCAGCAATTCAACCATGAAGGCCTGATTCACACAGTCTCCTCTGAAAAGTTGATGTAGAGATGTGTCTGTTGAACTCTGTAAAGAATTTATTTAGGCTGCAATTTCTGAGGCTGGTAACTCTAATGAACTTCTCCTCTGCAGTAGAGATAACTCTGGGTCTTCCATTCCTGTGGTGGTCCTTATGAGAGCCAGTTTTATCATAGCGCTTGATGATTTTTGCGACTGCACTTGAAGAAACTGTCAAAGTTCTTCACATTTTCTGTATTGACTGACCTTCATGTCTTAAAGTAACGATGTTTCTCTTTGCTTATTTGAGCTGTTCTTGCTATAATGTGGACTTGGTCTATTACCAAATAGGGCCATCTTATGTATACCCCCTACCTCGTCACAACACAACTGATTGTCTCAAACGCATTAAGAAGGAAAGAAATTCCACAAATTAACTTTTAAGAAGGCACACCTGTTAATTGAAATGCATTCCATGTGACTACCTCATGAAGCTGGTTGAGAGAATGCCAAGAGTGTGCAAAGCTGTCATCAAGTCAAAGGGTGGCTATTTGAAGAATCTCAAATATAAAATATATTTTGATTTGTTTAACACATTTTTGGGTACTACATGATTCCATATGTGTTATTTAATAGTTTTGATGTCTTCACTATTATTCTACAATGTAGAAAATAGTAAAAATAAAGAAAAACCCTTGAATGAGAAGTTGTTCTCAAACTTTTGCCCGGTAGTATATATATAATATGTTTTTTGTCTCAGTTGTGGTGGTGCTGCCCATGGTAACAGAAACATTTTGCTAGCTACATTACATCATGTCCTTTTGTTGGAGGTAGACGGTCTGAACATCAACAGTCACTGCTAGACATATGCAGAGGAGATGAAGTTAGCCAGGTGAGTTGCTTTCTGTATGTAGCTAACGAAATAAACTCTTTCAGTAAATGATTTGGTCAGCGACTGTGAAAGCAACAGTTAGCTAATACATTGTCACCATGGCTAACCTTGTGTCGGGAACCTATAAACAAAACGTGTTCACTGGTTTATTGTGTTAGTTAACTAGCTAACATTAGCAATATGACTATGTCTAGCTTGATGGATGCTTACCTACCTAGCTAGCTAACTTTGCCAAACGTAGCAACGGCCATTGGCACTTGGAACGGACTTTAGTCAGCTAAATTTGGCTAGATAACGCGTTAGCGGTTTTACTTTGAATGAAGGCGAATCAGGTAATTGAGTCAGGTGGCTGGCAAGTGGCAACTCACCGATTTACAGCTGGCCAGTTGTTGACATGCACATTTTCGAGGTTAAGTTGACTAGCTAGCTAGCTAGCTTAAGTTATGTATGCTCGCTAAAAAAACATCCCAAAATAACTAACTTTATTAGTTAAGCTAAGTTAGTCTAAAACATGAATGCTCTCACAAAGCCAGCTGACTGATCTTTTAAACTCTTGTCTGCCAATGTGGTGAAACAAGCCACATACTGGACAGAGGTGATAGTCAGCTGTCATCGTCTCTCTGGTAAGTTGCTGTCAGATGTCCAGAGTCTGAAGCAGTAGATTGTGTCTACGTCCTGCACCAGTTAAGCATGCACATTCTCTTCTCTATCTATATATGTCTTGCTATATATACACACACACTACATTACCAAAAGTATGTGGACATGTGCTCGTCGAAAAACAAGTAATTCCAAAATCATGGGCATTAATATGGAGTTGGTCCCCCCACTTTGCTGCTATAATAGCCTACAGTTTTCTGGGAAGGCTTTCCACTAGCTGTTGGAACATTGCTGCTGGGACTTGCTTCCATTCAGCCACAAGAGCATTAGTGATGTTGGTCGATTAGGCCTGGCTCGTAGTCTGCGTTCCAATTCATCCCAAAGGTGTTCAATGGTGTTGAGGTCAGGGCTCTGTGCAGGCTAGTCAAGTTCTTCCACGCCGAACTCGACAAACCATTCCTGTATGGACCTCGCTTTGTGCACAGGGCATTGTCATGCTGAAACAGGAAAGGGCCTTTCCCCAAACTGTTGCCACAGAGTTGGAAACACAGAATCGTCTAGAGTGACATTGTATGCTGTAGCATTAAGATTTCCCTTCACTGGAACTAAGAGGCCTAGCCTGAACGCGGTCCCGTTCTGTGAACTTGTGTGGTCTACCACTTTTCGGCTGAGCCGTTGTTGCTCCTAGATGTTTCCACTTCATAATAACTGAACTTACATTTGACCGGAGTAGCTCTAGCAGAGCAGACATTTTTTAGAAAGGGGGCATCCTATGACGGTGCCACGTTGATAGTCACTGAGTTCTTCAGTAAGGCCATTCTACTGCCAATGTTTTCTCTATGGAGATTGCATTGGCTGTGTGATCCATGTTATAGCCAAATCCACTTTTGTGTGTATGTACAGTATGTGTGTATATATATATATATACATATACATACATACATACATACATACATACATACATACAGTTGAAGTCGGAAGTTTACATACACTAGTTTTTCAACCACTCCACTTCTTGTTAACAAACTATCGATTTGGCAAGTCGGTTAGGACATCTACTTTGTACATGACACAAGTAATATTTCCAACAATTGTTTACAGACAGATTATTTCACTTATAATTCACTGTATCACAATTCCAGTGGGTCAGAAGTTTACATACACTAAGTTGACTGTGCCTTTCAACAGCGTGGACAATTCCAGAAAATGATGTCATGGCTTTAGAAGCTTCGGATAGGCTAATTGACATCATTTGAGTCAATTGGAGGTGTACCTGTGGATGTATTTCAAGGCCTACATTCAAACTCAGTGCCTCTTTGCTTGACATCATGGGAAAATCAAAAGAAATCAGCCAAGACCTCAGAAAAGAAATTGTAGACCTCCACAAGTCTAGTTCATCCTTGGGAGCAATTTCCAAATGCCTGAAGGTACCACGTTCATCTGTACAAACAATAGTATGCAAGTATAAACACCATGGGACCACGCAGCCGTCAAACCGCTCAGGAAGGAGACGCGTTCTGTCTCCTAGAGATGAACGTACTTTGGTGCGAAAAGTGCAAATCAATCCCATAACAACAGCAAAGGACCTTGTGAAGATGCTGGAGGAAACAGGTACAAAAGTATCTATATCCACAGTAAAACAAGTCCTATATCGACATAACCTGAAAGGCCGCTCAGCAAGGAAGAAGCCACTGCTCCAAAACCGCAATAAAAAAGCCAGACTCCAGTTTGCATCTGCACATGGGGACAAAGATCGTCGTTTTTGGAGAAATGTCCTCTGGTCTGAGGAAACAAAAATATAACTATTTGGCCATAATGACCTTCGTTATGCTTGGAGGAAAAAGGGGGAGGCTTGCAAGCCGAAGAACACCATCCCAACCGTGAAGCACGGGGGTGGCAGCATCATGTTGTGGGGGTGCTTTGTTGCAGGAGGGACTGGTGCACTTCACAAAATAGATGGCATCATGAGGTAGGAAAATGTTGTGGCTATATTGAAGCAACATCTCAAGACATCAGTCAGGAAGTCAAAGATTGGTCGCAAATGGGTCTTCCAAATGGGCAATGACCCCAAGCGTACTTCCAAAGTTGTGGCAAAATGGCATAAGGACAACAAAGTCAAGGTATTGGAGTGGCCTTCACAAAGCCCTGACCTCAATCATATAGAACATTTGTGGGCAGAACTGAAAAAGCGTGTGCGAGCAAGGAGGCCTCCAAACCTGACGCCGTTTCACCAGCTCTGTCAGGAGGAATGGAACTTATTGTGGGAAGCTTGTGGAAGACTACCAGAAACATTTTACCCAAGTTAAACAATTTAAAGACAATGCTACCAAATACTCATTAAGTGTATGTAAACTTCTGACCCACTGGGAATGTGATGAAAGAAATAAAAGCTGAAATAAATAATTCTCTCTACTATTATTCTGATATTTCACATTCTTAAAATAAAGTGGTGATCCTAACTGACCAAAGACAGGGAATTTTTACTAGGATTAAATGTCAGGAATTGTGAAAAACTGAGTTTAAATGTATTTGGCTAAGGTGTATGTAAACTTCTGCCTTTAACTTTATGCACACACATCCGTGTCTATGAATAGCCTATCTATACCCAACCAGCTTCCCTGGTGAGCAGCAGCACCCATCCCTGAGAGGAGTCCAGACATCACAGGACATCAGATCAGGAGTTGGCCGTCCCAGCTGAGCCTCAGGTGCTGCTAACGCGGGAGACATGGTCACATCACCTCGGCCCGGAGCATCACCACCTGGTACTTCAGCTCTCTGCTCACACGGGTCTGGGTCTGGTAGAGTAGATAACATGTAGGGCCAGGAGTTTTTCTCAGCTATGTGACCTGACCAATAAAATCTAGTACCTAACTAGAACCCAGAGTTTTTGCGAGGAAAACTTACTAGCTCTAATCATTAGATACAAGTCATACATACACTGCGGATAGCCACAAGGAGGAATGTGCAGTTGTTCGTAACTTGTAACACCCATAACTATTTTATCCCTCCTGCTGCTCAGAGCTTCAGTTGGTATTTAGCCATAGAGTCACAGTCTAGGCATGCCTTCTGTAGTGGCCTTGCAGGGAGAGAGAGAGAGATGGTGAGAGAGTGAGTCAGTCAAATAGGGAAGAGTCAAAGCAAAGAAGAGAAACAGAGGTCAAGAGGGGATAGAGTAAGTAAAGAGGGTGAGATAGAAAAAGGGGGATGGCTTCCTCTATGCTCTTGCATTGGTGCTCTTCTGGCCATGTGCCAGAGTACTAATCCTATTCAAACTATAACCCCCCCCCCCCACACACACACACACACACACTCACTCACTGGGAGGCTCTCTTGAGTGGCAGGGCCATGTGAGCTCCTAAACATGTGCTATTCTGGGCAGGGGAGGAGTAAAGCAGAGAGGAGGAGGGGAAAGCAAGGGATAGTTTGGGGTCTTTTCTCTTTGTGTGTGAGAAGGGTGAGTGAGAGGAACTGTGTCTGAGTGTTGGTGAAGTGCTGCTTTGCTGTTTTAGAGGCTGGTAGCGTAGTGAAAATGGGGTGCTGCTGCAGTAAGGAGCTGAGCCCAGGCCTGCTAAGTGAGAGGACCAGGCTGCTTCAGGCATCAAGCCCAGAAGCACTGGGGATCAAGCACCAGGACGGACTACACACTAATGCTTTGGCTCAACATGTGTCTGACCAACTGGCTCAACACACGTGTGTACCGGACGGACCGGCCAAACGGAAACTTCAGGAACAGGAGAAGAAGAACAATGTCATCCCGGACAACGTGTCGACAGGCACCAAGGCGAGACATAGCAGTGTCAGTGGCATGCGGAGCGGGGGGCTACTCACTCCGCAACACTCACACGAGGAGGAACTGGCTATTATTAACGCCTCCACAGGCCCCAGCATGGTCACACAGACAAACACGGACACACACACACACATGGACTCGACGGAGGCAGGCGTGCCATACACACACGCGGCCAAGGCCAAGGCCAGCTGTGGGAATGTTCCATATTTGGAGGGGAGTGTGAAGAGCCCATTAAAACAGAAGATAGCAGAGAACACTATGGATTATTCCGTTAGACAAAGGATACAGAGCACCATGGAGAACCCACCCAAACAGAAGATGGAGAAGACAATGGAGAACCTAGCGAGACAGATAGAGAAGACCATTGAGAACCCAGAAAGACAGAGGATAGAGAACACTGTGGAGAGCCCAGTGAGACAGAGGATAGCGGAGAACGCCCTGCTCAGGTCTACCTGGTTCAACCAGACCCCGGAGCCCGGCCAGGAAGAGACAGAGGGCTGGAGGACCCCCCTGGTCGGAACATCCCCAACCCACCAGCTGTATATCAGAGCTGGGGGGGATTCCACTAGAGTAGGACTAGAGGAAGATGAGGAGGAAGACTGTGTCATCAGAGCAACCCTGGGGCGGGGTTTCAGGGCCAGAGCTCAGAGCTTCTATAGCATCTGTTCCATCGATGCTGACGACCTCGACACTGACCAATCCAACACAGAGGAACATATTGCCTTTATCCAATCACAGACAGCAGAACCTACAGCAATCCAATCACACATAGCCAAAACTACATCCTCTATTCAATCACACGTAGCCGAACATACAGCTTCTATCCAGTCACACATAGCCGAACCTACAGCTTTCCAATCACATTCAGAGGAACATACAGCCTCTATCCAATCACACACAGAAAAACCTAAAGCCAATGACCAATCACACAGAGTGGAACCTGAAAAGGCTGACCTATCGCACATAACGGAACCCAAGGCTTCTGACCAATCTAAAACAGTTGAATTTACAGGCATCGACCAATCACAAACATTGGAACCTACAGCCTTTGACAAATCCCACGGTGAGCCCCCCGAGGCACCCGTTCTGCCGGACCTTTTCTGGAGAAGCTATGAGGACCCTCAGACTTCACAACAGGACAGCTCCATCGCTCCCGGAGACACCAGGATCCCACCACTAACTGGAGACATTACAGATCCCGACATACTTGAGCTGACATCACTCCAGGGGGAGAGTGTGTGTGTGAAGGACGACAATGTGTGTGTTAAGAAGACAGGTCTTTTGCCCACAGTGAAGACTGTTGATAGCAGCCAGGAAGGAGAAAACACAAAGAGGGATTTGAACCTCCATGATACTCATAACAATATTCCCACCCCCACATACTCCTGCCCTCCTAACCCTACCCTTACAGAGGAGCAGCTCACACACAGCCCCAGCCCTAGCTCTAGTCCTAGCCCCAACTCCAGCCCCCTGCTTGGGGCATTGGATGGGGCCACATGTGAAGAGGAGATGGAGGGGATTGAGGTATACCAAGCTGTCTCAGTGAGGATGATCAGTGAGGGGCTGAAAGGAGAGACGGAGGAGGAGGAGGAGACCATACTCAGCAGCACAGTGGAAACCACACTAACAGAGGTGTCACCAGTCTCCACACTCTCCTCACTATCCACAGTCTACCCAGTCTACGCAGTGTCTCTACCCATGGACTTTACTGTCCACTCATTCAAATCTGACCTTAGACCAGTGGATATGGAACATGAAGTTGGAACAAAACCTGATCAGTATGATACTACTTCTGACAGCAACGCCAAGCCTGATCAAAACACAACACATGTGTATGCTGGGAGACCTGATAGGGATGATGTAAAACCTACTGGAAATAACAGAAGCCCTGTTGATGACTCAGAGCTCACTGATTGGCCCGTCCAGGCTGAGGATATAGTGGGAAGGTCTGCAGCAACAGAGAAGGAGCCGGAAACCAGTGTGGAACAGAAACACTGGCAGGAAATGGCTGCCATCACCAGTCATCCCACAAGAGAGAGCAGCTATCCTCAGAATTGTAGAGAGGACAGAGAGAGCAGCAATCTTTCTCAGGGTTGTGAGGACATAGAGAGCAGACATATTTCTCAGGGTCGTGAGGACAGCGAGAGCGGCCATCTCTCTGAGGACAGAGGAGGCTCTACTCCTGTCCCTGAGGACCTGCCTAGCGGGGACACTCACTTACAGCCCTGCAAAGGTTCTTCATCCTCCTTGTCCCATTTCCTTTCAATAGGTTCAGAATGGAGAGATGGGAGGTTGAGTTCAGAAGGAGGAACTGAAACCACTGACTGCAGAAACCTGTCTGAGAAGAACACAGAGGACGGAACACAGGCGGAGGACGGAACACAGGCGGAGGACGGAACACAGGCGGAGGACGGAACACAGGCGGAGGACGGAACACAGGCGGAGGACGGAACACACACTGACAAAAGGGCAGAGATATACACTGAGAATAGAATATCCCTCCTAGAGGAATGTGTTGCAACAGACAGCCTTAGTAGCATGTGTAGTGTAGGAACACAGTCTGACAGTAGTTTAGGGACACTCCCTGAGGACACTGAGTGTAGTAATATAGCAACAAATGACAGTGTGTTTGTCACCCCTGTTTTCCCCCCTGTGACATTTGGATTCAGCCCATTTGATGAACCCCTGAAGTTTGTTTCCCACGGCGATGACTGCTCAGATGTGGACTACCCTGTAGACGATGCAACGACGGCAGATTCCTATTTGTTGGCGGGAGTGCTGGGGGTGGAGCCTGATCAGATTGACGTTTACGCCTCGACTCCCTCTTACCAGATACAGTTCCTGGGTCAGGGGTCACTGGCTGTCACCACAGACATGGACACTGTGGGGGTGAGAGGACAGGTCGAGGAAGGGGGCATGATAGACATGGTGTCAGAACTGCTGGGAGAGGAAGGGGACCCCACCCTCTCTGGCCTCTACCCCTCTCCCTGGACGCATTTAGGGCCAGGGCTGGTAGAGGAAGAGGTCTGTGGAGGATGGGCCCAGGGGCTGGCCCAGGGTATGGTGCCCAGCCAGGGTGAGGGTGAGGAGGGCTGCGAGGAGGAGCAGCCCCCTAGCTCCATGGCCCTGCTGGGAGTATACCCCACCTACAGCACTCTTCTGCCTCAGGACTCTTGTCTCTGGGAATGGCACCATCAGTACCAGCCTGTGAGTACTTCAGCGGTGTGTGTGTGAACTGTAGGGGTGAGAAAACACACGTACAGTGCATTCGGAAAGTATTCAGACCGCTTCACCTTTTCCACATTTTGTTACTTTACAGCCTCATTCTAAAATGTTTTTTTTTTTTAAAGAAATTCCCTCATCAATCTACACACAATACCCAATAATGACACAGCAGAAACAGGTTTTTTGAAATGTTTGCAAATGTATAAAAAAAACTGAAATATCACATTTACATAAGTATTCAGACCCTTTACTCAGTACATTGTTGCAACACCTTTGGCAGCGATTACAGCCTCAAGTCTTCTTGGGTATGATGCTACAAGCTTGACAAACCTGTATTTGGGGAGTTTCTCCCATTCTTCTCTGCAGATCCTCTCAAGTTCTGTCAGGTTGGATGTGTCGCTGCACAGCTATTTTCAGGTCTCTCCAGAGATGTTCGATTGGGTTCAAGTCCGGGCTCTGGCTGGACAACTCAAGGACATTCAGAGACTTGTCCCGAAGCCACTGTTGCGTTGTCTTGGCTGTGTGCTTAGGGTTGTTGTCCTGTTGGAAGGTGAACCTTCAGCCCAGTCTGAGTTCCTGAGTGCTCTGGAGCAGGTTTTCATCAAGGTTCTCTCTGTACTTTGCTCCGTTCATCTTTCCCTTGATCCTGACTACTCTCCCAGTCCCTGCCTCCGAAAAACATCCTCACAGTATGATGCTGCCACCACCATTCACCATAGGGATGGTGCCAGGTTTCCTCCAAACGTGATGCTTGGCAATCAGGCCAAAGAATTCAGTCTTGATTTCATCAGACCAGAGAGTCTTGTTTCTCATGGTCTGAGTCCTTTAGGTGCCTTTTGGTAAACTCCAAAAAAGCTGTCGTGTGCCTTTTACTGAGGAGTGGCTTCCGTCTGGCCACTCTACCATAAAGGCCTGCTTGGTAGAGTGCTGCATAGATGGTTGTCCTTCTGGAAGTTTCTCCATCTCCACAGAGGAGCTCTGTCAGAGTGACCATCGGGTTCTTGGTCACCTCCCTGACCAAGGGCCTTCTCCCCCGATTGCTCAGTTTGCCCGGGCGGCCAGCTCTAGAGAGAGTGTTGGTGGTTCCAAACTTTTTCTATTTAAGAATGATGGAGGCCACCGTGTACTACCTTCAATGCTGAAGACATTTTTTTGGTACCCTTCCCTAGAGCTGTGACTCGACACAATTCAGTGTCGGAGCTCTACGGACAATTCCTTCGTCCTCATGGCTTGGTTCTTGCTCTGACATGTACTGTCAACTGTAGGACCTTATATAGGTGTGTGCCTTTCCAAATCATGTCCAATCAATTGAATTTACCACAGGTGGACTCCAATCAAGTTGTAGAAACATCAAGGATGATCAATGGAAACAGGATACACCTGAGCTCAACTTCATTGCAAAAGGTCTGAATACTTATGTTTTCAAAGAATTTACACAAATAAAAAATTAAAAAATATATTCACTATCATTATGTGTAGATTTTAATTTAATCTATTTAAGAATAAGGCTGTAACGTAACAAAATGTGGAAAAAGTCAAGGGGTCTGAATACTTTCCGAATGCACTGTTCAGTCAAAAATATTGGCACCCTTGCACTTAAGTAACTCACAATTTTCCCTAAAAATAAGTTGAAATTGAACAAAGTATTTGGTGTCCACACTTCTTTATTTCACTGTTAATATTACAGAACTTTTGTTTATGATTCAGAACTTAATATATCCATTAAAATCAGAAAATAAACAGAAATGGCATTGACAAAATTATTGACACCCTACTTAATATTTGGTAGTACAGCCTTTGGTCAAAATAACTGCAATCATGTGCTTCCTATAACCATCAATGAGCTTCCTGCACCTCTTTACTGGCACTCTTGTACAAACTGCTCCAGTTCTCCCAGATTAGAAGGGTGCCTTCTCCTAACTGCTGTTTTCAGATCTCTCCACAACTTTTGAATGGGATTTAGATCTGTACTCATTGTTGGCCACTTCAGAACAGTCCAGCGTTTTGTCTTGAACCATTTCTGGGTGCTTTTTTTAAGTGTGTTTGGGGTCATTGTCCTGGTGGAAGACCCATGACCTTCGACGGTGACCCAGCTTTCTGACACTGGGTCTAATATTGCGTCCCAAAATACCTTGGTATTCACCTGATTTCATGATGCCATGCACACGTTCAAGGCACCCAACGCCAGAGGCAGCAAAGCAACACCAAAACATCACTGAACCGCCATGTTTGACTTTAGGGAAGGTGTTCTTTTCTTTGAAAGCTTCATTTTGTTTTCTGTAACCATAGAGATGGTGTGCTTTACCAAAAAGCTCTAATTTGGTCTCATCTGTCCACAGGACATTCTCCTAGAAGGATTTGGGCATGTTCAGGTGTGTTTTGTCAAATTGCAGTCTGGCTTTCTTATGTCTGTCTCTCAGCAGTGGGGTCCTCCTGGGTCTCCTACCATATAAGCCCCTTTCATTGAGTTGGCGATGGATGGTGCGAGTTAACTGTCATACCTTGTGTCTGAAGGTCAGCTTGAATCTGTGTGGCAGTTGACTGAGGTGCTTTCTCCACCATTGGAACAATCCTTCACTGCAATCTTCCATCAAGTTCTCTCTTGCGGCCACGTCCAGTGTGGTTGGCTACAGTGGCATGGGCCTTAAACTTCTTGATAACATTACATACGGTGGAAACAGTAACATCAAGGTCTCTGGAGATGGACTTGTAGCCTTGAGATTGTCCATGCTTGGCTATAATGTTGTGTCTGACCTCAGATAAATCTCTGGTTTTCTTTCTTTTGTCCATGCTCATTGCGGTACACACAGTGACACAAAACAGGAACATGAGTCCTTTTCTCTATTCAAACTGATTGAATACATGATTTTTATACTGCAGGCACCTTCAACTCACCACAGGTGAGTTCAATTTCAAAATAAATGAGAATAACCTGCTTGAAATCAAATTATTTCTAACCACTTCTAGAAGGTGCCAATAATATTGTCCGGGCCATTGTAGGATTTCTTTGTGGAATTAGCTAAGATTTACTAAATAAATTCAGATTTTTTTGTTTTGTTCAACTGCACACCGAAGACATACATATGTGGATAACAGTTTTCTGGAAGAAATGGTGCATTATTTGAAAAAGTGCAAGGGTGTCAATATTTTTGGCCACGACTGTATATGTCAATTTGCTGACATTTAAAGACACTGAGGTTGTGTGTGTGTGTGTGTGTGTGTGTGTGTGTGTGTGTGTGTGTGTGTGTGTGTGTGTGTGTGTGTGTGTGTGTGTGTGTTCTCTTGCAGAAATCCACCCTGGTCTCTGAGCTCAACCCCAACGCTCAGGTATGGGCCAGTCACATGCTTAGTCTGGACCCCTCAGGCCCCATCTACACTGACTCCCGTCTACCATGGCTGGCTGTTAACCAGGAAGGTAAGCATGTGGAAGTAGACAGAGTATGGAACAACGCCTAGCCATTAGTCCAGAGGTGGAAAGAGCTACTGGGTGTGCAGGCTTTTTCTTTGGCTTTTATTTGTGTCAGTCTAGTAAATGCCGCTACCTGATTGGTCCTCAGGGTATGACCAGGGATATGACCTGGAGGAAGTGGGCGAGGCTCAGCTGGAACCGAGCGTCATAGAATTCCCAACAGGCACTATGGGAAACCTGTCAACCAATGGCCTGGTCCAGGACAGCTGTATATCAGGTACTAACGTTACTGGCTGATGGAGCTTAGAGCAAACAGGACTGTTTATCAGATGACGTCTGATACAAACATTATATGTTATTGATGTTTTCAGAGGAGCTCATCGATCATCTGAAGACCTCACTGGAGTCCTGTCTGTCACGGTACGTATGTGTCACAGGTGGCTGATGGCACCTAAAAGAGCAACTGCCCCTAAAAATCAACTTCTCATTTTGAAAATGGTCTATGTGGCATCAATATGAGTCAAAAACATTTATTATAGACTACAAAGTGTAAATAGGATCAGTTTGGTCATAAAGTCAGTCTCGTCCAACTGAGATTTGCGAGATGATAGAAGAAAATGGTATGTCATGGAATGAAGAGTACCGTAAGAGTGGTCGAATTTGGTTTGACATTCGATATCCCTATGGGGCTACATTAAGGACCATCTGTAAATTAAACAATGTACATGTAACAATATTTTAAAAAGTCAGTAGCTCAAAATTTCAATGACTTAAAAACCAACTATAAATTGCAGAAAGTCATATACAAATATTGAAAGCAATTAACGAGACAACTAAAAGATGTGCAACATGAAAATATTGTCCCATTTACAGTGTGTAATTTATTGACGGTCCCTAACTATCCCCAGAGATAGGCTATCCAAAGTCAAACCAACTTTGTCATGGTCGCACACCAAACGGCTGAAGCCAATTGGAAAAATGATTTGGCTAACTCTTCCTACCTGCAAACACACACCAGACATCCCACATCAAACCACACCCAGAAACCAACTCACATCTGAATTCAGTCATGGCCTCTAGCATTTCTTAATTATCCAAATCTAAGACAAAGCCAAATCAGGAAGTGCAGTCACCCTTTAATTGGGAAGGACCAGCTCATAGTAATGGCTGGAATGGAATAGTATGTAGGATACCATTCCATTTAATCCATTCCAGGCATTATAATAAGACTTCCTCCCCTCACCATCTTCCTGTGGTCTGTGTGATTGGTCAGTGGACAGTTAGGGTAGTTTCTGATTGGGCAGTGAAGGGTAGTTTGTTATTGGTCAGTAGGCAGTGAGTTTATTTTTTTAACTGATTGGCTGATGTCCCCTCAGGGAGAATCTTGCCAACGACCTCTACCTTGTCTCCCAGATGGACAGCGACCAGTTCATTCCCATAGCAACGCTAGCCAACCTCGACCACATCAAGAAGCTCAGCACGGACATGGAACTCATTTCTGACATCCTCAAGTGTGAGTAAACATTTTTAGTATGTATGCATGGACGTATGTATGGACGTATGTATGGACGTATGTGGGTTATTGTTGTATTGTATTACATAATTGTGTGAGATGTTTACTTGGAGGGAAGGCTCTGACCGTGTCTTGTCTCCTGATTGACTCGTAGCCTTGCCACTGGTGGAGGTGGCAGAATGCGGGCAAAAGGTACGGCCCAATCAGGGACGCTGTATCGTTATCCTCCGAGAGGTCCCGGAGACCACACCCCCAGAGGTAAGAACCCGCCTGTTAGAAACCTGTCTTAGTCCATGGGCCAGCTGAAAAAGGCCCACTTTGTGATGGCAAAGGTTTGATGGAATTAAATTGTTCCCCACAAGCTCCTGATCAAATTGATATATGAGAGCCTCTTTATGTTTTTCACACAATTATACATCTTGTTGTAAGGGAGTCTATGCAATAGAATGTTTGCAGACTGATAAAGGAATGTTGAGACGTGAGAATGGTCACATGCTCATTGAAAATGACTGTATAGGTTTTTATCAATAAAATGTCACAATACTCTGCAGAGCGTTCGATTTGCAAGGGTGACCCCCAGCCCCGCTAAAACCATAGACAACTACGTGCTGTTTTCAAGGGATTGTTAAATAAACTATTTGGTTGTTATATCGTCACTTCTTGAAGAGCATAGTCAGAACTATACATTTCGGATTATTCCACATTTAGCTCTATCATCAGAGTTGTACAGCATGTAACTGCATGCCTTTCATGATCAACCAACATCAATAGATCATGTAATTTCAGCTACGTGAGATTAGCCTTTTAGCTAGCTAAGCAAACAACGTGTCAATCTTGCATCATCAGAGACTAGGCTTTTGGAAAGAGCTTGACATCAGTCCTGGTAAAATTGTCTGTCGGACTTCTGTCATCAACCCTATAGATGGCAAGCAAATCAAACAATATTTGGATATAGTCATTTATACTGAACCAAAATATAAAAACAACATGTAAAGTGTTGGTCTCATGTTTCATGAACTGAAATAAAAGATCCCCTGAATTTTACACACAAAGCTTATTTCTCTTTCATTTTTTGCACAAATGTATTTACATCCCTGTTAGTGAGCATTTCTCCTTTGTCAAGATAATCCATCAACCTGACAGGTGTGGCATATCAAGAAGCTGATTAAACGGCATGATCATTACACAGGTGCACCTTGCGCTGGGGACAATAAAAGGCCACTGTAAAATGTGTAGTTTTGTCACACAACACAATGCCACAGATGTCTCAACTGCAGGAATGTCCACCAGAGTTGTTGCCAGAGAATTGAATGTTCATTTTAATACCATAAGCTGCCTCCGACGTCGTTTTAGAGAATTTGGCAGTACGTCCAACCGGACTAAATACCGCAGACCCTGTAACCACGCCAGCCCAGGACCTCCACATCCGGCTTCTTTACCTGCGGGATTGTCTGAAACCAGCCACCCGGACAGCTGATGAAACTGAGGAGTATTTCTGTCTGTAATAAAGCTTTGGGGGGGGAACTCATTCTGATTGGGTGGCTGCCCCCCTGCCCTAGTCATGTGAAATCCATATATCAGGACCTAATTTATTTATTTCAATTGACTGATTTCCTTATGTCAACTGTAACTCAGTAAAATCTTTGAAATTGTTGCATGTTGCATTTCTATTTTTGTTCAGTATAGTTTATCCCCTGAAAGTTAGCTTGTTAACTAGCCATATTGATGTTATCTGTTATTAGCTAGGTAGCCAATTTGACGTGGTCCATCAATCACTGTAACCTATCATGTCTATCAGCAGCAATTGTGATTAAACACACTTAAAAATAATGTTGAAAAGGGTATCATGTTAGCTAACTTTGCTTGGTAGGCCTATATTGTTTGGAGAAAAAAGTACATTAGGTCTACTTACCACTATGTTTAGCCAACTGTACGACGTTTCTACCTGTAGCTTGTAAAGTTAACCTTATCACCTATCAGTACATTGGCAAATGCGCCCTTCTAGTGCTTGACAGAGCCCACAAAGGATGGGAAATAAACTAAACCACTTATACTTGTCAAGTATAGTTCACTTTATTTTTAAAGAAATTATCAAATGAATGGTGGCTAATACTGACAGATATCATGAGGCTACCCTGAAATTACATGATCAATTGATGTTTTACTGAACATGAAAAGCATGCAGGTACTTGCTGTATAACTCTGATGATAGAGCTAAATGTGTGCAATTGTTTTGCATGGAATAATCGGAAAGTTCTAGTTCTGACTATGCTCTTCAATGTTTACATACTGTTTTCCCTACTTGATATGCATATACTGTATTCTAGTCAAGGCCTATCCTTAACTATTGCTGTACACATACTATTCTATCCTAAATATTCTACAGATATACTACATATTCTATCCATATATTTCTCTCCATAATGTCTATACATCCCATCATATACATATCTATTTATATTCTTTTGGGAGCTAGGAATTTGTGTTTATCTCTAAAAATAGCTATTCTCTCCCTGACCATCATAATCTTAAAATTATGCTCTCTAAACTTCAACAGTACCAGTTATTTAATGAAGCCTAATAATTTCGTATACATTAGTTAAGTGGCTAGTTGACACGTTATAGAAATCATGCAGTGATTAGAAAAAATCCAGCAATTGGACCATTGCTGTTGCCCTCGACAACCCTTAGCAGCGACTAACCAATACATATTGCAGTAGACCCTATACTACATTATACTATTTTTCCACAAAAAAAAGTGTAACTAGTCACCATCTATGAAGGCTGTAAACCTAAGGCTTTAATACTTCACCAGCTATGTAAGTTGATGCCTCATCAGGCGGCTTGTTAAAATGTCATATTGGAATGCAGTGTACATGACAGGATTCAAGACATATTTTATATTTAAACAACATGGCATAATATTGTATATCAATATAATCCCTACAAACCAGTGAAAGATCCCTTTAGGAATATTATAGATACATTTTTAATTGTTTGAAAATAAAATATAGATATCAGTGATGCAAATACAGATCAAAACCATTGATATGAGTAGTGTTTTTGGTACATTTCTGGAACAGATTTGCTAATGTTTTACAAAGTTTATATATATCTTGCAAACCTGGCTAAATTGGTTGTGTTATCTGCATAACTATAATCTATTTTGTATTGCCATTAGGCATATTCCTGTAAGGGCTGTCTGAAGAGAGAGTGGACCAAGGTGCAGCGGAGTTAGTGTTCATCATTTAATTGAACAACTTGAACACTTTACAAAAACAAGAAAAGAGAAAACCGACAGCCAACAGTCCTGTCAGGTGCAAACACTAAAAGAAACAATTACCCACAAAACCCAAAGGAAAAACATGCTCCTTATGTGTGACTCCCAATCAGCAACAACGAGCTTCAGCTGTGCCTGATTGGGAGCCACACACGGCCCAAAACAAAGAAATACAAAAACATAGAAAAAGGAACATAGAACGCCCACCCAATGTAACACCCTGGCCTAATCAAAATAAAGAACAAAAACCCCTCTATGGCCAGGGCGTTACAGTACCCCCCCCAAGGTGCGGACTCCGGCCGCAAAACCTGACACTGAAGGGGAGGGTCCGGGTGGGCCTTCTTACGGCGGCGGCTCAGGTGCGGGACGTGGCCTCTGCCCCACCCTTGGCGTCGCCCTCTTAGGTGGCGCACCTGGCCACGCCGAAGGTCTGGTGGGCGACCCTGACTTCGCCCGGCTGGCGGGCGACCCTTGTTGCGCCCGGCTGGCGGGCGGCGATGGCTGCGCCCGGCTGGCGGACGACCCTGGCTGCGCCCGGCTGGCGGGCGGCGATGGCTGCGCCCGGCTGGCGATGGCAGATCCTGACAGGCGGGCCACTCTGGCAGCTCCGGGCAGGCGGGCCACTCTGGCAGCTCCGGGCAGGCGGGCCACTCTGGCAGCTCCGGGCAGGCGGGCCACTCTGGCAGCTCCGGGCAGGCGGGCCACTCTGGCAGCTCCGGGCAGGCGGGCCACTCTGGCAGCTCCGGGCAGGCGGGCCACTCTGGCAGCTCCGGGCAGGCGGGCCACTCTGGCAGCTCCGGGCAGGCGGGCCACTCTGGAGGCCTAGTCCTGGGAGGTGGCACAGGACGGACCTGGATGGGGAGACCCACTGGTGGCCTGGACCTAGGAGGAGGCACAGGACGGACCAGGATGGGGAGACCCACTGGAGGACTGGTCCGTGGAGGAGGCACGGGCTTGACCAGGATGGGGAAACCCACTGGAGGACTGGTCCGTGGAGGAGGCACGGGCTTGACCAGGATAGGGAGATCCACTGGAGGACTGGTCCGTGGAGGAGGCACGGGCTTGACCAGGATGGGAAGACATGCAGGAGGCCTGGTTCTGGGCGTAGGCACAGGACGTGCAGGGCTGGGAAGACATGCAGGAGGCCTGTTTCTGGGCACAGGCACAGTCTTCACCAGACAACCAGCACGCACCTCAGGACGAGTATGGAGAGCTGCCTCAGGTGACATCATTTCAACGACACGCTCCGTAGGGCGAATGCCGTGCCTTATGCACCAAACTAGCAGCTCTCTCATCTCTCTCTCCTTTAATCTCCCCATTAACTCCTTCACAGTCTCTGCCTCGTACCCCTCGCTCACCTCCAATGTCAACCCGACTGACTCTGGTTCCGACCTCGGCTCCGCCGACTGTCCCGTGTGCCCCCCCCCAAAAAAATTATTGGGGCTGCCTCTCGTGCTTGTTGCGCTCTCTCTCCTCATAATATCGCCTCTCCGCTTCAATCTCCCACTGCGGGAGGCGATACTCCCCAGCCTGAGTCCATGGTCCCTCTCCGTCCAGTATCTGTTCCCATGTCCATGAGTCCATCAAGCTGTTCTCCTGTTGCTCCTTCCTCCTCCGCTGCTTGGTCCTGGTTTGGTGGGTAATTCTGTAAGGGCTGTCTGAAGAGAGAGTGGACCAAGGTGCAGCGGAGTTAGTGTTCATCATTTAATATTTAATTGAACAACTTGAACACTTTACAAAAACAAGAAAAGAGAAAACCGACAGCCAACAGTCCTGTCAGGTGCAAACACTAACAGAAACAATTACCCACAAAACCCAAAGGAAAAACATGCTCCTTATGTGTGACTCCCAATCAGCAACAACGAGCTTCAGCTGTGCCTGATTGGGAGCCACACACGGCCCAAAACAAAGAAATACAAAACATAGAAAAAGGAACATAGAACGCCCACCCAATGTAACACCCTGGCCTAACCAAAATAAAGAACAAAAACCCCTCTCTATGGCCAGGGCGTTACAATTCCACCTATTATTGAAAGAGTTGTGACAATGTCAGACCAATCAAATTTAAACCAATGGAGCTGGTTTGCAGCCATATTGGAAAATGTTAAATCAGAAATGTCTAGGCATAATTGTTTAGACTTCTTGATTGCTTTATGTAAAGTTTGGTGTACTCATTATGAAGGCATTTTGCGAAAATGGATTAACTGTAGCTCTTTGCTGGATATAATGCATTCCTATGGGATTTCAAATAGGGTGCAATGTATGGGAAGGTTTCAGATTACATTCCTTGATGTTAACACAATTTAAAATCACATTGCATATAATGTTGATTAATAAAAAGCAGTGAATGCTTCTAGAACAAAGTGTATTAATGTAATATTTTTGGGAAACGGCAACAAAACGCAGTTTGGACAGCTTTTTTGGCACATATTTGGCATACCACTATTCTAGTAATATTTTGGTGAATACATATAACTGACATACTTGAGCCATCATTGTTGGTTGTCCTCGTTGTAACACACATTTTAAGACATATTGGTCTTATTACACCAATTATTTATTCAGTAATGGCCATGCAAAATTAATGCTGTTCCTCCCCATTGAAATGAATGACGGACATCTTGAAAATAGGTTGCTGGGACGGATTATAGACTAAATCTATGATGACTCTATATACTGTAGCTAAAAACTTCCCCAATAGATCTCCTTGTCCTGTTTGAAATTTGGTGTAGTTATCATCCTGGGTACCATGTGATAGTAAAGCACATCCCAATACTGTCCATTCTACTCGATATACCACAAAATGCATACAGTACATGTATGACCTTTGACACCCCAAGGTGAGCCCATAGAGATATCATTAGCATTCCAATTGTTTCAGACCATATGTGTTGCATTATGAAGTTTATAACATGTCAAATTGCGTTAGTTTGAGAAGTTAGTTCCCTGATAATACAAAATGATCATGCCCTCAATCCTGTTGGCCCAGCTAACTGCATAACATATGTAATGAGAATATTTAAGATTTAATAAAGTTCATATTCAGTTAAGAGTAATTAACACAATGCTTAGCATATTTATGTTTTTCCGGCCTTTATGTCATTCACATGATTTCAAGTGTCCTATTTGTGTCAAGGGTTGATGGTTACGAGATGTTATGTATTAAACTCATATCTGTTTATAGTAACTGAAACCAGACTGGATGTACAAGGACTGAGGACACTGATATGTTATTGTATTGATGACCTTATGAACACTGTGTGACTCTGCAGCAGCTGGCAAAGTATTTTGTTGTGACTCCGTACAAGCCTCCCAGGCTGATGTTTATGGAACATTGGTGCTGTGAGATTGGAATTTAAGGCCATGCTTAGAGTAGGCCAGTTAGACATTTTCTCTGCTTCTGTGCTGTAGGTGTGTCCCGGTCTCACTTGTAATAAACCAGATTGATTTATGATTGACTATATCCGAGAGTGTTCTTCTTTTATTCACCCCTTTACAGTTACCATACAGTGCATTCAGAAAGTATTCGGACCCCTTCACTTTTCCCACATTTTGTTACGTTACAGCCTTATTCTAAAATTGATTAAATTGTTTTTTGACCCCTCATCAATCTACAATCTGCCAACAATTACAAATGTTTGCAAATTTATTTAAAAAAATTAAAAAAGTGAATATCCCATTTACTTAAGTATTCAGACCCTTTACTCAGTATTTTGTTGAAGCACCTTTGGCAGCGATTACAGCCTCAAGTCTTCTTGGGTATGATGCTACAAGCTTGGCACACCTGTATTTGGGGAGTTTCTCCCATTCTGTTCTGCAGATCCTCTCAAGCTCTGTCACGTTGAATGGGGAGCATCGCTGCACAGCTATTTTCAGGTCTCTCCAGAGATGTTCGATTGGGTTCAAGTCCGGGCTCTGGCTGGGCCACTCAAGGACATTCAGAGACTTGTCCCCAAGCCACTCCTGCTTTGTCTTTGCTGTGTGCTTAGGGTCATTGTCCTATTGGAAGGTGAACCTTCGCCCCAGTCTGAGGTCCTGAGCACTCTGGAGCAGGTTTTCATCAAGAATTTCTTTGTACTTTGCTCTGTTCATCTTTACCTCGATCCTGACTAGTCTCCCAGTCCCTGCCACTGAAAAACATCCCCACAGCATGATGCTGCCACCATGCTTCACAGGAGGGATGATGCCAGGTTTCCTCCAAACGTGACGGTTGGCATTCACGCCGAAGAGTTCAACCATGGTTTCATCAAACCAGAGATTCTTGTTTCTCATGGTCTGAGAATCCTTTAGGTGCCTTTTGGCAAACTCCAAGCGGTCTGTCATGTGCCTGTTTCAGAGGAGTGGCTTCCGCTGGCCACTCTACAATAAATATATAAAATTGTATTTGTCACATGCGCTGAATACAACACCACCTTACAACGAAATGCTTACTTACAAGCCCTTAACAACAATGCAGTTTTAAGAAAAATACTAAAAAAATTAAAGTAATAAGTAATTAAAGAGCAGGGGTAAAATAACAATGGTGAGGCTACATGCAGGGGGTACCGGTACAGAGTCAATGTGCGGGGGCACCGGTTAGTCAAGGTAATTGAGGTAATATGTACATGTAGGTAGAGTTATTAAAGTGACTATGCATCGATAATCTATAATAAACAGCGAGTAGCAGCATTGTAAAAGGGGGGGGCAATGCAAATAGTCTGAGTAGCCATTTGATTAGATGTTCAGAAGTCTTATGGCTTGGGGGTAGAAGCTGTTTAGAAGCCTCTTGGACCTAGACTTGGCGCTCCGGTATCGCTTGCCGTGTGGTAGCAGAGAGAACAGTCTTTAACCAGGGTGGCTGGAGTCTTTGACAATTTTTAGAGCATTCCTCTGACAGAGGTCCTGGATGGCAGGAAGCTTGGCCCCAGTGATATACTGGGCCGTACACACTACCCTTTGTAGTGCCTTGCGGTCGGAGGCCGAGCAGTTGCCATAGCAGGCAGTGATGCAACCAGTCAGGATGTTCTTGATGGTGCAGCTGTAGAACCTTTTGAGGATCTAAGGACCCATGCCAAATCTTTTCAGTTTCCTGAGGGGGAATAGGTTTGTCGTGCCCTCTTTATGACTGTCTTGGTGTTCTTGGACCATGTTAGTTTGTTGGTGATGTGGACTCCAAGGAACTTGAAGCTCTCAACCTGCTCCATTACAGCCCCGTCGATGAGAATGGGGGCATGCTCTGTCCTCCTTTTCCTGTAGTCCACAATCATCTCCTTTTGTCTTGATCACGTTGAGGGAGAGGTTGTTGTCCTGGCACCACACGGCCAGGTCTCTAACCTCCTCCCTATAGGCTGTCTCGTCATTGTCGGTGATCAGGCCTACCACTGTTGTGTCATTGGCAAACTTAATGATGGTGTTGGATTCGTGTCTGGCCATGTAGTCATGAGTGAACAGGGAGTACAGGAGGGGACTGAGCACGCACCCCTGAGGGGCCCCCGTGTTGAGGGTCAGCGTGGCGGATCTGTTGTTACCTACCCTTACCACCTGGGGGCGGCCCGTCAGGATGTCCAGGATCCAGCTGCAGAGGGAAGTGTTTAGTCCCAGGGTCCTTAGCTTAATGATGAGCTTTGAGGGCACTATGGTGTTGAATGCAGAGCTGTAGTCAATGAATAGCATTCTCACATAAGTGTTCCTTTTGTCCAGGTGTGAAAGGGCAGTGTGGAGTGCAATAGAGATTGCATCATCTGTGGATCTGTTAGGGTGGTATGCAAATTGAAATGGGCCTGGGGTTTCTTGGATAATGATGTTGATGAGAGCCATGACCAGCCTTTCAAAGCACTTCATGGCTACAGACGTGCGTGCTACGGATCGGTAGTCATTTAGGCAGGCTACTTTAGTGTTCTTGGGCACAGGGACTATGGTGGTCTGCATGAAACATGTTGGTATTACAGACTCAGACAGGGAGAGGTTGAAAATGTCAGTGAAGTCACTTGCAAGTTGGTCAGTGCATGCTTGGAGTACACGTCCTGATAAACCGTCTGGCCCTGCGGCCTTGTGAATGTTGACCTGTTTAGGTCTTACTCACATTGGCTACGGAGAACGTGATCACACAGTCGTCTCGAACAGCTGATACTCTCATGCATGTTTCAGTGTTACTTGCCTCTAAGCGAGCATAGAAGTAATTTAGCTCATGTCACTGGGCAGCTCGCAGCTGTGCTTCCCTTTTGTGCTCTGTAATAGTTTGCAAGCCCTGACACATCTGACGAGCATCGGAGCCGGTGTAGTACGATTTGATCTTAGTTCTGTATTGACACTTTGCCTGTTTGATGGTTCGTCGGCAGGCATAGCGGGATTTCTTTTAAGCTTCCGGGTTAGAGTCCCGCTCCTTGAAAGCGGCAGCTCTTTAAAAAATTTTTTTATTTCACCTTCACCATTAAGCAAAGCAGTGCGACAAAAACAACACAGAGTTACACGTGGGATAAACAAACGTACAGTCAATAACGCAATAGAAAAATCTGTACACAGTGTGTGCAAATGAAGTAAGGAGGTAAGGCAATAAATAGGCCAATGGTGGCAAAGTAATTACAATTTAGCAATTTACACTAAAGTGATATATGTACAGATGAGAATCTGCAAGTAGAAATACTGGTGTGCAAAAGAGCAGAAATACAAAAACATATACGGGGATGAGGTAAATAGTTGGTTGGATGGGCTATTCACAGATGGGCTGTGTACAGCTGCAGCGATCGGTAAGCTGCTCTGACAGCTGACGCTTAAAGTTAGTGAAGGAGATATAAGTCTCCAACTTCAGTGATGGTTTTTTTAAACATTTTAATTGTTTAAAAAACAAAATTGTGCAATTCGTTCCAGTCCCTGGCAGCAGAGAACTGGAAGTAAAGGCAGCCAAAGGAGGTGTTGGCTTTGGGGATGACCAGTGAAATATACTTGCTGGAGCACGTGCTACGGGTGGGTGTTGCTATGGTGACCAGTGAGCTGAGATAAGGCGGGGCTTTACCTAGCATAGACTTATAGATGACCTGGAGCCGGTGGGTTTGGCGACGAATATGTAGTGGAGGGCCAGCCAACGAGAGCATGCAGGTCGCAGTGGTGGGTGATTTATGGGGCTTTGGTGACAAAACGGATGGCACTGTGATAGACTACATCCAGTTTGCTGAGTAGAGTGTTTTAAGGCTATTTTGTAAATGACATCGCCGAAGTCAAGGATCGGTAGGATAGTCAGTTTTACGAGGGTATGTTTGGCAGCATGAGTGAAGGAGGCTTTGTTGCGAAATAGGAAGCCGATTCTAGATTTAATTTTGGATTGGAGATGCTTAATGTGAGTCTGGAAGGAGAGTTTACAGTCTAACCAGACACCAAGGTATTTGTAATTGCCCACATATTCTAAGTGAGAACCCTCCAGAGTTTTGATGCTAGTCGGGCGGGAGGGTGCAGGCAGCAATCGGTTAAAGAGCATGCACTTAGTTTTACTAGCATTTAAAAGCAGTTGGAGGCCACGGAAGGAGTGTTGTATGGCATTGAAGCTCATTTGAAGGTTTGTTAGCACAGTGTCCAAAGAAGGTCCAGATGTTAAGATCGAATCCCCGAGCTGACAAGGTAAAAATCTGTCGTTCTGCCCCTGAACAAGGCAGTTAACCCACTGTTCCTAGGCCGTCATTGAAAATAAGAATTTGTTCTTAACTGACTTGCCTAGTTAAATAAAGGTAAAATTAAAAAATTGTTGATGCCAGTGACTGATGTGGTGTACTCAATGCCATCGGAAGAATCCTAGAATATATTCCAGTCTGTGCTAGGAAAACAGTCCTGTAGCTTAGCATCTGCTTCATCTGACCACTTTTTTATTGACCGAGTCACTGGCGCTTCCTGCTTTAGTTTTTGCTTGTTAGCAGGAATCAGGAGGATAGAATTATAGTCAGATTTGCCAAATGGAGGGCGAGGGAGAGCTTTGTACGCGTCTCTGTGTGTGAAGTAAAGGTGGTCTAGAGTTTTTTTTTTTTTTTTTTTCCCCCTCTGGTTGCACATTTAACATGCTGGTAGAAATGAGGTAAAACCCATTTAAGTTTCCCTGCATTAAGTCCCCCGCCGCCTCTGGATGAGAGTTTTCCTGTTTGCTTATGGCCATATCCAACTCATTGAGTGCGGTCTTAATGCCAGCATCGGTTTGTGGTGGTAAATAGACAGCTACTAAGAATATAGATGAAAACTCTTTTGGTAGATTGTGTGGTCTACAGCTTTTCATGAGATACTCTACCTCAGGCGAGCAAAACCTCAAGACTTTCTTAGATATCGTGCACCAGCTGTTGTTTACAAATATACATAGCCTGTCACCCCTTGTCTTAACAGAGGCTGCTGTTCTATCCTGCCGATACAGTGTGTAACCCGCCAGCTGTATGTTGTTCATGTCATATGATGTTACAGTTTTTAATATCCTGTTGGTAGGATATACATGCTTGTAGTTCGTCCACTTTATTATCCAGCGATTGTACGTTGGCCGATAGTACCGTTGGCAAAGGCACATTAGCCACTCGTTGCCAGATCCTTACAAGGCACCCCGATCTCCTTCCGCGATATCTCCGTCTTTTTCTCCTGCAAATGACGGGGATGAGGGCCTCGTCGGGTGTCTGGAGTAAATCCCTCTCGTCCAAATCATTAAAGAAAAATTATTCGTCCAGTTTAAGGTGAGTAATCGCTGATCTGATGTCCAGAAGCTATTTTCGGTCATAAGAGACGGTAGCAGCAACATTATGTACAAAATAAGTTACAAACAATGCGAAGAAAAACTACCAAAATAACATGGTTGGTTAAGAGCCCATAAAACGGCAGCCATCCCCTCTGGTGTCATTATACATAATAAAGGCCTGATTGGCGGAGTGCTGCAGAGATGGTTGTCCTTCTGGAAGTTTCACCCATCTCCACAGAGGAACTCTGGAGCTCTGTCAGAGTTACTATCGGGTTCTTGGTCACCTCCCTGACTAAGGCCCTTCTCCCCCAATTGCTCAGTTTGGCCGTGCGGCCAGCTCTATTAAGAGTCTTGGTGATTCCAAACGTCTTCCATTTAAGAATGATGGAGGCCACCGTGGTCTTGGGGACCTTCAATGCTGCAGACATTTTTTGGTACCCTTCCCCAGATCTGTGTCTCGTCACAATCCTGTCTCTGAGTTCTATGGACAATTCCTTTGACCTCGTGGCTTGGTTTTTGCTCTGACATGCACTGTCAACTGTGGGACCTTATATAGATAGACAGGTGTGTGCCTTTCCAAATCATGTCTAATCAATTAAATTTACCACAGGTGGACTCCAATGAAGTTGTAGAAACATCTCAAGGATGATCAATAGAAACAGGATGCACCTGAGCTCAATTTCGAGTTTAATAGCAAAGAGTCTGAATACTTATGTAAATCAGGTATTTTTGTATAATTTTTTAAAATACATTTGCCAACATTTCGAAAAATCTGTTTTCACTTTGTCATTATTGGATATTGTGTGTAGATCGATGAGGGGGGAAAAAACATTTTATCCATTTTAGAATAAGGTCTGAATACTTTCCCGAATGCACTGTATAATGCAGTGATAACCACATTTATCTTTCTCCGATACTTTTCTGTCATACCTAAATACAACCCACAGACATGGACCTTAATGAAAATCATCAATAGACTTTGCCACCCCAAAGTGGACAAATACACTGAACAAAAATATAAACCCATCATGTAAAGTGTTGGTCCCATGTTTCATGAGCCGAAATAAAAGATCACAGAAATGTTCCATTTGCACAAAAAGCTTATTTCTCTCAAATGTCGTGCACAAGTTTGTTTAAATCCCTTTTAGTGAGCATTTCTCCTTTGCTAAGATAATCCATCCACCTGACAGGTGTGGCAAATCAAGAATCTGATTAAACAGCATGAGTGTTACAAAGGTGCACCTTGTGCTGGGGACAATAAAAGGCCACTCTACGATGTGCAGTTTTGTCACATAAAACATATTTTGAGGGAGCGTGCAATTGGCATGTTGACTGCAGGAATGTCCACCAGAGCTGTTCCCAAAAAATGTTATGTTAATTTCTCTACCATAAGCCACTTCCAATGTCGTTTTAGATCATTTGTCAGTATGTCCAACCGGCCTCACAACCTCAGACCAAGTGTGTGGCGTTGTGTGGGCGAGCGGTTTGCTGATGTCAACGTTGTGAACAGAGTGCCCCATGGTAGTGGTGGGGATATGGTATGGGCAGGCATAAGCTACGGACAATGAACAGAATTGCATTTTAAAGATGGCAATTTGAATGCACAAAAATACTGTAACGAGATCCTGAGGCCCATTGTGAGGCCCATTTTTTTAAGGTATCTGTGACCAAAAGATGCATATCTGTATTCCCAGTCATGTGAAATCCATAGATTAGGGCCTAATGAATTTATTTCAATTGACTGATTTCCTCATATGAACTGTAGCACAGTAAAATCTTTGAAATTGTTGCATGTTGCCTTTATATTTTTGTTCAATATATGTTAAATTTGTCCTGCTGGCACATGGATTATGTGTGCGTTTCAGTGTTGATGTTGTGAGTGTTTATTTTGTTAAACCACCAGGAGGTTAAGGCTCTGTTTGCCTGTGAGAGCCTCCCCAGGATCCAGAGCTGTGAGTTTGCCCAGAATGACAACTGGTTCATCACCTTTAAAACTGAGGCTGACGCTCAACAGGTACAGCTGGGAGAGACAGAGACTGGGGTTACGGAGGTTAACAACAGCTGGGAGAAGGGTTGATTCTCTAGACATTCATGCACATTTCATTCAGCTGCAGATTTCATTCACGCGTGTGTGTGTGTGTGTGTGTGTGTGTGTGTGTGTGTGTGTGTGTGTGTGTGTGTGTGTGTGTGTGTGTGTGTGTGTGTGTGTGTGTGTGTGTGTGTGTGTGTGTGTGTGTGTGTGTGTGTGTGTGTGTGTGTGTGTGCGTGCTCTCCAGGCATTTCAGTACCTGAGAGAGGAGGTGAGGACGTTCCAGGGAAAACCCATCAAGGTGAGTTGAGACTTTTTATTTCTTTATTTAACCTTTATTTAACTTGGCAAGTCAGTTAAGAACAAATTCTTATTTACAATGACGGCCTACCCCTGCCAAACCCTAACCTGATCTAAATATTTTTCTATACATGATGCAAGTGCCAGTCACATGATAAAAGATTGATTGCTTTGTTGAATAATAAATTGATCAGGCACGGATCAAGGCCAATGTGATGGCAGTCACATCTTACGCTCCAAAGAATGGCTACAGGCCCCGCCCAATGCACCCCTGCACCAATCAGCAGCCTTACAACCCATACCACGCCCCTCCAACTTTCCAGCAGCCCCTCCCACAGCTTTACCCAATGAGCAATCAAAGGTTGGCTGCCATGGCCGGATACACGGACCCTGACCTGGTGAGATGGACACACACACACGTACACAGATGCAGGTACAAGCATTTTCTCTCACACTGGTGTCATTGGTGTTCTGTACAGCAGATGGCGTCATTACCTGGCTTCATGAACGGCTTCCCAGGAGGCCCCAGCTTCAAAATATCCCCCTCATACAGACACAGGTACTACACTCCTCACTCTCTTTCTTTCTCATTCTGGAGAGACGTCTCTCTCCTTCTCCCAAGCTATCATTCTCGCTCTATTTATTTGTCTCTCTCTCTCTCTCCATTTCTGTTTTTCTTGATGATGGAACCATGGTTGTAGTTAGGTTGTTGCGATGTTACATGTGTTTCTCTCTCTCCTCCAGTAGGGGGCACCGTGGGCAGCGGGAGCAGAGGCGGCGGTCTGGCGACAGGGAGCCGGGCCTTCTGGATGACCCCCCCTTCTTCCCAGAGCATGTACCAATAGGACGCCCCCCTGGCCACCCCAGGCAGGGCCGGCCACAGTTACCAGGCAGCAGGCGTAGTAGGGAGGGAGAGGGGGGTCGACGTGGAGGGAGAAGGGAGTCAGGGTCCTCCCCAAGCACTGGCATACGAAGGTAATGACCTCTAACCTCCAGCCCTTAGAGACGGGACTCTTCCTGATAACTCATGTTCAGTAGAGACTAAACAAAAGATAAAATGTTTTTGTGGTACCACGTGAACTGAAGGAAGATAATAGGTATGTTTTCATTAACTTGTCCAGTGATTTATTTTTTATTTTTTTACATTTAAAAGGTTTGCATAGATGCTAAAATTGCATGCTATGCTACAGTGCGTTTCCATTGAACTATATCGTCAATAAAATCAGCTGGATGTAATAATTTCACAAAAGGACCCATTATCGCAAAAACCTACAATGTCAAATAGAAATTAATTGGTTGAAGTTTTTCCATGACGTACAGTATTTAGGCAAATTGCGCATAAGGCCTAATAACTTGGCGACAGCCTGTAGCCTATGCCCTCCCACCAATCTGTTTTATGTCTCAGGTAGCCTGCAAAGCCAGCATGGATAGAATGCAATAATTGACTAATATTTGCCATATTCTAATAATTCTTATATGCCAACGTATCGCCAAGGTCCATGGTGAAACTTGCACTCCTGTAGATCTGAAATAATTGGATGATGAAACTTGCCAGACAACCAGAACAGCAAGGCAAAGTAAAGCAATTCAGGCATACAGAAAGTCAGGACAAAAATAGATTTTGCAGTAGGCATTAGAATGAAATGTGGAGAGGTGCTTTATAGTTACGAGCACGGCCGACCAGCTCATTAGACAGAATTAGGCGGCCACCTATGGCATCAGATTGACGAGGGCGGTATTTTCTGAGCTAAACTGACCAAGACGCACCTCCAACAACAACACATGAAACTCCACATAATTCTGCCCAAAAACAATGACAGTTTCTCACAACCAGTGGCATAAGGGCTTTTTAGCTGAGTGCAAATGCCACCCGGTGATAAGCAGTGCCCACTTTGTAAAAGGCAGGGGCGCAAAATATTTTGCTTGTCCATTCAGAGGGCGCCTCTCCATGGTACTGTTGGAGAGACGCATCGCTGTGGCGCGTCACCAACGCAACGTTCCATAAATCATGTAACAGAGTATGTGGCCTGTTCTGTAGCCTACAGGCTGGAGATTAAATGTATGACAATGTAATGAGACAGACACTTTTTACATCATGTAGGTTTCTCCCATCAAATAGCCTAACCTAAATGGCGCCCATTCAAATAAAAATGCACTGACATGTTAACAAACAACATATCCTAAAAACATATCCTGTTGTCTAGGAGTTTCACCCTATTGTCATGATCAGTGGTTTCAAGTTTTTATCCGTCCATTTTTTTGACAAGCTGATCATAGCGAAAAAGAAAATAGTTCTGCATTTCCAGCTTTGTAAACACATTGTAAAATAGGCTCACATTAACTCCTGATAAAGTTGGGTAGCTGATATTCAGAGCTTAAATAGCCTAATTAATTAGTCACAGGAATCAGGATTAATAAAGCCAATGCTACGGCCTACCACATGGAATGACATTCATACAATTCCGTTGCTGGCCACATGGTAGGATACACCCCAGTAAGCACGAGCCGAAGTCTTTTGGATGTCTTTTTTTGGTGTTTTATAAACGGTAGTCTTACCACATACAGTGCATTTGAAAAGTATTCAGACCCCTTGACCTTTTCCAAGTGTTGTTAAGTTACAGCCTTATTCTAAAATGATTTGAATTGTTATTTTTTCTCATCAATCTACACAAAATACCCCATAAACTGGTTTACATAAGTATTCAGACCCTCAGTACTTTGTTGAACCTTTGGCAGTGATTTACATACTTGAGTCTTCTTGGGTATGATGCTGCAACTTGGCACGCCTGTATTTGAGAAGTTTCTCCCATTATTCTCTGTAGATCCTCTCAAGCTCTGTCAGGTTGGATGGGGAGCGACGCTGCACAGCTATTTTCATGTCTCTCCAGAGATGTTTGATCGAGTTCAAGTCTGGGCTCTGTCTGGAACTCTCAAGTACATTCAGAGACTTGTCCCAAAGCCACTCCTTCGTTGTGTTGGCTGTGTGCTTAGGGTTGTTGTCCTATTGGAAGGTGAAACTTCGCCCCAGTCTGGAGCAAGTTTTCATCAAGGATCTCTCTGTTCTTTGCTCCATTCATCTTTCCCTCGATCCTGACTAGTTTCCCAGTCCCTGCCACTGAAAAACATCCCTACAGCATGATGTTGCCACCACCATGCTTCACCGTATGGATGGTGCCAGGTTTCCTCCAGACGTGAGGCTTGGCATTCAGGCCAAAGAGTTCAATCTTGGTTTCATCAGACCAGAGAAACTTTAGGTGCCTTTTTTCAAACTCCAAGTGGGCTGTCATGTGCCTTTTACTGAGGAGTGGCTTCCGTCTGGCCACTCTACCATAAAGGCCTGATTGGTGGAGTGCTGCAGAGATGGTTGTCCTTCTGGAAGGTATTCCCATCTCCAAAGAGGAATTCTGGAGCTCTGTCAGAGTGACCATCGGGTTCTTGGTTTCCTCCTCGACCAAGGTCCTTCTCCCCCGATTGCTCATTTTGGCCGGGCGGTCAACTTATTCCATTTAAGAATGATGGAGACCACTGTGTCCTTGGGGACCTTCAATGCTGCAGACATTTTTTGGTCCCCTTCCCCAGATCTGTGCGTTGACACAATCCTGTCTCTGAGCTCTACGGACAATTCCTTCGACCTCATGGCTTGGTTTTCACATCATCTGTCAACTGTGGGATCTTATATAGACAGGTGTGTGCCTTTCCAAAGCATGTCCAATCAATTGAATTTATCACAGGTGGACTCCAATCAAGTTGTAGAAACATCTCAAGGATGATCAATGGAAACAGGATGGACCTGAGCTCAATTTTGAGTCTCATAGCAAAGGGTCTGAATACTTATGTAAATAAGGTATTTTGGCTTTTTATTTTTAATAAATTTGCAAAAATTTCAAAACTGTTCTCGCTTTGTCATTATGAGGTATTGTTTGTAGATTGATGAGATTTAAAAAAAAATGTAAGCCATTTTAGAATAAGGCAGTAACGTAACAAAATGTGGAAAAAGTGAAGGGGTCTGAATACTTTCCGAATGCACTGTAGATGGGCATTCATAAACTTATATTTCAGGCAACACTGTAGGCTACACCTCAGTAAGCATGGACCGACACCGATGCCTTTTGTACGTCTTTTTTGTTGGTGCCATCCGGACCGGCCTTGATTTCCACATCCACTGATATTAGTTTTTGGTCCGGTCCGGACATTGGTTTTTGGTCTCGTCTAGGGTGGCAGAACGCCAAGGACCGGCCCTGGTTACGCGATGACATCACGGGCCCTGCATACTTTCAAAATTATTCAGCAATCAATATTTATTTAAAATATACTTTAAAAAATGTTGATTATCTTAGTAAAGCTTGACAAAAGAAAAATCCACCTCTGTCGAACGAAAAGACAAATCCACCTCTGTCGAACGAAAAGAAAAATCCACCTCTGTCGAACGAAAAGACAAATCCACCTCTGTCGAACGAAAAGACAAATCCACCTCTGTCGAACGAAAAGACAAATCCACCTCTGTCGAACGAAAAGACAAATCCACCTCTGTCGAACGAAAAGACAAATCCACCTCTGTCGAACGAAAAGACAAATCCACCTCTGTCGAACGAAAAGACAAATCCACCTCTGTCGAACGAAAAGACAAATCCACCTCTGTCGAACGAAAAGACAAATCCACCTCTGTCGAACGAAAAGACAAATCCACCTCTGTCGAACGAAAAGACAAATCCACCTCTGTCGAACGGATACAAATTTCAACGATCTTTAGAAAAGTTATCCAATACCTGTTCTTTCCATTACACATGCCGCAGTGATTTTTTTGTTGTAGACATTGCTTTTGTTGAATAAAGCTGGGTCAATGAGAAACCTGCCTATTGATTCTCTCCCTCTGAAGGAGAGGCCCCATTGGTCAGAGGAGGAGAAGAAATGAGAAGTACACTGTAAGTACTTAACATGTGGATGGCTTTGGGAAAATGTCAAGGAAAAGCTCTTACTTGTGAGTGTTGTTTTTGTGTGTCTGTGGATATGTATGTCTGTGTATAACAATATGTGTATATAAACGTATGTATGTTTAGAGAGAGCCCCCCAAGTCGCCCCCCCGCTCCTTGTCTCCCAGTCTGGAGCTTGGCCCTACTAGCTTCCCCCCGCTGCCCCCGGCAACGGCCTCCAGAGAAACACTTACCATAGCAACCAGCCATCACAAAGCAACCTGCAACCACAAGGTAACCAAGAGTCACACACACATACACACTCACACATGCCGTCTACTTTCTTGTAAGGTTGTTTTTCTTGTTACAGAGTGCAGTTACAGACAGCAGTACCAGCCAACCAACCACTGTGACATTACAAGACCTCCAGCCTATCACAGCATTGCCTCAGAAAACCCTCCCCCCAGAGTGAGTATATTCTCCATCCTTTGAATCATCATTGCTGTGGAATGGGTCCCTTTCACAATTTGTCTTGTATGATTACTTCAAGGAAGAAGAATACATGCAGACTCATGTCTGTGTTATGGTTGTGTTGTGTTATGGTTGAGGGTTGTGGTTGATGGTGGTTGTTGCTATACCACAGGAAGCTAAAGGAAACCATGCCATCTCCCAAGAGGACCACAGCAGCTCCTCCGACCATGAAAGAACCTCTCCAGACCATGAAGGAAAACGGACCAGCAGTGGTGAGACACTTCACAGACTACAGAGGCAAACTGGTTATTAGTGAAAGTAGTGTATGCTGGGTACTGACCTGTCCTGTGTTGTGATTGGTTAGGAGTCCAAGAAGCCAAGCTACGCTGAGATCTGCCAAAGGATACGAGCCAATCAAACGCTTTGCGCAAACCTCATTGACCACACCCCATCCGGGGTGGAGCTTGCCCCAGCCTATCCTGCACAGGAGTCTGGCCAGGCTCAGTTACCACGGTGACCAGAGTGAGATGGTTACTTTTGGTTGGGGAGGGCAAGAGGGGAGGAGGAGAGAAGAGGAAGACGTTTTTCAAGCCAAAGAAAAAAAATCTATAGCCCTTTAATGTTGAGGTTTTGATTTATTTTATTTATAAAGTTTAGTTACTTTTAGAAGCCAAGTTGTAGAACTCTTGTTTCTCTCTGCTGTCTGTCTGTCCGTCTTGTGTCTCTGTCTGTCTGTCTGTCTGACTGACGGAACTCTCTGAATTCTTTACCTTTTAATATTGATTAATTTATTTTTATGAATATTGATTAGTATTTAGAGCATCAGACATACTTCTGTATGAATTCCTAAGTCTAAATAACTTCAGCGGAACAGTTACAATAACTAAACTGGAACAGACTGGAACAGTTACAATAACTAAACTGGAACAGACTGGAACAGTTACAATAACTACACTGGAACAGACTGGAACAGTTACAATAACTACACTGGAACAGACTGGAACAGTTACAATAACTAAACTGGAACAGACTGGAACAGTTACAATAACTAAACTGGAACAGACTGGAACAGTTACAATAACTAAACTGGAACAGTTACAATAACTAAACTGGAACAGACTGGAACAGTTAAAATAACTAAACTGGAACAGACTGGAACAGTTACAATAACTACACTGGAACAGACTGGAACAGTTACAGTAACTACACTGGAACAGACTGGAACAGTTACAGTAACTACACTGGAACAGACTGGAACAGTTACAGTAACTACACTGGAACAGACTGGAACAGTTACAGTAACTACACTGGAACAGTTACAGTAACTACACTGGAACAGACTGGAACAGTTACAGTAACTACACTGGAACAGACTGGAACAGTTACAGTAACTACACTGG
The DNA here is from genome assembly GCF_965601325.2 of Salmo salar. Classification (NCBI taxonomy): domain Eukaryota; kingdom Metazoa; phylum Chordata; class Actinopteri; order Salmoniformes; family Salmonidae; genus Salmo; species Salmo salar. The sequence continues at coordinate 73,102,894 of NC_138309.1, read as the reverse complement.
AACAGACGAACAGTTACAGTAACTACACTGGAACAGACTGGAACAGTTACAGTAACTACACTGGAACAGACTGGAACAGTTACAGTAACTACACTGGAACAGACTGGAACAGTTACAGTAACTACACTGGAACAGACTGGAACAGTTACAGTAACTACACTGGAACAGTTACAGTAACTACACTGGAACAGTTACAGTAACTACACTGGAACAGACTGGAACAGTTACAGTAACTACACAGGAACAGACTGGAACAGTTACAGTAACTACACTGGAACAGACTGGAACAGTTACAGTAACTACACTGGAACAGACTGGAACAGTTACAGTAACTACACTGGAACAGTTACAGTAACTACACTGGAACAGACTGGAACAGTTACAGTAACTACACTGGAACAGACTGGAACAGTTACAGTAACTACACTGGAACAGACTGGAACAGTTACAGTAACTACACTGGAACAGTTACAGTAACTACACTGGAACAGACTGGAACAGTTACAGTAACTACACTGGAACAGTTACAGTAACTACACTGGAACAGACTGGAACAGTTACGGTAACTTCACTGCAACAGACTGGAACAGTTACGGTAACTACACTGGAACAGACTGGAACAGTTACAATAACTACACTGGAACAGACTGGAACAGTTACAATAACTAAACTGGAACAGACTAGAACAGTTACAATAACTACACTGGAACAGACTGGAACAGTTACAATAACTAAACTGGAACAGACTGGAACAGTTATAATAACTACACTGGAACAGTTACAGTAACTACACTGGAACAGACTGGAACAGTTACAGTAACTACACTGGAACAGACTGGAACAGTTAAAGGAACTACACTGGAACAGACTGGAACAGTTACAGTAACTAAACTGGAACAGACTGGAACAGTTACAATAACTAAACTGGAACAGAATGGAACAGTTACAATAACTACACTGGAACAGTTACAGTAACTACACTGGAACAGACTGGAACAGTTACAATAACTAAACTGGAACAGACTGGAACAGTTACAGTAACTACACTGGAACAGACTGGAACAGTTACGGTAACTACACTGGAACAGACTGGAACAGTTACGGTAACTACACTGCAACAGACTGGAACAGTTACAGTAACTACACTGGAACAGACTGGAACAGTTACAGTAACTACACTGGAACAGACTGGAACAGTTACAGTAACTACACTGCAACAGACTGGAACAGTTACAGTAACTACACTGCAACAGACTGGAACAGTTACAGTAACTACACTGCAACAGACTGGAACAGTTACAGTAACTACACTGGAACAGTTACAGTAACTACATTGGAACAGACTGGAACAGTTACAGTAACTACACCGGAACAGACTGGAACAGTTACGGTAACTACACTGGAACAGTTACAGTAACTACACTGCAACAGACTGGAACAGTTACAGTAACTACACTGGAACAGTTACAGTAACTACACTGCAACAGACTGGAACAGTTACAGTAACTACACTGCAACAGACTGGAACAGTTACAGTAACTACACTGGAACAGTTACAGTAACTACAATGGAACAGACTGGAACAGTTACAATAACTACACTGGAACAGACTGGAACAGTTACAATAACTACACTGGAACAGACTGGAACAGTTACAATAACTAAACTGGAACAGACTGGAACAGTTACAATAACTACACTGGAACAGTTACAGTAACTACACTGGAACAGACTGGAACAGTTACAGTAACTACACTGGAACAGACTGGAACAGTTACAGTAACTAAACTGGAACAGACTGGAACAGTTACAATAACTAAACTGGAACAGACTGGAACAGTTACAATAACTAAACTGGAACAGACTGGAACAGTTACAATAACTAAACTGGAACAGACTGGAACAGTTACAGTAACTACACTGGAACAGACTGGAACAGTTACAGTAACTACACTGCAACAGACTGGAACAGTTACAGTAACTACACTGGAACAGTTACAGTAACTACACTGGAACAGACTGGAACAGTTACAGTAACTACACCGGAACAGACTGGAACAGTTACGGTAACTACACTGGAACAGTTACAGTAACTACACTGGAACAGACTGAAACAGTTACAATAACTAAACTGGAACAGACTGGAACAGTTACAATAACTACACTGGAACAGTTACAGTAACTACACTGGAACAGACTGGAACAGTTACAGTAACTACACTGGAACAGACTGGAACAGTTACAGTAACTAAACTGGAACAGACTGGAACAGTTACAATAACTATACTGGAACAGACTGGAACAGTTACAATAACTAAACTGGAACAGACTGGAACAGTTACAGTAACTACACTGGAACAGACTGGAACAGTTACAGTAACTACACTGGAACAGACTGGAACAGTTACAGTAACTACACTGGAACAGTTACAGTAACTACAATGGAACAGACTGGAACAGTTACAATAACTACACTGGAACAGACTGGAACAGTTACAATAACTACACTGGAACAGACTGGAACAGTTACAATAACTAAACTGGAACAGACTGGAACAGTTACAATAACTACACTGGAACAGACTGGAACAGTTACGGTAACTACACTGGAACAGAATGGAACAGTTACAGTAACTACACTGGAACAGACTGGAACAGTTACAGTAACTACACTGGAACAGACTGGAACAGTTACGGTAACTACACTGGAACAGACTGGAACAGTTACGGTAACTACACTGGAACAGTTACAGTAACTACACTGGAACAGACTGAAACAGTTACAATAACTAAACTGGAACAGACTGGAACAGTTACAATAACTACACTGGAACAGTTACAGTAACTACACTGGAACAGACTGCAACAGTTACAGTAACTACACTGGAACAGACTGGAACAGTTACAGTAACTAAACTGGAACAGACTGGAACAGTTACAATAACTAAACTGGAACAGACTGGAACAGTTACAATAACTAAACTGGAACAGACTGGAACAGTTACAGTAACTACACTGGAACAGACTGGAACAGTTACAGTAACTACACTGCAACAGACTGGAACAGTTACAGTAACTACACTGGAACAGTTACAGTAACTACACTGGAACAGACTGGAACAGTTACAGTAACTACACCGGAACAGACTGGAACAGTTACGGTAACTACACTGGAACAGTTACAGTAACTACACTGGAACAGACTGAAACAGTTACAATAACTAAACTGGAACAGACTGGAACAGTTACAATAACTACACTGGAACAGTTACAGTAACTACACTGGAACAGACTGGAACAGTTACAGTAACTACACTGGAACAGACTGGAACAGTTACAGTAACTAAACTGGAACAGACTGGAACAGTTACAATAACTATACTGGAACAGACTGGAACAGTTACAATAACTAAACTGGAACAGACTGGAACAGTTACAGTAACTACACTGGAACAGACTGTAACAGTTACAGTAACTACACTGGATCAGACTGGAACAGTTACAGTAACTACACTGGAACAGTTACAGTAACTACACTGGAACAGACTGGAACAGTTACAGTAACTACACCGGAACAGACTGGAACAGTTACGGTAACTACACTGCAACAGACTGGAACAGTTACAGTAACTACACTGGAACAGTTACAGTAACTACACTGGAACAGACTGGAACAGTTACTAAGTACAAGCAGCCAGACACTGAGTGCCAAGAAGCTAAAAAGCACCGATTTCACATCAACATTTGTTTCTGCATGAGTTTTAGATGTATTTATGTACTGTTTTATTTAGATGGAATGTCGTGTATTGATTGGTTTGTGTTGTTTTGAGTTTGGGGGTGAGTGTCTGTTTAGAAGAGAAACATCTGAGGTGGATATTGATATGTGTACATACAACACTGTTAGCGTTAACAACTTGAATTTGATTTGGAATCAGGGGTAGCTGGAGGAAGGGAGAGGGTGGGGGATGTAGATAAAGCTTTCAGTTCGCATTTCCTATGTCTGAGAGAGATTAAGTGTGCAAATGCGGGTAATCGATACAGAATTAAGGCACGAAAGTTAATATTTTCTTTTTTCTGTACAGATGTAAATAATTTCACTATTATTAAACAAGTGCCTTTAATAATAAACAATGGAAAACTATTATGTTCGCTTAATTAATGTAAGGGAGCCTTCCCTTTAGTAGGAGGCTGTGGTCAGATTGGCAAAGTGGCGAGTGGGTACACCTGAGACGGTCGCTTTCCACGGTCATGTGGTGCTGTGCTGAACTTCAGAGTTCTGTCGCTGTCTGCTTCTGTGGTGCTGAATCTCTGATCGCCGCTATTACAGCTTGTTTGTTTAGCCTACTTCGGACCTTTTCAATCATGTGACAAAATCGACACATGCTGCTGTTTTGTGTTATGACATGCAGTGATACTATATGGAGCCTGCTGCTGTGTCTATGGGCTGATTCTTAGTATGGCATTGGTTGTGGTTTCACCGTGTGACCAGCAGGTGGCAACATCACTACATAGTCACAAAAGCCATCTGTGTACAATACAATATCTTACAAAATCAGATGATGACGAGTAACCTTGTCTGAGACTTGACGACTTGAGCTGAGTGGTGGGCAGACAACCCGGCTAGTGTGCCCCTTGGCTAGTCCTGGGGATTCATATGAAGACCAAAGATCCACCAGCACGGTATTATTGCTATAATTCAATGATATTAGATATATGCTATAATTTCCAATATGCGTGCGTGCGTGTGTTTGTGTGTGGAGAGGGTGTGGTGGCTGGGTAATAATTCCCCCGCCTCCCACGCTGCGACCCCTCTCGGTCATTCCCGGTACTGCGCCTCTCCTATCTGCGTCACGTGACATCAGTAGGCGCTGTAAAACAGCGCGAGTCTCATCATCAGCACCGCATCGCCAGGCAAGCAGCCTCGAGACCCACCGACCAACGGACCCTCGGTGGTCCCTCATCACAAATACTATAATAACGGAGAGGAGGTAGACTCCTCACGAGACCATGTCAGGGCCCCGGTGAACAGACAAACAGATTTATTCTCTTTGTTCGCGTCGACGCACCGCTCGCCGCCGAGGAGGGGCCGCAGAATAGCGCTCTCTCTCTCTGGCGGAGGAGTGGGGGAAGAGGAGAGGAGAAAGCAACAGAGAGAACCGAGGTATTTTTCTACCGGATAACCTAATGGCAGAGCGCGAGGCGTCGCCGTTACCACTGGAGGTTCGCGCCCGGCTGGCGGAGCTGGAGCTCGAGCTGTCAGAGGGTAAGAACAAACCCTGGGCGCCCCGTTTTTCCGTTAACGTAGAGGAATCTCTACAGTAATGGCTCGTTCCACCCCAGACCCCCCTCCCTCTCCCCTGCTCCGCCCCTCCAGATGTTTGTCAGAGCCGCCCTCAGTCTGCTCTAGCCGGGACCGGGTGAGGGAAGAGTGGGAGCCCACTGCGGGATCCACCCGCCTTTCTTTGTCTCTCTGGTCGTGACACATACACAGACATATGGCCCTGTGCTCGGTTCCGGTCTGAAAACTGGCTATTTGACCTTGAGAAGTACGTTCTGTCCGTGCGTCCACGGACCTGTGTGCGTGTGGTGTGTGTAGGCCGACGTGTGTGTCACGCTCAAACGAATGGATTTAATAATAGCGATGCCGATGCAACACTGCGTGACAGGAGACGGTTCGGTGGTGTGTGTGTGTGTGTGTGCTCAGGCTCGGTGTTTTGGCCTGCACGCTCAGCAGCTGATGATGATTTCGGTTAATTTTTATGCTGACAATTGAATCTAAAATAAAATAGCCGACACCGAATCTGATAAATCACAATCAAGCGTCTCCCACCAACTGAGTGCGGATATTATTTGCCGCATGTTATATTGTCAGATAAATTGCGCATTTGTGTCTGCATTATATAATGTTGACATATTTAATTAAAATACATTGTCTACTCTATAGATTTCTGTCAACGCTCCTGGTGTATGTTGTGTGAAGCGTCTAGCGGCCTGTGTGTATGTGGTTTACATGGACTAGCGTGTTAGGGACACCCTGTTGAACGCCTATAACCTTGATGTGTTGTTGTCAACGTGTTCTATTGCAGACAGATTTACAGTATCTTGTGATTGCTAGAGTGTTGGTTCCCAACCCAGCTGTCCCTCCATATGCTGTTCAATCAGAGCAGAACCAGGACATGGCAGATACTGGTGGACAGTGTTTCCCCTAGGTTTTTTTTCAGCAAGGGTGGGGGCATTGCTAGCAGTGTAGCAATGCAATGACATGTTAGCTGTTCCCATTAAGTTCCAGTCGTTGAGCCAACTACTTACCATTTAAAAGCCTGTTTCGTGGGCCACCGCTGCTAAATGACTATAGAGGAAACACTGAGATAGACAGGTCCTGTATGTGGACATGGATGGATGATGGCAGACAGGAATGTATTAGGACAGATAGATCATGGTCTTTATCAGGTGCCACTCTGTAAAAGCGTTGTTGATGTAGGTGTATCACTAAAAGCTTTATTTAAAAGATTTCTTGCGGGAGCAGCCAAAAGTGAGAGCACAGTGCCTTTTTCTATAGGGGTTCTGTTTTTATCCAGCTCCTCCAAGCTGCTCTCTTGTCAAATGAAATTACCGTAAATTCCGGACTATAAGCCGCAACTTTTTTCCCAGGCTTTGAACCTCGCGGCTTAAACAATGACGCGGCTAATATATGGATTTTACCCGCTTTCACACATTCTGTGACGTGCTCAGTTTTTTGCCGGCATGAAGCTTTCATTAGACCAATGAAATTGCCGAATGGGTTAAGGTCAAACAACTTTTTTGTTTACTGTTTAGATTAAATCAAGCGCTCTCAAACTTCCCATCATTCTGATTACGGTAGTCATTTTGTCACCCTCATCATGGCAAAGACACGGAGAAATGCATATGATGCAGCTTTCAAGTTGAAGGCGATTGATCTGGCTGTTGGAAAAGGAAATAGAGCTGCTGCACGGGAGCTTGGTCTTAATGAGTCGATGATAAGACGTTGGAAACAGCAGCGTGAGGAATTGACTCAGTGCAAAAAGACAACTAAAGCTTACTGCTATTTTTTATTTTTTTTACAAGCCGTGTTTCGTTAAAGCCTATTTATTTTTGTTACAAGCCGTGTTTCGTTAAAGCCTGTGTAAAGTTCATTTGTTTCAATGTACCGGTAGGCACCTGCGGCTTATAGACATGTGCGGCTTATTTATGTTCAAAATAAAAACAATTTTTTAATTCAGTGGGTGCGGCTTATATTCAGGTGCGCTTAATAGTCCGGAAATTACGGTACATTTTGTTGTCACATGCAGATGTTATTGCGGGTGTAGCGAAGTGCTTGTGTTCCTAGCTCCAACAGTGCAGTAGAATCTAACAATTCCCAACAATACACACATTTAAAAGTAAAATAATGGAATTAAGAAATATATAAATATTAGATTGAGCAATGTTGGTGTGGCGTTGACTAAAATACAGTACAATATAATACAGTAAGTAAGTAAATAACAAAAGTTTGACCGGTAGTGTATATACTGTATTATATTCTACTGAAGCTGGTTGAGAAAATGCCAAGAGTGTGCAAAGCTGTCATCAAGGCAAAGGGTGGCTACTTTGAAGAATCTCAAATATAAAATATATTTTGATTTAACACCTTTTTGGTTACCACATGATTACATATGTGTTATTTCATAGTTTTGATGTCTTCACTATTATTCTACAATGTATAAAGTAGTAAAAATAAAGAAAAACCCTGGAATGTGTAGGTGTTGTAAAAACTTTTGACCGGTAGTGTACATAGATGAGTAAAGCAGTATGTAAACAATGTTTAAACATTATTAAAATGACTACTGTTCCATTATTAAAGTGGCCAGTGATTCCAAGTCTATGTATATAGAGCAGCAGGGTTGCACAACTGGGTGGAAGCCGGCTAGTGATGGCTATTTAACAGTCTGATGGCCTTGCAGTCTCGGTTCCAGCTTTGATGCACTTGTACTGACCTCGCTTTCTGGATGATAGCGGGGTGAACAGGCCAAGGCTCGGGTGGTTGATGTCCTTGATCTTTTTGGCCTTCCTGTGACATTGGGTGTTGTAGGTGTCCTGGAGGGCAGGTAGTTTTCCCCCTGTGGTGCGTTGGGCAGACCGCACCACCCTCTGTAGAGCCCTGCGGTTGCAGGCGGTGCAGTTGCCGTACCAGGCGGTGATACAGCCCGACAGGATGCTCTCAATTGTGCATCTGTAAAAGTTTGTGAGGGTTGAAGAGGTGCAGTTGTGCCTTCTTCACCACGCTATCTGGATCATTTCAGATCGTCAGTGATGTGTATGCCGTGGAACATTTCACCTTCTCCACTATGGTCCCATCGATGTGGATAGGGACGTGCTCCCTACTCTGTTTCCTGAAGTCCACGATCAGCTCCTTTGTTTAGTTGACTTTGAGTGTGAGGTTATTTTCATGGCACCACCCTCCCAGGGCCCTCACCTCCTCCCTGTATGCTGTCTTGTCATCGTTGGTAATCAGGCCTACTACTTTTGTGCAAACATGATGATTGAGTTGGAGGTGTGCGTAGACACGCAGTCATGGGTGAACAGGAGGTACAGAAGGGGGCTGAGCATGCATCCTTGCGGGGCCCCTGTGTTAAGGATCAGCGACGTGGAGGTGTTGTTTCCCACCTTCACCACCTGAGGCAGCCCGTCAGGAAGTCCATGGCCCAGTTGCACAGGGCGGGGTTCAGACCCAGGGCCCCGAGCTTAACCTCTCTCGGGTATGTGGGACGAAATCGTCCCACCTAGTCAACAGCCAGTGGAATCGAGTGGCGCGATATTCAAAAACCTTAAAAATGCTATAACTTCAATTTTTCAAACATATGACTATTTTACACCATTTTAAAGACAAGACTCTCGTTAATCTAACCACATTGTCCGATTTCAAAAAGGCTTTACAACGAAAGCAAAACATTAGATTATGTCAGGAGAGTACCCAGCCAGAAATAATCACACACCCATTTTTCAAGCTAGCATATAATGTCACAAAAACCAAAACCACAGCTAAATGCAGCACTAACCTTTGATGATCTTCATCAGATGACACTCCTAGGACATTATGTTATACAATACATGTGTAACGGCTGTCTACGGAAGAAGTGGACCAAAATGCGGCGGAGTTAGGGTTCGTCATTTTTAATGTTACGAACACTATGCAATTAACAAAACAACAAAACTGACAGCCAACACAGTCCTGTCAGGTGCAACAACAGTGACAAGCACAATTACCCACACCACACAACGGAAACGTAGGCAACTTATGTGTGACTCCCAATCAACCACAACCCTCTACAGCTGTGCTTGATTGGAAGTCACACGGCCAAAATTAAATGAAACAATAAAACACTTACTCCCTTCTGCCACGTCCTGACCCAACTACACCCTCTACTGGTCAGGACGTGACAGTACCCCCCCCTCAAGGTGCAGACCCCGGGATGCACCTAAAAAAAGGAAAACACAAAAAAAATCCCCAACAAAAAGGAACACCTAAACAATAAGGGAGGGAAGGGAGGGTGGCTGCCGTCACCGACGGCACTGTGCTACACCCTCCCTCCCCAACCCACCTATCCTGGAGGTGGCTCAGGTGCAGGACGTGGACCTCGCTCCACCTTCGGCGTCGCCCACTCTGTTGGCGCCGATCGCTGCGCCGGGCAGACGGGCCACTCGGGCTGACCCTGGCAGACGGACCACTCGGGCTGGGCCGGAAGGCATGCGGGCCACTCGGGCTGGGCCGGAAGGCATGCGGGCCACTCGGGCTGGGCCGGAAGGCATGCGGGCCACTCGGGCTGGGCCGGAAGGCATGCGGGCCACTCGGGCTGGGCCGGAAGGCATGCGGGCCACTCGGGCTGGGCCGGAAGGCATGCGGGCCACTCGGGCTGGGCCGGAAGGCATGCGGGCCACTCGGGCTGGGCCGGAAGGCAGGAGGACCACTCGGGCTGGGCCGGAGGGCAGGAGGACCACTCGGGCTGGACCGGAGGGCAGGAGGACCACTCGGGCTGATCCTGACAGGCCGGGCACCCTGGCAGATCAGGGCAGGCGGGCACCTCTGGCAGAACAGGGCAGTCCGGCCACTCCGGCAGAACAGGGCAGTCCGGCCACTCCGGCAGAACAGGGCAGTCCGGCCACTCCGGCAGAACAGGGCAGTCCGGCCACTCCGGCAGAACAGGGCAGTCCGGCCACTCCGGCAGAACAGGGCAGTCCGGCCACTCTGGCAGAACAGGGCAGTCCGGCCACTCTGGCAGTTCAGGGCAGTCCGGCCACTCTGGCAGTTCAGGGCAGTCCGGCCACTCTGGCAGTTCAGGGCAGTCCGGCCACTCTGGCAGTTCATGGCAGTCCGGCCACTCCGGCAGTTCAGGGCAGTCTGGCCACTCCGGCAGTTCAGGGCAGTCTGGCCACTCCGGCAGTTCAGGGCAGTCTGGCCACTCCGGCAGTTCAGGGCAGTCTGACCTCTCTGGCGACTGTTGACTGGCGGGCAGCTCTGACGACTGTTGACTGGCGGGCAGCTCTGACGACTGTTGACTGGCGGGCAGCTCTGACGACTGTTGACTGGCGGGCAGCTCCGACTCAGGATTCACCAGGCTGGGGAGACATAACGGAGGCCTGGCTTGAGGAGGTGGCACAGGAGAGACCAGGGTGGAGAGACCCACTGGAGGACCGGTCCGTGGAGGAGACACGGGCTTGACCAGGATAGGGAGATCCACTGGAGGACTGGTCCGTGGAGGAGACACGGGCTTGACCAGGATAGAGAGACCCACTGGAGTACTGGTCCGTGGAGAAGGCACGGGCTTGACCAGGATAGGGAGACCCACTGGAGGACTGGTCTGTGGAGGAGGCACGGGCTTGACCAGGATAGGAAGACATGCAGGAGGCTTGGTTCTGGGCGTAGGTACAGGATGTGCAGGGCTGGGAAGACATGGAGGAGGCCTGTTTCTGGGCGCAGGCACAGTCTTTACCAGACAACCAGCACGCACCTCAGGACGAGTATGGAGAGCTGCCTCAGGTGACATCATACCCACGACACGCTCATTAGGGCGAATGCCGTACTTTATGCACCACCCTAGCAGCTCTCTCATCTCTCTCTCTCCTAATTTTCCCATTAACCCCGTCACAGTCTCTGTCTCATAGCCCTCGCTCACCTCCAATGTCATCCCGACTGGCTCTGGTTCCGACCTCAGCTCCACCGACTGTCCCGTGTGCCCCCCCCCAAAAAAAATATTGGGGCTGCCTCTCGCGCTCGTTGCGCTCTCTCTCCTCGTAGTATCGCCTCTCCGCTCTCGCCGCTTCAATCTCCCACTGCGGGAGGCGATAATCCCCAGCCTGAGTCCATGGTCCCTCTCCGTCCAGGATCTGTTCCCATGTCCATTTGTCCATAACGCAGTAGTCCTGCTGCTCCTTCCTCTTCCGCCGCTTGGTCCTGGTTTGGTGGGTAATTCTGTAACGGCTGTCTACGGAAGAAGTGGACCAAAATGCGGCGGAGTTAGGGTTCGTCATTTTTAATGTTACGAACACTATGCAATTAACAAAACAACAAAACTGACAGCCAACACAGTCCTGTCAGGTGCAACAACAGTGACAAGCACAATTACCCACACCACACAACGGAAACGTAGGCAACTTATGTGTGACTCCCAATCAACCACAACCCTCTAAAGCTGTGCTTGATTGGAAGTCACACGGCCAAAATTAAATGAAACAATAAAACACTTACTCCCTTCTGCCACGTCCTGACCCAACTACACCCTCTACTGGTCAGGACGTGACAACATGCATGTTTTGTTCAATCAAGTTCATATTTATATCAAAAACCAGCTTTTTACATTAGCATGTGACGTTCAGAACTAGCAAACATACCGAAAACTTCCGGTGAATTTACTAAATTACTCACGATAAACGTTCACAAAAAACATAACAATTATTTTAAGAATTATAGATACAGAACTCCTTTATGCAATCGCGGTGTCAGATTTTAAAATAGCTTTTCGGCAAAAGCACATTTTGCAATATTCTGAGTAGATAGCTCACCATCACGGGCTAGCTAATTTAACACCCACCAAGTTTGGCGTTCACTAAACTCAGAATTACTATAAGAAAAATTGGATTACCTTTGCTGTTCTTCGTCAGAATGCACGAGAATGCTCCCAGGACTTATACTTCAACCACAAATGTTGTTTTGGTTCAAAATAATCCATAGTTATGTTCAAATATCCTCTGTTTTGTCCGTGCGTTCAGGTCCCTATCCAAACGGTGACGCGCGGACGCATGTCGTGACAAAAAATTTCAAAATATTCCATTACCGTACTTCGAAGCATGTCAAACGCTGTTTAAAATAAATTTTTATGCGATTTTTCTCGTAAAATAGCGATAATATTCCGACCGGGAGACGTTGTTTTCGTTCAAAGACTGAAAGAAGAAAACGGTGTCTACACGTGCACGCACGCTCCCGTGTCATTGTTCTCAGATCAACCACTTTCCAAATGAGCTACTGTTTTTCAGCCAGGGACTGCAGAGTCATCATTCCCCGTTCTGGCGCCTTCTGAGAGCCTATGGGAGCCTTAGAAAATGTCACGTTACAGCAGAGATCCTCTGTTTTCGATAAAGAGGTTATAGAAGGCTAAGAAATATTCAGCGAGGGCACTTCCTGTATAGAATCTTCTCAGGTTTTGGCCTGATATGAGTTCTGTTATACTCACAGACACCATTCAAACAGTTTTAGAAACTTTAGGGTGTTTTCTATCCAAATCAAAAATTATATGCATATTCTAGTTTCTGGGCAGGAGTAATAACCAGATTAAATCGGGTACGTTTTTTATCCGGATGTGAAAATACTGCCCCCTACCCAAGAGAGGTTAATGATGAGCTTGGAGGGTACTATGGTGTTGCATGCTGAGCTATAGTCAATGAACAGCATTCTTACATAGGTATTCCTCTTGTCCAGATGGGATAGGGCAGTGTGCAGTGCGATGGCGATTGCATCATCTGTGCATCTATTGGGGCGGTAAGCAAATTGAAGTGGGTCTAGGGTGTCAGGTAGGGTAGGGTAGAGTTTATATGATCCTTAACTAGCCTCTCAAAGCACTTCATGATGACAGAGGTGAGTGCTACGGGGCGATAGTCATTTAGTTCAGTTACCTTTGCTTTCTTGGGTACAGGAACAATGGTGGACATCTTGAAACAAGTGGGGACAGCAGACTGAGATAGGGAGAGATTGAATATGTCCGTAAACACTCCAGCCAGCTGGTCTGCACATGCTCTGAGGATGCGGCTAGGGATGCCGTCTGGGCCGGCAGCCTTGCGAGGATTAACACACTTAAATGTCTTAGTCACGTCGGCAACGGAGAAGGAGCCAAAAAGTATTGTGCTACACAGCATATTATTCTCCCACCTTCCTCTCTTTATTTCTCTGGCCCATCAAGTGACCATTCTGTGTGTGTGAGCCCTCTGGCCCATCAAGTGACCATTCTGTGTGTGTGAGCCCTCTGGCCCATCAAGTGACCATTCTGTGTGTGTGAGCCCTCTGGCCCATCAAGTGACCATTCTGTGTGTGTGAGCCCTCTGGCCCATCAAGTGACCATTCCATGTGTGTGTGAGCCCTCTGGCCCATCAAGTGACCATTCCATGTGTGTGAGCCCTCTGGCCCATCAAGTGACCATTCTGTGTGTGTGAGCCCTCTGGCCCATCAAGTGACCATTCTGTGTGTGTGAGCCCTCTGGCCCATCAAGTGACCATTCTGTGTGTGTGAGCCCTCTGGCCCATCAAGTGACCATTCTGTGTGTGTGAGCCCTCTGGCCCATCAAGTGACCATTCTGTGTGTGTGAGCCCTCTGGCCCATCAAGTGACCATTCTGTGTGTGTGAGCCCTCTGGCCCATCAAGTGACCATTCTGTGTGTGTGAGCCCTCTGGCCCAGCTCTGGACACGTTTGTGTATAGACAGAGGACTCTGGGACATGAGTTTCAGCCTGAAAGCCCAATGTCCCCATGATGTATGTATGTGTGTGTGTGTGTGTGTGTGTGTGTGTGTGTGTGTGTGTGTGTGTGTGTGTGTGTGTGTGTGTGTGTGTGAGATCACATGAAAGGAGATTGTAATGGATACAAAGATAAAAGGAGAAACCAGAGAGTGAAAGAGAGGGAGAGGTACACAGAGTGATTGGAATGACATCTCTCTCCCACTGTCTATCTGTGTGATTTTAATTTGTTCACAATGACCAATAGGGAAGGAATGCTGCTTAGACTGTAACCGATCACAGCTGGGTGTAGATGTGATTCTGAAGATCAATGTGAGACACACAAAAGCACACACTTTCCAAAGGTTCTATGTTGGTTAGCAATTTTCAGCCACTTGAAGGAAACTGGAATTTTCAGTTTTATTACACATTTTCTAAATAGGAAAATGAGACATTGCTTTTGTGGTTGTGACATGGACTATAGATTCCCTCTCAGCTGTATTCATAGGTTGCATCTCCGTCACTCGGTCGTGTCATGCCATTGTTATGAATGTTCTCAAGCCTCCCTCTGCCGGCGATGCCGGTGCCAAAAAGTAATGATAAGCCCAATCATTCTGGACGGAGGCTAACGGCTGTTTGTTCTAAATTACACTATAGTGGCTTGGAAATACGATGACATTGCTAAAGTAGGCAGATATTCTGTAGGAAACAACTTTTCCATCATTATCATGTCATCAAATTTACTTTAAATAGATGGCAATGTTGTCATTAGCTAGCAAAGTTTGTCAAAAATAGCTAGCAATGCTAATGTTAGCTAGCTAAAATTCTTAACTAGCTAGCTAACGTTATACTCCATCTAAAGTCAGTCTGGCGACATCAAAATCATGACACAAGGTTTTCCTACAAATTATTTGCCTCCTTTTGAAATGTCCAAGCCACAGTAATACACTTTTGAGAGTCCAAAACGTCCAAACGAATGTTCAAACTATATTATGACGAAATGTGCAAAACATGAATAGTATCAAACTGTGAGAGACTGAGAGAAAAATATAATTTGAAGTACGAGAGAATAGGAGTGAGAGAGAGAACGGGCATAGGGTTGTGGTATTCTCTCTCACACACTCACACACACACACACACACACACACACACACACACACACACACACACACACACACACACACACTCATGCAGGGATCATTAGCCCAGTTTTCACATCTGGAAATCCAAGATGGCCACCAGGCCTTTTCCAGGAGAACGGTTGCTAGGCAACTCCCTCCCTGCTCCGCTGCGATAAGATTGGAAGATGGTGTCTCCCTGTGGACAGTGTGTGTGTGCGTGCGTGCGTGCGGAAACAGGAATGCTGTATCTGATCTGCAGAAAAGCCTCACAGACACACACACACACACACACACACACACACACACACACACACACACCACACACACACACACACACACACACACACACACACACATGCCTGAATATCATAGCAAGGAACAGATGAGCAGATTGGACCCAGATGTTCTGTCCATTCTCCATGGTCAGATTGTGAAACACATGCTCTCGCTTTCTCTGTCTGTCATTCACTCTAAAAAATAAAATGTTCTCTCACACACACTAAAGGGGTGGGTTCTGAGGCCTTGTCAAAAAACTGGGTTAACTGATACTCTTACACTCAAAACAACCTCTCTCTCTCTCTCCCTCTCTCTATCCCCCTCTCTCTCTCCCTCTCTCTATCCCCCCTCTCTCTCTCCCTCTCTCTATCCCCCCTCTCTCTCTCCCTCTCTCTATCCCCCCTCTCTCTCTCCCTCTCTCTATCCCCCCCTCTCTCTCCCTCTCTCTATCCCCCCTCTCTCTCTCCCTCTCTCTATCCCCCCTCTCTCTCTCCCTCTCTCTATCCCCCTCTCTCTCTCCCTCTCTCTATCCCCCCTCTCTCTCTCCCTCTCTCTATCCCCCCTCTCTCTCTCCCTCTCTCTATCCCCCCTCTCTCTCTCTGCCAGGTGACATCACACAGAAGGGTTATGAGAAGAAGCGGTCTAAGCTGATCAGGGCCTACTTTCCTCATCCTGGAGGTACATAAATACACAGTCTGTCCTCTAGTAGATCACCTGTATGCAGCACATCTATGCTAGTCCCTCTGGGTTTGACCCTCCTCGTCTAAACCCTCTCTCTCTCTCTCTCTCTCTCTCTCTCTCTCTCTCTCTCTCTCTCTCTCTCAGTCACAAGACTTTGTATTACTCCAATGCGCTGAATGTAGCAGCATATTGAATATGCTGAAAGCTCCTTCCACACTGAGAATTTGGGGGGATTTTTGTATCTCTCTCTGTCTGTGACTTTGACTGTATCTTTTTGACTCGCTCATTCTTTTTCTGTCTGACTTTCCCTGTGTGTGTGTGTGTGTGTGTGTGTGTGTGTGTGTGTGTGTGTGTGTGTGTGTGTGTGTGTGTGTGTGTGTGTGTGTGTGTGTGTGTGTGTGCAGGTATGGAGGGTATGTCTCACCGCCCCCCCTTTGCCCCCCCATCTGCCGCTCGCTTCCACAGACGGCGCTCTTCTGGAACACGTGATGAACGCTACCGTTCAGGTAAACACACCTTTCCTTTATTCCAGATTAACATTACTTTAGACCAGAGTTATTCAAACTGTTGGTCGATAGACACGCCTTTAGTCAGTCCTTTCACTATAAACATATAATATAGATGTAGTTTTTAATTAAATTGACTAACATAATTCCTGCCCATCTCTCTCCAACACCATATCGCCCCCTAGACGTCCACAGTGAGGCGGTGCAGGCAGTGTTAGCCAGACATGTGGAGAGCAACGTGGCAGTGCCTATGCCCTCCAAACGACGATCACTGGTGGTACAGACATCCATGGATGCATACACACCCCCAGGTGAGACACACACACTCATTATGTTCATCAGGTTATGTTCAGTGCTTGACTTGGGCAGGAGCTCCCCTGAACATTTTCTACTGCTTGAGTTCCTGCAGCCCTTACAGAATATTATTAGCTCACAAGTATTGCAGAGTTCCTGCACCTACATATAATACATCTAAATGAGTACCGGCTCCTATTTTAGTCCAAGTCAAGCACTGGTTATGATTATGTTTGTGTTATGCTGTAGTAAAGTTGGATGAAGGTTACTGACCGTCACTAGGCCGGTCTCCACTGTGTCATAGGGTTGGGGTTAGGTTGTGTTTTAGTTAGCTATGGGTTGTAGTTATATTGTATGGAAGTTGTATGAAGGTTACTGACCCTCACTAGGCCTGTCCCCACTGTGCTCAGACTCGTCGTCGGGCTCAGAGGAAGAGGCGGGGCCAGGCAATGACATGCCGGGAATGGAACACTGGATGACTCGCCCTGCCCACTTAGGTCCAGCCCACCTAGGCTCCACCTCCTCGTCGTCATCGTCCACTCAGAGCGGAGGAAGTGGCAATGCAGGACGACTGGCCGACTCGCTCGCACACACACACCTCTCTCACCCACACCTGGCACACGCCCACCTCACACACACACACCTGACCCAGTCACACCACGTGTCAGCTCACCACTCACAAACACACCACGGTGAGTACAACTTCACTGTGTGTATGTGTGTGTACAGGACATGTGTGTTTATGTCTAATCTTTATGTGTGTGTCTACAGGTATAGGGCACCTGTCTCTGAAGCGTAAGGCAGCTCTGGGCATGGCGGAGAACGGAGGCTCTCTCAGAAGATCCTGTGAGTTCGGCTCTGATATGCTGTGGCCTCCACCGCTGGAGTCTGATGGTCAGTACACACACACACACATACCTTTTTTATACATGTGCCCCACCACTGCTTTAACTCTCCCTCTCTCGTTCTGTCTCTCTCTTTCTGTCTCTCTCTCTTTGTCTCTGTGTCTCTCTCTTCTCTCCATCGCTTTCTGTCTTTCTCTTTCTGTCTCTCTCTTTCTGTCTCTCTTTCTGTCTCTCTCTCTTTGTCTCTGTCTTTCTCTCCTCTCTCCATCTCTTTCTGTCTCTCTCTCTCCATCTCTCTCTGTGTGTGTGTAGAGAATCACTCTGCTCCTCCTGATGTGACTGGCTATTCGTCTGACTCCTCCCACTCCCGCCCCCACTCAGAGCGCCACATAGGAACCATCGCCCGAAACACTCAGAAATACGGCAATGCTGAGCGCATGGAGACTGGAGACGGTGTCCCGGTCAGCAGTCGTGTGTCTGCTAAGATCCAGCAGTTAGTGAACACTCTGAAAATGCCTCGTAGACCTCCGCTCAGAGAGTTCTTTGTTGATGACTTTGAAGAACTTCTAGAAGGTAGGAGCTATCAACCAATAAATCTATAAATAAATCGACTAAGCTTTAAATCTAGCTGTCTAGCTATTTTCTCTGTCTCTATGTTTAGTGGAAGTTTGTACAGTAAACTGTAGTGTGTTTAATGGTCTTATTTGCATGTTTCGCAATAAAAGTCTCTGTCTCTCTTTCACTCTTTGTAGTCCAGCAGCCAGATCCTAAGCAGCCGCGTCCGGAGGGGGCAGAAATGTTGGCAGTAAGCGGAGAAGCCCTGGGGGTGGTGACTAACTGGCCCCCCTCCCTGGAGGCAGCTCTCCAACGCTGGGGCACCATCAGCCCTAAAGCGCCCTGTCTCACCAGCCTGGATACCACTGGAAAACCTCTATATGTACTCACATACGGTAACCACACACACACACCCACACACCCACGTACGCACACGCACACGCACACTTACTCAGCCTTGTGTTGTGTCCACAGGGAAGCTGTGGTCTCGGAGTATCAAGCTGGCCTATAACATCCTCCACAAGCTGGGCAGCAAGCAGGAGCCCATGTTGCGACCGGGGGACAGAGTGAGTACATGTAGAAAATCCATCCCTTGAATGAAATAACTAGTAAAAATATTGCTTTTTGTGTTATGTTATTTTCAGAAGGATTAAGGTCAAGACGGATTGTAATATTTTCTCATTGTCTGTATTCGTCCCATCCACTAGGTGGCGCTGGTGTTTCCTAACAATGACCCGGTGGCCTTCATGGTGGCCTTCTACGGCTGCCTGCTGGCTGAGGTGGTCCCTGTACCCATAGAGGTGCCTCTCACACGCAAGGTACAGTACATCTAGTGAATACATAAATCAGGGGTCAGAGCACTGAGCCCTGGGGAACACCTTCTTTCATTGAATTAATGTATCTTTTGTTGTATAAGCAATAAGCACATTCAATCAAATATATGTATAGAATTTTCTTGTCTTGGACTTAAACGTGTCTATCTTGTCCAATAGGACGCTGGCAGCCAGCAGATCGGGTTCCTATTGGGAAGCTGTGGGGTTACCGTGGCGCTGACCAGTGATGCCTGCCATAAAGGCTTGCCCAAGAGCACTACAGGAGAGATACCACAGTTCAGAGGTAAGTGTATGTGTGTACATGTGTTTATATATACTATATTCAAAGAAAAGGTTAAAGTAATCAAGTCCCTTGACAGTGTATGAAGGCACCCTAATGATTGCTACTCTGTCTCTCTAGGGTGGCCTAAGCTGCTGTGGTTCGTGACTGAGTCGAAGCATCTCTCCAAACCTCCTAGAGATTGGTTCCCTCACATCAAAGATGCAAACAGCGACACAGCCTATATAGAGGTAATGCACATTCATTGCATTGCTGTTACAAGGAGAACTTCTAATGCAACTCAATACACATTTCTTTAGAAAAAGCTAAGTTTAAAAAAAATGTATTTATTTGTTACTCTACGCATAGACATTTTCACTTGCATTCTCTCTCTCTCTCTCTCTCTCTCTCTCTCTCTCTCTCTCTCTTTGTCTCTCTCTCTTTGTCTCTCTCTCTTTGTCTCTCTCTTTGTCTCTCTCTCTTTGTCTCTCTCTTTGTCTCTCTCTCTCTTTGTCTCTCTCTCTCTTTGTCTCTCTCTCTCTCTCTCTCTCTCTCTCTCTCTCTCTCTCAGTATAAAACGTGTAAGGATGGGAGTGTCCTGGGCGTGACGGTGATGAGGATCGCTCTGCTGACTCACTGCCAATCCCTCACACAGTCGTGTGGCTACACAGAAGGTAAGACACTCACTTTAAGTCTAACAGACAGTCTCTCTCTCTCACTCACTCACTCACTCACTCACTCACTCACTCACTCACTCACTCACTCACTCACTCACTCACTCACTCACTCACTCACTCACTCACTCACTCACTCACCACCACACACACACACACACACACACACACACACACACACACACACACACACACACACACACACACACACAGACACACACACACACAGACAGACACACGTGCGCTCCCACAGACACACCCTCTGCCAGGTAATCTCTAACTCTCTCTTTGTCTCCCTCCCTCCCTCTCTCACTCCTCTCTTCTACCCCCTCCACCTCCCCTCTCTCTGCAGCGGAGACCATAGTGAATGTTCTAGACTTTAAGAAGGATGTGGGACTGTGGCACGGCATCCTCACGGTAAGACCTGCTACTAGAGGTCAGGTGCAGGGAAAGTATGATAAGGGGTTAAAGGTTAGAGGTTGAAGGTTATGTGTGTCTCCCATCTCCAGAGTGTGATGAACATGATGCATGTGATCAGCGTTCCCTACTCTCTGATGAAGGTCAACCCGTTGTCCTGGATACAGAAGGTCTACCACTTCAAAGGTCAGACACACATCTTAGTCATTTAGCAGACACTCTTATCCAACCTGTCAATCAACCACTCTATAATCAATTCATCTGTCAATCTATAAGATATTCTCATCAAGTCATATGTCAATCATTCAGTCAGTATTTGACGCCAACTTTTTGTTAGAACTGATGTCAACACTGTGTGTGTCCCTCTCCAGCCAAGGTAGCGTGTGTAAAGTCCAGGGACATGCACTGGGCTCTGGTGGCCCACAGAGAGCAGAAGGACATCAGCCTGAGTTCCCTCCGTATGCTGCTGGTCGCCGACGGATCTAACCCCTGTAACTATCACTCTACTTCCCACCTCAATCTATCTTGCCCTCCTCTCCGCTCCTGTCCTCCTTTCATCCCTCTTTCCTCTCCTCCTCCAGGGTCTATCTCGTCCTGCGATGCGTTCCTCAACGTGTTCCAGAGTAAAGGCTTGAGGTCAGAGGTCATCTGTCCCTGTGCCAGCTCCCCTGAAGCCCTGACCGTTGCCATCAGGAGGTGCACACACATCATCATAATCAGCAGCATTCTCACTTGGTCTATCCTAGAGTAACAGACTAAACATTTAGATTTTGTTGGTTTGGAAAAGTATTCTCACTAGGTGAATTGGCTGAGGGGGCACTAGCTTAGATGTGTTATAGTGTGATATAGCTCTTCCTTTCTCTCCCTGTCTCTGTTTCTCTGATCCAGGCCGGTGGAGGACAGTAGCCAGCCCCCAGGCCGAGGGGTTCTCTCCATGCAGGGTCTGAGTTACAGTGTGGTCCGCGTCGACACCGAGGAGCGATTGTCAGTCCTCACTGTGCAGGATGTGGGCACTGTTATGCCTGGAGGTAGGGGTCTGTGTTTGTGTGTGTGCGCGTGCACTTTTGTGTACATGTACATACCTGTGTGTGTGTGTTAACTCTGCTCTCTTCTTCAGCTCCAGTTTTGTGAGGGGTGAATGTGAGGTTTAATGTGTGTGTTCTGTCCCCAGCCGTAGTGTGTGTGGTGAAGCCAGAGGGTGTGCCTCTCCTGTGTAAGACAGATGAGATCGGGGAGCTGTGTGTGTGTTCTGTCGCCACGGGAACCTCTTACTATGGATTGACAGGCATGACCAAGAACACCTTTGAGGTAAGGAGATGTGTGTGTGTGTGTGTGTGTGTGTGTGTGTGTGTGTGTGTGTGTGTGTGTGTGTGTGTGTGTGTGTGTGTGTGTGTGTGAGTGCATGTACAATATGTGTATAACGCGTGGGTGTTTGTTTATAACATCTATGTATAATGTTTGTGTATGATATGTGTGTGTATAATGTTTGTGTGTATAATGTTTGTGTATAATGTTTGTGTGTGTATAATGTTTGTGTGTATAATGTTAGTGTGTATAATGTTTGTGTGTATAATGTGTGTGTATAATGTTTGTGTGTATAATGTTTGTGTGTATAATGTTTGTGTGTATAATGTTTGTGTATGATACGTGTGTATAATGTGTGTGTATAATGTGTGTGTATAATGTTTGTGTATAATATGTGTGTATAATGTTTGTGTATAATATGTGTGTATGATACGTGTGTGTGTAGGTGTTCCCTGTAGCCTCAGGTGGAGGTCTGGTCAGTGAGTATGCGTTTGTGCGTACGGGGCTGCTGGGCTTTGTGGGTCCAGGTGGTCTGGTGTTTATCTCCGGAAAGATGGACGGCCTCATCATGGTCAGCGGGCGCAGGCATAACGCTGATGACATCGTAGCCACCGCACTGGCCGTGGAGCCAATGAAATTCGTCTACAGGGGGAGGTATGCAACCGGGCCGCAAGTTCTGGTCAAAAGTAGTGCCCTACATAGGGAATAGTATTCTCCTTTGTACTCTGCATGTAAAAGGTAGCAGTACATATACAGTACCTTAATAACCATCTAACTCTAACCTTCTGTCTGTCCGTGGCTCCAGGATAGCAGTGTTCAGTGTGACCGTGCTGCGTGATGAGCGTATCGTGGTAGTAGCAGAGCAGAGACCAGACTCTACTGAGGAGGACAGCTTCCAGTGGATGAGCCGCGTGCTGCAGGTAACATCACCTCAACACGACCATAATGCAGGTAACACTACCTCAACACGACCATAATGCAGGTAACACTACCTCAACACGACCATAATGCAGGTAACATCACCTCAGCACGACCACAGTACAACCATAATGTAGGTAACACTACCTCAACACGACCATAATGCAGGTAACATCACCTCAGCACGACCACAGTACGACCATAATGTAGGTAACACTACCTAAACACGACCATAATGCAGGTAACACTACCTCAACACCACCACAGTACGACCATAATGCAGGTAACATCACCTCAGCACGACCACAGTACGACCATAATGTAGGTAACACTACCTCAACACGACCATAATGCAGGTAACACTACCTCAACACGACCATAATGCAGGTAACACTACCTCAACACGACCATAATGTAGGTAACACTACCTCAACACGACCATAATGCAGGTAACACTACCTCAACACCACCACAGTACGACCATAATGCAGGTAACATCACCTCAGCACGACCACAGTACGACCATAATGTAGGTAACACTACCTCAACACGACCATAATGCAGGTAACACTACCTCAACACGACCATAATGTAGGTAACACTACCTAAACACGACCATAATGCAGGTAACACTACCTCAACACGACCATAATGTAGGTAACACTACCTAAACACGACCATAATGTAGGTAACACTACCTCAACACGACCATAATGTAGGTAACACTACCTCAACACGACCATAATGCAGGTAACACTACCTCAACACCACCACAGTACGACCATAATGCAGGTAACATCACCTCAGCACGACCACAGTACGACCATAATGTAGGTAACACTACCTCAACACGACCATAATGCAGGTAACACTACCTCAACACGACCATAATGCAGGTAACATCACCTCAGCACGACCACAGTACGACCATAATGTAGGTAACACTACCTCAACACGACCATAATGCAGGTAACATCACCTCAACACGACCACAGTACGACCATAATGCAGGTAACATCACCTCAACACGACCACAGTACGACCATAATGCAGGTAACATCACCTCAACACGACTACAGTACGACCATAATGTAGGTAACACTACCTCAACACGACCATAATGTAGGTAATATCACCTCAACACGACCACAGTACGACCATAATGTAGGTAACACTACCTCAACACGACCATAATGCAGGTAACATCACCTCAACACGACCACAGTACGACCATAATGTAGGTAACACTACCTCAACACGACCACAGTACGACCATAATGTAGGTAACACTACCTCAACACGACCATAATGCAGGTAACACTACCTCAACACCACCACAGTACGACCATAATGCAGGTAACACTACCTCAACACGACCATAATGTAGGTAGCACTACCTCAACACGACCATAATGTAGGTAACACTACCTCAACACGACCATAATGTAGGTAACACTACATCAACACGACCACAGTACGACCATAATGTAGGTAACACTACCTCAACACGACCACAGTACGACCATAATGTAGGTAACACTACCTCAACACGACCACAGTACGACCATAATGCAGGTAACACTACCTCAACACGACCATAATGTAGGTAACACTACCTCAACACGACCATAATGTAGGTAACACTACCTCAACACGACCATAATGTAGGTAATATCACCTCAACACGACCACAGTACGACCATAATGCAGGTAACACTACCTCAACACTACCTCAACACGACCATAATGCAGGTAACACTACCTCAACACGACCACAGTACGACCATAATGTAGGTAACACTACCTCAACACGACCATAATGCAGGTAACATCACCTCAACACGACCACAGTACGACCATAATGCAGGTAACATCACCTCAACACGACCACAGTACGACCATAATGCAGGTAACATCACCTCAACACGACCACAGTACGACCATAATGTAGGTAACACTACCTCAACACGACCATAATGTAGGTAATATCACCTCAACACGACCACAGTACGACCATAATGTAGGTAACACTACCTCAACACGACCATAATGCAGGTAACATCACCTCAACACGACCACAGTACGACCATAATGTAGGTAACACTACCTCAACACGACCACAGTACGACCATAATGTAGGTAACACTACCTCAACACGACCATAATGCAGGTAACACTACCTCAACACCACCACAGTACGACCATAATGCAGGTAACACTACCTCAACACGACCATAATGTAGGTAACACTACCTCAACACGACCATAATGTAGGTAACACTACCTCAACACGACCATAATGTAGGTAACACTACCTCAACACGACCACAGTACGACCATAATGTAGGTAACACTACCTCAACACGACCACAGTACGACCATAATGTAGGTAACACTACCTCAACACGACCACAGTACGACCATAATGCAGGTAACACTACCTCAACACGACCATAATGTAGGTAACACTACCTCAACACGACCATAATGTAGGTAACACTACCTCAACACGACCATAATGTAGGTAATATCACCTCAACACGACCACAGTACGACCATAATGCAGGTAACACTACCTCAACACTACCTCAACACGACCATAATGCAGGTAACACTACCTCAACACGACCATAATGTAGGTAACATCACCTCAACACGACCACAGTACGACCATAATGCAGGTAACACTACCTCAACACTACCTCAACACGACCATAATGCAGGTAACACCACCTCAACACGACCACAGTACGACCATAATGTAAGTAACACTACCTCAACACGACCATAATGCAGGTAACACTACCTCAACACGACCATAATGCAGGTAACACTACCTCAACACGACCATAATGCAGGTAACACTACCTCAACACGACCATAATGCAGGTAACATCACCTCAACACGACCACAGTACAACCATAATGCAGGTAACACTACCTCAACACGACCATAATGTGGATAACACTACCTCAACACTACCTCAACACGACCATAATGTAGGTAACTCTACCTCAACACCACCACAGTACGACCATAATGCAGGTAACATCACCTAAACACGACCATAATGCAGGTAACACTACCTCAACACGACCATAATGCAGGTAACACTACCTCAACACGACCACAGTACGACCATAATGTAGGTAACACTACCTCAACACGACCATAATGCAGGTAACACTACATCAACACGACCATAATGTAGGTAACACTACCTCAACACGACCACAGTACGACCATAATGTAGGTAACACTACCTCAACACGACCATAATGTAGGTAACACTACCTCAACACGACCACAGTACGACCATAATGTAGGTAACACTACCTCAACACGACCATAATGTAGGTAACATCACCTCAACACGACCATAATGTAGGTAACACTACCTCAACACGACCATAATGTAGGTAACACTACCTCAACACGACCATAATGTAGGTAACACTACCTCAACACGACCACAGTACGACCATAATGTAGGTAACACTACCTCAACACGACCACAGTACGACCATAATGCAGGTAACACTACCTCAACACGACCATAATGCAGGTAACATCACCTAAACACGACCATAATGCAGGTAACACTACCTCAACACGACCATAATGCAGGTAACACTACCTCAACACGACCACAGTACGACCATAATGTAGGTAACACTACCTCAACACGACCATAATGTAGGTAACATCACCTCAACACGACCATAATGTAGGTAACACTACCTCAACACGACCATAATGTAGGTAACACTACCTCAACACGACCATAATGTAGGTAACACTACCTCAACACGACCACAGTACGACCATAATGCAACCAGAACACAGACCGGTCAAAATATTGCAGTAATCAGTTTTTCTCGTCACTTCATTCGAGGTGCGTACACTACTTTTGAACTGACTGCAGAGGTTTTTTTGTTGATGATCTCTTGACTCCTCCCCTGTGTGTGTGTGTGATTGACAGGCGATAGACAGTATCCATGGTGTGGGTGTGTTCTGCCTGGGGTTAGTTCCGGCCAACACCCTCCCTAAGACCCCCCTGGGGGGTATACACCTGTCTGAGACCAAACAGCTGTACCTGGAGGGGGGGCTGCACCCCTGTAACGTCCTCATGTGTCCTCACACCTGTGTTACCAACCTGCCCAAACCACGACAGAAACAACCAGGTGAGACAGACAGAGAAAAAGAGAGAGAGGGACACAGTGAGAGAGAGAGGGACAGAAAGAGAGAGACCTAGAGACAGAGCTAGAGAGGCAGAGAGGGAGGGAGTGAGAGTGAGTGATTGAGTGAGAGAGACCGAGACACACAGAGAGAGAGAGAGAGAGAGGGACCTAGAGACAGAGCTAGAGAGAGACAGAAGAGAGAGAGAGAGACCTAGAGACAGAGCTAGAGAGAGACAGAAGAGAGAGAGAGACCTAGAGACAGAGCTAGAGAGAGACAGAGAGAGAGAGACCTAGAGAGAGAGACCTAGAGACAGAGCTAGAGAGAGACAGAGAGAGAGAGACCTAGAGAGAGAGACCTAGAGACAGAGCTAGAGAGAGAGAGAGAGAGAGAGAGACCTAGAGACAGAGCTAGAGAGAGACAGAGCTTGAGAGGGACCTAGAGATAGAGCTAGAGAGAGACAGAAGAGAGAAAGAGACCTAGAGACGGAGCTAGAGAGAGACAGAGCTAGAGAGACACCTAGAGACAGAGCTAGAGAGAGACAGAGAGAGAGAGACCTAGAGACAGAGAGAGAGAGAGACCTAGAGACAGAGCTAGAGAGAGACAGAGAGAGAGAGACCCAGAGACAGAGCTAGAGAGAGACAGAGCTTGAGAGGGACCTAGAGACAGAGCTAGAGAGAGACAGAGCTTGAGAGGGGCCTAGAGATAGAGCTAGAGAGAGACAGAAGAGAGAGAGAGACCTAGAGACAGAGCTAGAGAGAGACAGAGAGAGAGAGACCTAGAGAGAGAGACCTAGAGACAGAGCTAGAGAGAGAGAGAGAGAGAGAGAGAGAGAGACCTAGAGACGGAGCTAGAGAGAGACAGAGCTAGAGAGAGACCTAGAGACAGAGCTAGAGAGAGACAGAGAGAGAGAGAGACCTAGAGACAGAGCTAGAGAGAGACAGAGAGAGAGAGACTTAGAGACGGAGCTAGAGAGAGACAGAGAGAGTGAGACCTAGAGACAGAGCTAGAGAGAGACAGAGCTAGAGAGAGACAGAGCTAGAGAGAGACCTAG
>NC_138309.1:72995000-73052500 GCF_965601325.2 Salmo salar | reverse complement strand
CACACACACACACACACACACACACACACGCGCGCGTATACTATGAATTTTGTAAGGATTCTGTCATGATTGCTCTCTCTATCTCTCTGTCCCTCTAGGGGCTGGTGTCTAGTTCTCTGACCTGTCTTCAGCTCCATAAGAGGGCAGAGAGAGTTGCTGCTCTGCTGCTGGAGAGAGGAGGACTACAGGAGGGAGACCACATAGCACTGGTCTACCCACCAGGTAACACACACTCACTTAGCATGTACCCCCACACACACACACTCACTTAGCATGTACCCCCACACACACACACTCACTTAGCATGTACCCCCACACACACACACTCACTTAGCATGTACCCCCACACACACACACTCACTTAGCATGTACCCCCCCACACACACACACTCACTTAGCATGTACCCCCACACACACACACTCACTTAGCATGTACCCCCACACACACACTCACTTAGCATGTACCCCCACACACACACACTCACTTAGCATGTACCCCCACACACACACACTCACTTAGCATGTACCCCCCCACACACACACTCACTTAGCATGTACCCAAACACACACACACTCACTTAGCATGTACCCCCACACACACACTCACTTAGCATGTACCCCCACACACACACACTCACTTAGCATGTACCCCCACACACACACTCACTCACTTAGCATGTACCCCCACACACACACACTCACTTAGCATGTACCCCCACACACACACACTCACTTAGCATGTACCCCCACACACACACACTCACTTAGCATGTACCCCCACACACACACTCATTTAGCATGTCCCCCCCACACACACACACTCACTTAGCATGTACCCCCACACACACACACTCACTTAGCATGTACCCCCACACACACACACTCACTTAGCATGTACCCCCCCCCCACACACACACACTCACTTAGCATGTATCCCCCCACACACACACACACTCACTTAGCATGTACCCCCCCACACACACACTCACTTAGCATGTACTCCCAAATACACACACACTCACTTAGCATGTACCCCCCCACACACACACACTCACTTAGCATGTACCCCCCCACACACACACACTCACTTAGCATGTACCCCCCCACACACACACTCACTTAGCATGTACTCCCAAATACACACACACTCACTTAGCATGTACCCCCACACACACACTCATTTAGCATGTACCCCCCCCACACACACACACTGACTTAGCATGTACCCCCCCACACACACACACTCACTTAGCATGTACCCTCCCACACACACACTCACTTAGCATGTACCCCCCCCCCACACACACACACTCACTTAGCATGTACCCCCACACACACACACTCACTTAGCATGTACCCCCACACACACACTCACTTAGCATGTACCCCCACACACACACACTCACTTAGCATGTACCCCCACACACACACACTCACTTAGCATGTACCCCCACACACACACACTCACTTAGCATGTACCCCCCCACACACACACTCACTTAGCATGTACCCCCACACACACACACTCACTTAGCATGTACCCCCAAATACACACACACTCACTTAGCATGTACCCCCACACACACACACTCACTTAGCATGTACCCCCCCCCCCACACACACACTCACTTAGCATGTATCCCCCCACACACACACACACTCACTTAGCATGTACCCCCCCACACACACACTCACTTAGCATGTACTCCCAAATACACACACACTCACTTAGCATGTACTCCCAAATACACACACACTCACTTAGCATGTACCCCCACACACACACTCACTTAGCATGTACCCCCCCACACACACACTCACTTAGCATGTACCCCCCCCCACACACACACACACACTCACTTAGCATGTACCCCCACACACACACACACACTCACTTAGCATGTACCCCCACACACACACACTCACATAGCATGTACCCCCCCACACACACACACACTCACTTAGCATGTACCCCCAAATACACACACACTCACTTAGCATGTACCCCCCCCCCCACACACACACACACTCACTTAGCATGTACCCCCCCACACACACACTCACTTAGAATGTACCCCCCACACACACACACACTCACTTAGCATGTACCCCCAAATACACACACACTCACTTAGCATGTACCCCCCCACACACACACACTCACTTAGCATGTACCCCCCCACACACACACTCACTTAGCATGTACTCCCAAATACACACACACTCACTTAGCATGTACCCCCACACACACACTCACTTAGCATGTACCCCCACACACACACACTCACTTAGCATGTACCCCCCCCACACACACACACTCACTTAGCATGTACCCCCCCACACACACACACTCACTTAGCATGTACCCCCCACACACACACTCACTTAGCATGTACTCCCAAATACACACACACTCACTTAGCATGTACTCCCAAATACACACACACTCACTTAGCATGTACCCCCACACACACACTCATTTAGCATGTCCCCCCCACACACACACACACACACTGACTTAGCATGTACCCCCCCACACACACACACTCACTTAGCATGTACCCTCCCACACACACACTCACTTAGCATGTACCCCCCCACACACACACACTCACTTAGCATGTACCCCCACACACACACAGACACTCACTTAGCATGTACCCCCACACACACACACTCACTTAGCATGTACCCCCCCCCACACACACACACACACACTCACTTAGCATGTACCCCCACACACACACACACACTCACTTAGCATGTACCCCCACACACACACACTCACTTAGCATGTACCCCCCCACACACACACACACTCACTTATCATGTACCCCCAAATACACACACCCTCACTTAGCATGTACCCCCCCCACACACACACACACTCACTTAGCATGTACCCCCACACACACACACTCACTTAGAATGTACCCCCCACACACACACACACACTCACTTAGCATGTACCCCCAAATACACACACACTCACTTAGCATGTACCCCCCCCTCCACACACACACACTCACTTAGCATGTACCCCCCCACACACACACACTCACTTAGCATGTACCCCCCCACACACACACTCACTTAGCATGTACTCCCAAATACACACACACTCACTTAGCATGTACCCCCACACACACACTCACTTAGCATGTACCCCCACACACACACACTCACTTAGCATGGCCCACACACACACACTCACTTAGCATGTACCCCCCCCCCACACACACACTCACTTAGCATGTACCCCCCACACACACACTCACTTAGCATGTACTCCCAAATACACACACACTCACTTAGCATGTACCCCCACACACACACTCATTTAGCATGTCCCCCCCACACACACACACACACACTGACTTAGCATGTACCCCCCCACACACACACACACTCACTTAGCATGTACCCTCACACACACACACTCACTTAGCATGTACCCCCCCCCCCCACACACACACACACACTCACTTAGCATGTACCCCCACACACACACACTCACTTAGCATGTACACACACACACACACTCAGTTAGCATGTACCCCCAAATACACACACACTCACTTAGCATGTACCCCCACACACACACACACTCACTTAGCATGTACCCCCCCCCACACACACACACTCACTTAGCATGTACCCCCCCACACACACACACACTCACTTAGCATGTACCCCCCCACACACACGCTCACTTAGCATGTACTCCCAAATACACACACTCACTTAACATGTACCCCCACACACACATTCACTTAGCATGTACCCCCCCCCCCACACACACACACACTCACTTAGCATGTACCCCCACACACACACAAACACTCACTTAGCATGTACCCCCACACACACACACTCACTTAGCATGTACACACACACACACACTCAGTTAGCATGTACCCCCAAATACACACACACTCACTTAGCATGTACCCCCACACACACACACACTCACTTAGCATGTACCCCCCCCCCACACACACACACTCACTTAGCATGTACCCCCCCACACACACACACTCACTTAGCATGTACCCCCCCACACACACGCTCACTTAGCATGTACTCCCAAATACACACACACTCACTTAACATGTACCCCCACACACACACTCACTTAGCATGTACCCCCCCCCCACACACACACACTCACTTAGCATGTACCCCCACACACACACACACACTCACTTAGCATGTACCCCCACACACACACACTCACTTAGCATGTACCCCCACACACACACACACTCACTTAGCATGTACCCCCCCACACACACACTCACTTAGCATGTACCCCCCCACACACACACTCACTTAGCATGTACCCCCACACACACACACTCACTTAGCATGTACCCCCAAATACACACACACTCACTTAGCATGTACCCCCACACACACACACTCACTTAGCATGTACCCCCCCCACACACACACACTCACTTAGCATGTATCCCCCCACACACACACACACTCACTTAGCATGTATCCCCCCACACACACACACACTCACTTAGCATGTACCCCCCCACACACACACTCACTTAGCATGTACTCCCAAATACACACACACTCACTTAGCATGTACTCCCAAATACACACACACTCACTTAGCATGTACCCCCACACACACACTCACTTAGCATGTACCCCCCCCACACACACACTCACTTAGCATGTACTCCCAAATACACACACACTCACTTAGCATGTACCCCCACACACACACACTCACTTAGCATGTATCCCCCCACACACACACACACTCACTTAGCATGTATCCCCCCACACACACACACACTCACTTAGCATGTACCCCCCCACACACACACTCACTTAGCATGTACTCCCAAATACACACACACTCACTTAGCATGTACCCGCACACACACACTCACTTAGCATGTACCCCCACACACACACTCACTTAGCATGTACCCCCCCACACACACACACTCACTTAGCATGTACCCCCCCACACACACACACTCACTTAGCATGTACCCCCCACACACACACTCACTTAGCATGTACTCCCAAATACACACACACTCACTTAGCATGTACCCCCACACACACACTCATTTAGCATGTCCCCCCCACACACACACACACACACTGACTTAGCATGTACCCCCCCACACACACACACTCACTTAGCATGTACCCTCCCACACACACACTCACTTAGCATGTACCCCCCCCCCCCACACACACACACACTCACTTAGCATGTACCCCCACACACACACAGACACTCACTTAGCATGTACCCCCACACACACACACTCACTTAGCATGTACCCCCCCCCACACACACACACACACTCACTTAGCATGTACCCCCACACACACACACTCACTTAGCATGTACCCCCACACACACACACTCACTTAGCATGTGCCCCCCCCCACACACACACACTCACTTAGCATGTACCCCCAAATACACACACACACTCACTTAGCATGTACCCCCCCCCCCCACACACACACACACTCACTTAGCATGTACCCCCACACACACACTCACTTAGAATGTACCCCCCACACACACACACACTCACTTAGCATGTACCCCCAAATACACACACACTCACTTAGCATGTACCCCCCCCCCCACAAACACACTCACTTAGCATGTACCCCCCCACACACACACACTCACTTAGCATGTACCCCCCCACACACACACTCACTTAGCATGTACTCCCAAATACACACACACTCACTTAGCATGTACCCCCACACACACACTCACTTAGCATGTACCCCCCCCACACACACACACTCACTTAGCATGTACCCCCCCACACACACACACTCACTTAGCATGTACCCCCCACACACACACTCACTTAGCATGTACTCCCAAATACACACACACTCACTTAGCATGTACCCCCACACACACACTCATTTAGCATGTCCCCCCCACACACACACACACACTGACTTAGCATGTACCCCCCCACACACACACTCACTTAGCATGTACCCTCCCACACACACACTCACTTAGCATGTACCCCCCCCCACACACACACACACACTCACTTAGCATGTACCCCCACACACACACACACTCAGTTAGCATGTACCCCCAAATACACACACACTCACTTAGCATGTACCCCCACACACACACACACTCACTTAGCATGTACCCCCCCCCCCACACACACACACTCACTTAGCATGTACCCCCCCACACACACACACTCACTTAGCATGTACCCCCCCACACACACGCTCACTTAGCATGTACTCCCAAATACACACACACTCACTTAACATGTACCCTCACACACACACTCACTTAGCATGTACCCCCCCACACACACACTCACTTAGCATGTACTCCCACACACACACTCACTTAGCATGTACCCCCAAATACACACACACTCACTTAGCATGTACCCCCCCACACACACACTCACTTAGCATGTACCCCCACACACACACTCACTTAGCATGTACCCCCAAATACACACACACTCACTTAGCATGTACCCCCCCACACACACACTCACTTAGCATGTACCCCCAAATACACTCCTTACTCCTTTGTGTGTTGCAGGTATAGACTTGATCGCAGCGTTCTACGGTTGCCTTTACGCTGGCTGTGTTCCTATCACAGTCAGACCGCCCCACCCACAGAACATCTCAACCACACTGCCCACAGTCAAGATGATCGTAGAGGTGAGGTCAAACACTGAGGTCAACTAGGGGTCAATACTGCCCGGTCAACTGGTAGAGAGGGGGTAGAAGATAAAGAGGTAGTAGCATTCTATCTCTCTGTCCTTTCATCATCTCTCTCTGTCCCTTCATCATCTCTCCGTCCCTTCATCATCTCTCTGTCCCTTCATCATCTCTCCGCCCCTTCATCATCTCTCTGTCCCTTCATCATCTCTCTGTCCCTTCATCATCTCTCCGTCCCTTCATCATCTCTCTGTCCCTTCATCATCTCTCTGTCCCTTCATCATCTCTCCGTCCCTTCATCATCTCTCTGTCCCTTCATCATCTCTCTGTCCCTTCATCATCTCTCTGTCCCTTCATCATCTCTCTGTCCCTTCATCATCTCTCTGTCCCTTCATCATCTCTCTGTCCCTTCATCATCTCTCTGTCCCTTCATCATCTCTCTGTCCTTATAGGTCAGTCGTTCGGCCTGTGTGATGACCACGGCGGTCATCTGTAAGCTGCTGCGGTCGAAGGAGGCGGTCGCCACAGTGGACATCAGGAACTGGCCTCCCGTCCTGGACACAGGTCAGTTCTGACCACATGCAGTGTATCTGTCAGGCTGTTAGCTGGTTGTTTGTACTGGTATATAACTGAATATTATTCTGTATCTGTCAGGCTGTTAGCTGGTTGTTTGTACTGGTATATAACTGAATATTATTCTGTATCTGTCAGGCTGTTAGCTGGTTGTTTGTACTGGTGTATAACTGAATATTATTCTGTATCTGTCAGGCTGTTAGCTGGTTGTTTGTACTGGTGTATAACTGAATATTATTCTGTATCTGTCAGGCTGTTAGCTGGTTGTTTGTACTGGTGTATAACTGCATATTATTCTGTATCTGTCAGGCTGTTAGCTGGTTGTTTGTACTGGTGTATAACTGAATATTATTCTGTATCTGTCAGGCTGTTAGCTGGTTGTTTGTACTGGTGTATAACTGAATATTATTCTGTATCTGTCAGGCTGTTAGCTGGTTGTTTGTACTGGTGTATAACTGAATATTATTCTGTATCTGTCAGGCTGTTAGCTGGTTGTTTGTACTGGTGTATAACTGAATATTATTCTGTATCTGTCAGGCTGTTAGCTGGTTGTTTGTACTGGTATATAACTGAATATTATTCTGTATCTGTCAGGCTGTTAGCTGGTTGTTTGTACTGGTGTATAACTGAATATTATTCTGTATCTGTCAGGCTGTTAGCTGGTTGTTTGTACTGGTGTATAACTGAATATTATTCTGTATCTGTCAGGCTGTTAGCTGGTTGTTTGTACTGGTGTATAACTGAATATTATTCTGTATCTGTCAGGCTGTTAGCTGGTTGTTTGTACTGGTGTATAACTGCATATTATTCTGTATCTGTCAGGCTGTTAGCTGGTTGTTTGTACTGGTGTATAACTGAATATTATTCTGTATCTGTCAGGCTGTTAGCTGGTTGTTTGTACTGGTGTATAACTGAATATTATTCTGTATCTGTCAGGCTGTTAGCTGGTTGTTTGTACTGGTATATAACTGAATATTATTCTGTATCTGTCAGGCTGTTAGCTGGTTGTTTGTACTGGTGTATAACTGAATATTATTCTGTATCTGTCAGGCTGTTAGCTGGTTGTTTGTACTGGTGTATAACTGAATATTATTCTGTATCTGTCAGGCTGTTAGCTGGTTGTTTGTACTGGTGTATAACTGAATATTATTCTGTATCTGTCAGGCTGTTAGCTGGTTGTTTGTACTGGTGTATAACTGAATATTATTCTGTATCTGTCAGGCTGTTAGCTGGTTGTTTGTACTGGTATATAACTGAATATTATTCTGTATCTGTCAGGCTGTTAGCTGGTTGTTTGTACTGGTGTATAACTGAATATTATTCTGTATCTGTCAGGCTGTTAGCTGGTTGTTTGTACTGGTGTATAACTGAATATTATTCTGTATCTGTCAGGCTGTTAGCTGGTTGTTTGTACTGGTATATAACTGAATATTATTCTGTATCTGTCAGGCTGTTAGCTGGTTGTTTGTACTGGTGTATAACTGAATATTATTCTGTATCTGTCAGGCTGTTAGCTGGTTGTTTGTACTGGTGTATAACTGAATATTATTCTGTATCTGTCAGGCTGTTAGCTGGTTGTTTGTACTGGTGTATAACTGAATATTATTCTGTATCTGTCAGGCTGTTAGCTGGTTGTTTGTACTGGTGTATAACTGAATATTATTCTGTATCTGTCAGGCTGTTAGCTGGTTGTTTGTACTGGTATATAACTGAATATTATTCTGTATCTGTCAGGCTGTTAGCTGGTTGTTTGTACTGGTGTATAACTGAATATTATTCTGTATCTGTCAGGCTGTTAGCTGGTTGTTTGTACTGGTGTATAACTGAATATTATTCTGTATCTGTCAGGCTGTTAGCTGGTTGTTTGTACTGGTGTATAACTGAATATTATTCTGTATCTGTCAGGCTGTTAGCTGGTTGTTTGTACTGGTGTATAACTGAATATTATTCTGTATCTGTCAGGCTGTTAGCTGGTTGTTTGTACTGGTGTATAACTGAATATTATTCTGTATCTGTCAGGCTGTTAGCTGGTTGTTTGTACTGGTGTATAACTGAATATTATTCTGTATCTGTCAGGCTGTTAGCTGGTTGTTTGTACTGGTGTATAACTGAATATTATTCTGTATCTGTCAGGCTGTTAGCTGGTTGTTTGTACTGGTGTATAACTGAATATTATTCTGTATCTGTCAGGCTGTTAGCTGGTTGTTTGTACTGGTGTATAACTGAATATTATTCTGTATCTGTCAGGCTGTTAGCTGGTTGTTTGTACTGGTGTATAACTGAATATTATTCTGTATCTGTCAGGCTGTTAGCTGGTTGTTTGTACTGGTGTATAACTGAATATTATTCTGTATCTGTCAGGCTGTTAGCTGGTTGTTTGTACTGGTGTATAACTGAATATTATTCTGTATCTGTCAGGCTGTTAGCTGGTTGTTTGTACTGGTGTATAACTGAATATTATTCTGTATCTGTCAGGCTGTTAGCTGGTTGTTTGTACTGGTGTATAACTGAATATTATTCTGTATCTGTCAGGCTGTTAGCTGGTTGTTTGTACTGGTGTATAACTGAATATTATTCTGTATCTGTCAGGCTGTTAGCTGGTTGTTTGTACTGGTGTATAACTGAATATTATTCTGTATCTGTCAGGCTGTTAGCTGGTTGTTTGTACTGGTATATAACTGAATATTATTCTGTATCTGTCAGGCTGTTAGCTGGTTGTTTGTACTGGTATATAACTGAATATTATTCTGTATCTGTCAGGCTGTTAGCTGGTTGTTTCTACTGGTGTATAACTGAATATTATTCTGTATCTGTCAGGCTGTTAGCTGGTTGTTTGTACTGGTGTATAACTGAATATTATTCTGTATCTGTCAGGCTGTTAGCTGGTTGTTTGTACTGGTGTATAACTGAATATTATTCTGTATCTGTCAGGCTGTTAGCTGGTTGTTTGTACTGGTGTATAACTGAATATTATTCTGTATCTGTCAGGCTGTTAGCTGGTTGTTTGTACTGGTGTATAACTGAATATTATTCTGTATCTGTCAGGCTGTTAGCTGGTTGTTTGTACTGGTGTATAACTGAATATTATTCTGTATCTGTCAGGCTGTTAGCTGGTTGTTTGTACTGGTGTATAACTGAATATTATTCTGTATCTGTCAGGCTGTTAGCTGGTTGTTTGTACTGGTGTATAACTGAATATTATTCTGTATCTGTCAGGCTGTTAGCTGGTTGTTTGTACTGGTGTATAACTGAATATTATTCTGTATCTGTCAGGCTGTTAGCTGGTTGTTTGTACTGGTGTATAACTGAATATTATTCTGTATCTGTCAGGCTGTTAGCTGGTTGTTTGTACTGGTGTATAACTGAATATTATTCTGTATCTGTCAGGCTGTTAGCTGGTTGTTTGTACTGGTGTATAACTGAATATTATTCTGTATCTGTCAGGCTGTTAGCTGGTTGTTTGTACTGGTGTATAACTGAATATTATTCTGTATCTGTCAGGCTGTTAGCTGGTTGTTTGTACTGGTGTATAACTGAATATTATTCTGTATCTGTCAGGCTGTTAGCTGGTTGTTTGTACTGGTGTATAACTGAATATTATTCTGTATCTGTCAGGCTGTTAGCTGGTTGTTTGTACTGGTATATAACTGAATATTATTCTGTATCTGTCAGGCTGTTAGCTGGTTGTTTGTACTGGTGTATAACTGAATATTATTCTGTATCTGTCAGGCTGTTAGCTGGTTGTTTGTACTGGTGTATAACTGAATATTATTCTGTATCTGTCAGGCTGTTAGCTGGTTGTTTGTACTGGTGTATAACTGAATATTATTCTGTATCTGTCAGGCTGTTAGCTGGTTGTTTGTACTGGTGTATAACTGAATATTATTCTGTATCTGTCAGGCTGTTAGCTGGTTGTTTTGTACTGGTGTATAACTGAATATTATTCTGTATCTGTCAGGCTGTTAGCTGGTTGTTTGTACTGGTGTATAACTGAATATTATTCTGTATCTGTCAGGCTGTTAGCTGGTTGTTTGTACTGGTGTATAACTGAATATTATTCTGTATCTGTCAGGCTGTTAGCTGGTTGTTTGTACTGGTATATAACTGAATATTATTCTGTATCTGTCAGGCTGTTAGCTGGTTGTTTGTACTGGTATATAACTGAATATTATTCTGTATCTGTCAGGCTGTTAGCTGGTTGTTTGTACTGGTGTATAACTGAATATTATTCTGTATCTGTCAGGCTGTTAGCTGGTTGTTTGTACTGGTATATAACTGAATATTATTATGTATCTGTCAGGCTGTTAGCTGGTTGTTTGTACTGGTGTATAACTGAATATTATTCTGTATCTGTCAGGCTGTTAGCTGGTTGTTTGTACTGGTGTATAACTGAATATTATTCTGTATCTGTCAGGCTGTTAGCTGGTTGTTTGTACTGGTGTATAACTGAATATTATTCTGTATCTGTCAGGCTGTTAGCTGGTTGTTTGTACTGGTATATAACTGAATATTATTCTGTATCTGTCAGGCTGTTAGCTGGTTGTTTGTACTGGTATATAACTGAATATTATTCTGTATCTGTCAGGCTGTTAGCTGGTTGTTTGTACTGGTGTATAACTGAATATTATTCTGTATCTGTCAGGCTGTTAGCTGGTTGTTTGTACTGGTGTATAACTGAATATTATTCCGTATCTGTCAGGCTGTTAGCTGGTTGTTTGTACTGGTGTATAACTGAATATTATTCTGTATCTGTCAGGCTGTTAGCTGGTTGTTTGTACTGGTATATAACTGAATATTATTCTGTATCTGTCAGGCTGTTAGCTGGTTGTTTGTACTGGTATATAACTGAATATTATTCTGTGTTTTCAGATGACCTGCCAAAGAAGAAGCCTCCAGCGCTATATAAGCCCTGTAACCCTGATGCCCTGGCCTACCTGGACTTCAGTGTGTCCACTACTGGCATGCTGGCTGGAGTACAGGTAACATTAACCCCTAACCTCTGACCTCCATCCCTGACCTCTATCCCTTGCTATGCCTAGTGTCTGACATGTTTTGTGTGTGGGTGTGTGTGTGTGTAGATGTCCCATAATGCAGTGGGAGCGTTCTGTCGATCGGTGAAGCTGCAGTGTGAACTGTATCCCTCCAGAGAGGTAGCCATCTGTCTCGACCCCTACTGTGGCCTGGGCTTCGTCCTCTGGTGTCTCTGCAGGTACACACACACACACACACACACACACACACACACACACACACACACACACACACACACACACACACACACACACACACACACACACACACACACACACACACACACACACACACACACACACACACACACACACACACACACCTGTTAAACAACTGTTTCAATGTCCAACAATTGACTTCCCTTTCTAACCTCTAACTCCCCAGTGTGTACAGTGGCCACCAGTCGATCCTGATCCCTCCAGTAGAGTTGGAGTCTAACCCAGCCCTGTGGCTGCTC
Organism: Salmo salar; assembly: GCF_965601325.2. NCBI lineage: Eukaryota > Metazoa > Chordata > Actinopteri > Salmoniformes > Salmonidae > Salmo > Salmo salar. Next base: position 73,039,716 of record NC_138309.1, on the reverse strand, counting down.
GCTGTCAGCCAGCTCCGAGTCAGAGACACCTTCTGTTCCTACAGCGTCATGGAGCTCTGCACTAAAGGACTGGGCCTGCAGACAGAGGCACTGAAGGTACACAACAACACAAACACAAACAAACACATTTCACACGCAGAGAGAACTAAATCAAGTGCTCTTTGAATTGACTCAGTAAACAGTGTGTTTGTGGCCTGAGGTGTTGTCTGATTGGTTGCTGATCGACAGACTGAGTTTATTTTAAGAGGTTAACTTTCACCAATGGAAATTGCTATGGAAACTAGGAGCTGACTCACTGAGAGAAACACATAGGGAACAGATCCAGGAACAAACAACAGCTTTATGTAGCCATCAGTAGGATGAGGGTGGGATGAGAGGTAGGTAAGGTTTGAAATGTTGTGTATTTAAAGTTAATACACCCTCCCCTCACTTCTCTTCCCCCTCTCACTTCACCCCACTCTCTCCTCCTCTTCACCCCACTCTCTCCTCCTCTCCACCCCACTCTCTCCTCCTCTTCACCCCACTCTCTCCTCCTCTTCACCCCACTCTCTCCTCCTCTTTACCCCACTCTCTCCTCCTCTTTACCCCACTCTCTCCTCCTCTTCACCCCACTCTCTCCTTCTCTTCACCCCACTCTCTCCTCCTCTTCACCCCACTCTCTCCTCCTCTTCACCCCACTCTCTCCTCCTCTTTACCCCACTCTCTCCTCCTCTTCACCCCACTCTCTCCTCCTCTTTACCCCACTCTCTCCTCCTCTTTACCCCACTCTCTCCTCCTCTTCACCCCACTCTCTCCTCCTCTTTACCCCACTCTCTCCTCCTCTTACCCCACTCTCTCCTCCTCTTCACCCCACTCTCTCCTCCTCTTTACCCCACTCTCTCCTCCTCTTTACCCCACTCTCTCCTCCTCTTTACCCCACTCTCTCCTCCTCTTCACCCCACTCTCTCCTCCTCTTCACCCCACTCTCTCCTCCTCTTCACCCCACTCTCTCCTCCTCTTCACCCCACTCTCCTCCTCTTCACCCACTCTCTCCCCTCTTCACCCCACTCTCTCCTCCTCTTCACCCCACTCTCTCCTCCTCTTCACCCCACTCTCTCCTCCTCTTCACCCCACTCTCTCCTTCTCTTCACCCCACTCTCTCCTCCTCTTCACCCCACTCTCTCCTCCTCTTCACCCCACTCTCTCCTCCTCTTCACCCCACTCTCTCCTCCTCTTCACCCCACTCTCTCCTCCTCTTCACCCCACTCTCTCCTCCTCTTCACCCCACTCTCTCCTCCTCTTCACCCCACTCTCTCCTCCTCTTCACCCCACTCTCTCCTCCTCTTCACCCCACTCTCTCCTCCTCTTCACCCCACTCTCTCCTCCTCTTCACCCCACTCTCTCCTCCTCTTCACCCCACTCTCTCCTCCTCTTCACCCCACTCTCTCCTCCTCTTCACCCCACTCTCTCCTCCTCTTCACCCCACTCTCTCCTCCTCTTCACCCCACTCTCTCCTCCTCTTTACCCCACTCTCTCCTCCTCTTCACACCACACTCCCCCCTCTTACCCTCACTCTCCCCCTCTCACCCCACTCCCCCTAACCCCCCCTCCCCCACTTCCCCACTCCTCCCCCTTACCCCACTCTCTCCTCCTCTTCACCCCACTCTCCTCCCTTACCCCACCCCCACCTCCTCTCACCCACTCTCCCCCTTCACCCCACCCTCCTCCCTTCACCCCCCTCCCCCTCCTCTTCACCCCACTCTCCTCCTCTTACCCCACTCCCCCCCTTCACCCCACTCTCTCCTCCTCTTTACCCCACTCTCTCCTCCTCTTCACCCCACTCTCTCCTCCTCTTCACCCCACTCTCTCCTCCTCTTCACCCCACTCTCTCCTCCTCTTTCCCACTCTCCCCCCTACCCATCTCTCCTCCTCTTCACCCCACTCTCTCCTCCTCTTCACCCCACTCTCTCCTCCTCTTCACCCCACTCTCTCCTCCTCTTCACCCCACTCTCTCCTCCTCTTTACCCCACTCTCTCCTCCTCTTCACCCCACTCTCTCCTCCTCTTTACCCCACTCTCTCCTCCTCTTTACCCCACTCTCTCCTCCTCTTCACCCCACTCTCTCCTCCTCTTTACCCCACTCTCTCCTCCTCTTCACCCCACTCTCTCCTCCTCTTCACCCCACTCTCTCCTCCTCTTTACCCCACTCTCTCCTCCTCTTCACCCCACTCTCTCCTCCTCTTACCCCACTCTCTCCTCCTCTTCACCCCACTCTCTCCTCCTCTTCACCCCACTCTCTCCTCCTCTTCACCCCACTCTCTCCTCCTCTTTACCCCACTCTCCTCCTCTTCACCCACTCTCTCCCCTCTTCACCCCACTCTCTCCTCCTCTTCACCCCACTCTCTCCTTCTCTTCACCCCACCATCTCCTCCTCTTCACCCACTCTCTCCTCCTCTTCACCCCACTCTCTCCTTCTCTTCACCCCACTCTCTCCTCCTCTTCACCCCACTCTCTCCTCCTCTTTACCCCACTCTCTCCTCCTCTTCACCCCACTCTCTCCTCCTCTTTACCCCACTCTCTCCTCCTCTTCACCCACTCTCTCCTCCTCTTCACCCACTCTCTCCTCCTCTTACCCCACTCTCTCCTCCTCTTCACCCCACCCTCTCCTCCTCTTACTCCACTCTCTCCTCCTCTTACCCCACTCTCTCCTCCTCTTTACCCCACTCTCTCCTCCTCTTCACCCCACTCTCTCCTCCTCTTCACCCCACTCTCTCCTCCTCTTCACCCCACTCTCTCCTCCTCTTCACCCCACTCTCTCCTCCTCTTTACCCCACTCTCTCCTCCTCTTCACCCCACTCTCTCCTCCTCTTACCCCACTCTCTCCTCTCTTCACCCACTCTCTCCTCCTCTTCACCCCACTCTCTCCTCCTCTTTACCCCACTCTCTCCTCCTCTTCACCCACTCTCTCCTCCTCTTCACCCACTCTCTCCTCCTCTTACCCCACTCTCTCCTCCTCTTCACCCCACTCTCTCCTCCTCTTACTCCACTCTCTCCTCCTCTTTACCCCACTCTCTCCTCCTCTTCACCCACTCTCTCCTCCTCTTCACCCCACTCTCTCCTCCTCTTTACCCCACTCTCTCCTCCTCTTCACCCCACTCTCTCCTCCTCTTCACCCACTCTCTCCTCCTCTTTACCCACTCTCTCCTACTCTTTACCCACTCTCTCCTCCTCTTCACCCCACTCTCTCCTCCTCTTTACCCACTCTCTCCTCCTCTTCACCCACTCTCTCCTCTTCACCCCACTCTCTCCTCCTCTTCACCCCACTCTCTTCTCCTCTTCACCCCACTCTCTTCTCCTCTTCACCCCACTCTCTCCTCCTCTTCACCCCACTCTCTTCACCCCACTCTCTCCTCCTCTTCATCCCACTCTCTCCTCCTCTTCATCCCACTCTCTCCTCTTCACCCCACTCTCTCCTCCTCTTTACCCCACTCTCTCCTCCTCTTCACCCCACTCTCTCCTCCTCTTCACCCCACTCTCTCCTCCTCTTCACCCACTCTCTCCTCCTCTTCACCCACTCTCTCCTCCTCTTTACTCCACTCTCTCCTTCTCTTCACCCCACTCTCTCCTTCTCTTCACCCCTCTCTCCTCCTCTTCACCCCTCTCTCCTCCTCTTCACCCCACTCTCTCCTCTTCACCCCACTCTCTCCTCCTCTTCACCCCACTCTCTCCTCCTCTTCATCCCACTCTCTCCTCTTCACCCCACTCTCTCCTCCTCTTCACCCCACTCTCTCCTTCTCTTCACCCCACTCTCTCCTCCTCTTCATCCCACTCTCTCCTCCTCTTCATCCCACTCTCTCCTCTTCACCCCACTCTCTCCTTCTCTTCACCCCACTCTCTCCTCCTCTTTACTCCATTCTCTCCTCCTCTTCACCCCACTCTCTCCTCCTCTTTACCCCACTCTCTCCTCCCCTTCACCCCACTCTCTCCTCCTCTTCACCCCACTCTCTCCTCCTCTTCACCCCCCTCTCTCCTCCCCTTCATCCCACTCTCTCCTCCTCTTCATCCCACTCTCTCCTCCTCTTCACCCCATCTCTCCTCCGCTTCACCCCACTCTCTCCTGCTCTTCACCCCATCTCTCCTCCTCTTCACCCCACTCTCCTCCTCTTCACCCCATCTCTCCTCCTCTTCACCCCACTCTCTCCTCCTCTTCATCCCACTCTCTCCTCCTCTTCATCCCACTCTCTCCTCCTCTTCATCCCACTCTCTCCTCCTCTTCATCCCACTCTCTCCTCTTCACCCCACTCTCTCCTCCTCTTCACCCCACTCTCTCCTTCTCTTCACCCCACTCTCTCCTCCTCTTCATCCCACTCTCTCCTCCTCTTCATCCCACTCTCTCCTCTTCACCCCACTCTCTCCTCCTCTTCACCCCACTCTCTCCTCTTCACCCCACTCTCTCCTCCTCTTCACCCCACTCTCTCCTCCTCTTCACCCCACTCTCTCCTCCTCTTCACCCCACTCTCTCCTCCTCTTTACCCCACTCTCTCCTCCTCTTTACCCCACTCTCTCCTCCTCTTCACCCCACTCTCTCCTCCTCTTCACCCCACTCTCTCCTCCTCTTCACCCCACTCTCTCCTCCTCTTCACCCCACTCTCTCCTCCTCTTCACCCCACTCTCTCCTCCTCTTCACCCCACTCTCTCCTCCTCTTTACCCCACTCTCTCCTCCTCTTCACCCCACTCTCTCCTCCTCTTCACCCCACTCTCTCCTCCTCTTTACCCCACTCTCTACCCCACTCTCTCCTCCTCTTCACCCCACTCTCTCCTCCTCTTTACCCCACTCTCTCCTCCTCTTCACCCCACTCTCTCCTCCTCTTCACCCCACTCTCTCCTCCTCTTACCCCACTCTCTCCTCCTCTTCACCCACTCTCTCCTCCTCTTACCCCACTCTCTCTCCTCTTCACCCCACTCTCTCCTCCTCTTCACCCCACTCTCACCCCACTCTCTCCTCCTCTTTACCCCACTCTCTCCTCCTCTTCACCCCACTCTCTCCTCCTCTTTACTCCACTCTCTCCTCCTCTTTACCCCACTCTCTCCTCCTCCTTACCCCCCTCTCTCCTCCACTTCACCCCACTCTCTCCTCCTCTTCATCCCACTCTCTCCTCCTCTTCATCCCACTCTCTCCTCTTCACCCCACTCTCTCCTCCTCTTCACCCCACTCTCTTCTCCTCTTCACCCCACCCTCTTCTCCTCTTCACCCCACTCTCTCCTCCTCTTCACCCCACTCTCTTCACCCCACTCTCTCCTCCTCTTCATCCCACTCTCTCCTCCTCTTCATCCCACTCTCTCCTCTTCACCCCACTCTCTCCTCCTCTTCACCCACTCTCCTCCTCCTCTTCACCCACTCTCTCCTCCTCTTTACTCCACTCTCTCCTCCTCTTTACTCCACTCTCTCCTTCTCTTCACCCCACTCTCTCCTTCTCTTCACCCCTCTCTCCTCCTCTTCACCCCACTCTCTCCTCTTCACCCCACTCTCTCCTCCTCTTCACCCCACTCTCTCCTCCTCTTCATCCCACTCTCTCCTCCTCTTCACCCCACTCTCTCCTCCTCTTCATCCCACTCTCTCCTCCTCTTCATCCCACTCTCTCCTCTTCACCCCACTCTCTCCTCCTCTTCACCCCACTCTCTCCACCTCTTCACCCCACTCTCTCCTTCACTTCACCCCACTCTCTCCTCCTCTTTACCCCACTCTCTCCTCCTCTTCACCCCACTCTCTCCTCCTCTTTACCCGACTCTCCTCCTCTTCACCCACTCTCTCCCCTCTTCACCCCACTCTCTCCTTCTCTTCACCCCACTCTCTCCTTCTCTTCACCCCACTCTCTCCTCCTCTTCACCCCACTCTCTCCTCCTCTTTACTCCACTCTCTCCTCCTCTTCACCCCACTCTCTCCTTCTCTTCACCCCACTCTCTCCTCCTCTTTACCCCACTCTCTCCTCCTCTTCACCCCACTCTCTCCTCCTCTTCACCCCACTCTCTCCTCCTCTTCACCCCACTCTCTCCTCCTCTTCATCCCACTCTCTCCTCCTCTTCATCCCACTCTCTCCTCCTCTTCACCCCATCTCTCCTCCGCTTCACCCCACTCTCTCCTCCTCTTCACCCCACTCTCCTCCTCTTCACCCCATCTCTCCTCCTCTTCACCCCACTCTCTCCTCCTCTTCATCCCACTCTCTCCTCCTCTTCATCCCACTCTCTCCTCCTCTTCATCCCACTCTCTCCTCCTCTTCATCCCACTCTCTCCTCCTCTTCACCCCACTCTCTCCTCCTCTTCACCCCACTCTCTTCTCCTCTTCACCCCACTCTCTTCTCCTCTTCAACCCACTCTCTCCTCCTCTTCACCCCACTCTCTCCTCCTCTTCACCCCATCTCTCCTCCTCTTCACCCCACTCTCCTCCTCTTTCCCCCACTCTCCTCCTCTTTACCCCACTCTCTCCTCCTCGTCACCCCACTCTCTCCTCCTCTTCACCCCCCTCTCCTCCTCTTCCTCTCCAGGCGCGGGGCCTGGACCTGTCCCGTGTGAGGGCGTGTGTTGTGGTAGCAGAGGAGAGACCCAGGATGTCTCTAACACACTCCTTCTCCAAGCTGTTTAAAGACCTGGGCCTGCACCCCCGATCTGTCAGCACAGCATTCGGCTGTAGGGTCAACCTGGCTATCTGTCTGCAGGTAGGGCTCTGTGTGTGTGTGTGTGTGTGTGTGTGTGTGTGTGTGTGTGTGTGTGTGTGTGTGTGTGTGTGTGTGTGTGTGTGTGTGTGTGTGTGTGTGTGTGGCGCTGTACATGTTTGTTTGTGTGTGATAACATGGTCACTCTGTGCTGTGATTGGTTACAGGGCACCTCTGGGCCGGATCCCACTACAGTGTACGTGGACATGAGAGCTCTGCGGCATGATAGGTAAGTGTGCCAGTCAATCACAGCAACAACCAATCAGATCAATAAACCAATCAACTTGTATAACAGTGTTTTTTGTTTTTCTCAGGGTGCGGCTGGTGGAAAGAGGTTCTCCTCACAGTCTCCCTCTCATGGAGTCAGGGAAGGTGGGTCCTGAGCCATGTTTGAACATTTAGAATCATAAAGCTTCATGACTGTAGAGTCCTTAGACTCAGCTTCTCTCCTGACTGTGGTTCAGTGGGTGGTTTGGCCTCATAGGCTACAGTATATGCTGTATGTGGACCTGGAGATGGAAGCATTGTAGCGTAACCATGGTGACTGTTTCAGATCTTACCTGGCGTCCGCATCATCATCGCCAACCCAGAGACCAAGGGACCGCTGGGAGACTCCCACCTAGGAGAGGTCAGCACACACATACACACTAATTGATTTAATGGACATGATTTTATGTTGCCCCAATAAAGATGATTTAAATGAAATTCGGAGTCTCTGTCTCTCCCTCCCCTCTGTAGATCTGGGTGCACAGTGCCCATAATGGCAGTGGATATTACAGTGGTTATGGAGAGGAGGTTCTCCAGTCTGATCACTTCACCTCCAGACTCAGCTTCGGAGACACATCCACCGTCTGGGCTCGCACCGGATACCTGGGCTTCTTACGACGTACTGAACTCACCGATGCCAGCGGAGGTATACACACACACACACATACACACACACACACGCGCACTAACACACACACTCACCCTTTCTCTCTGTTTCCTCCCAGAGAGACATGATGCTCTGTATGTTGTGGGCGCGTTGGAGGAGGCCATGGAGCTGAGGGGGATGAGGTACCATCCTATAGACATAGAGACTTCCGTCATCAGGACACACAAGAACATCATGGAGTGGTATGTCACTAAACATCTAAAACAGCTGTTTCTATTTCAATTCTTAATTAAGGTATAATCACAATAGTTGTGTGTGTGTGTGTGTGTGTGTGTGTGTGTGTGTGTGATAGTGCGGTGTTTCCCTGGACTAACCTGCTGGTAGTCGTAATAGAACTAGAAGGCTCGGAGCAGGAAGCCCTGGACCTGGTTCCCATGGTGACCAAGGCGGTGCTGGAGGAGCATTACCTCATCGTTGGGGTCGTCGTAGTAACGGACATCGGGGTGATCCCCATCAACTCTCGCGGGGAGAAGCAGCGCATGCACCTCCGAGACGGCTTCCTACAGGACCAGCTCGACCCCATCTACGTGGCTTATAACATGTAACCCAGACACCCCATCCTGGGGGGTGGACCTGAGTGAGGGGGATGTGTGTGTATGTGTGTGTTAGCATGCGTGTGTATGGATATGTGCGTGTATATTGCTGGTGTTCATTTTAAATCAAGACGTACTGTATTTTTGAATCTGCACATGGTCATATGGTATGGTGCCAGTTGTCTGATCCTTTAGTTGTGCTGTGCTGGAGGGATGGCTGTTTCTGCACCCCTGGTTAAACCTGACACCTAGACAGGAAGTCACTGTACAAAACCTTAAGGGAACACTGTGTATCGATAGACAGGAAGTTACTGTACAAAACCTTAAGGGAACACTGTGTATCGATAGACAGGAAGGTACTGTACAAAACCTTAAGGGAACACTGTGTATCGATAGACAGGAAGTCACTGTACAAAACCTTAAGGGAACACTGTGTATCGATAGACAGGAAGTCACTGTACAAAACCTTAAGGGAACACTGTGTATCGATAGACAGGAAGTTACTGTACAAAACCTTAAGGGAACACTGTGTATCGATAGACAGGAAGTTACTGTACAAAACCTTAAGGGAACACTGTGTATCGATAGACAGGAAGTCACTGTACAAAACCTTAAGGGAACACTGTGTATCGATAGACAGGAAGTCACTGTACAAAACCTTAAGGGAACACTGTGTATCGATAGACAGGAAGTCACTGTACAAAACCTTAAGGGAACACTGTGTATCGATAGACAGGAAGTCACTGTACAAAACCTTAAGGGAACACTGTGTATCGATAGACAAGGAAGTCAAACTGGACCACTAGTAGTTGTTGTTAGGAGAGAGAGAAAATATCTCTGAACATATCTGTTTTCTTGATGAAATAGACATTAAAAATAAAGTTATTAAAGTATATTGTCAGAAGAAGACAGGGGGTTCAGATTAGTGTATAAATATAAATATTGTATATAAACATAATCTATATGGAGAGATAACTAAAACACACTGAGGACTAGCCCTGTTATACAGCTCTCTCCACCCACACCCTGTGTGCATGTGTGCTCGTGTGTGTGTGTGCGCAATGCAGTGCACTCCTCTTATCAGAATCACATTCTCAATTTGTTTCATGAAACCCATTGACTCCTAAATGCCAAGTGAATCCGTTTGAAGTAAACCATTGTTTCTATCCCACATTGTTTAAACATTGTACGCATATGATTATGGTAATATGTGATTCTGCTAAGCAGAGAGCCCAGTAAGTAGCAGAGGAAAAATTTAGTTGCAAGGAGTTGTAAAACCCAGCTCTGGACCAGAGACACAATGCTTTCGAAATGGCCCCGTTTCCTTTATAGTACACTACTTAGGACAAGTAGGACTCCATGTAGGGAATCAGTTGGTATTTGAGACACACCCACAGTGAAGTGTTCTAACAGAGACACACCCACAGTGAAGTGTTCTAACAAAGAGACACACCCACAGTGAAGTGTTCTAACAGAGACACACCCACAGTGAAGTGTTCTAACAGAGACACACCCACAGTGAAGTGTTCTAACAGAGACACACCCACAGTGAAATGTTCTAACAGAGACACACCCACAGTGAAGTGTTCTAAAGAGACACACCCACAGTGAAGTGTTCTAACAGAGAGACACACCCACAGTGAAGGGTTCTAACAGAGACACACCCACAGTGAAGGGTTCTAACAGAGACACACCCACAGTGAAGGGTTCTAACAGAGACACACCCACAGTGAAGTGTTCTAACAAAGAGACACACCCACAGTGAAGTGTTCTAACAGAGACACACCCACAGTGAAGTGTTCTAACAGAGAGACACACCCACAGTGAAGTGTTCTAACAGAGACACACCCACAGTGAAGTGTTCTAACAGAGACACACCCACAGTGAAGTGTTCTAACAAAGAGACACACCCACAGTGAAGTGTTCTGACAGAGACACACCCACAGTGAAGTGTTCTAAATGAGACACACCCACAGTGAAGTGTTCTAACAGAGACACACCCACAGTGAAGTGTTCTAACAGAGACACACACACACAGTGAAGTGTTCTAACAGAGACACACCCACAGTGAAGTGTTCTAACAAAGAGACACACCCACAGTGAAGTGTTCTAACAAAGAGACACACCCACAGTGAAGTGTTCTAACAGAGACACACCCACAGTGAAGTGTTCTAACAGACACACCCACAGTGAAGTGTTCTAACAAAGCGACACACCCACAGTGAAGTGTTCTAACAAAGAGACACACCCACAGTGAAGTGTTCTGACAGAGACACACCCACAGTGAAGTGTTCTAAATGAGACACACCCACAGTGAAGTGTTCTAACAGAGACACACCCACAGTGAAGTGTTCTAACAGAGACACACACACAGTGAAGTGTTCTAACACAGACACACCCACAGTGAAGTTTTCTAACAAAGAGACACACCCACAGTGAAGGCTTCTAACAGAGACACACCCACAGTGAAGTGTTCTAACAGAGACACACCCACAGTGAAGTTTTCTAACAAAGAGACACACCCACAGTGAAGTGTTCTAACAGAGACACACCCACAGTGAAGTGTCCTAACAGAGACACACCCACAGTGAAGTGTTCTAACAGAGACACACCCACAGTGAAGTGTTCTAACAGAGACACACCAACAGTGAAGTTTTCTAACAAAGAGACACACCCACAGTGAAGTGTTCTAACAGAGACACACCCACAGTGAAGTGTTCTAACAGAGACACACCCACAGTGAAGTGTTCTAACAGAGACACACCCACAGTGAAGTGTTCTAACAGAGACACACCCACAGTGAAGTGTTCTAACAGAGACACACCCACAGTGAAGTGTTCTAACAGAGACACACCCACAGTGAAGTGTTCTAACAGAGACAGACCCACGGTGAAGTGTTATAACAGAGACACACCCACAGTGAAGTGTTCTAACAAAGAGACACACCCACAGTGAAGTGTTCTAACAAAGAGACACACCCACAGTGAAGTTTTCTAACAGAGACAGACCCACAGTGAAGTGTTCTGTCAGAGACACACCCACAGTGAAGTGTTCTAACAAAGAGACACACCCACAGTGAAGTGTTCTGACAGAGACACACCCACAGTGAAGTGTTCTAAATGAGACACATCCACAGTGAAGTGTTCTAACAGAGACACACCCACAGTGAAGTGTTCTAACAGAGACACACACACACAGTGAAGTGTTCTAACAGAGACACACCCACAGTGAAGTGTTCTAACAAAGAGACACACCCACAGTGAAGTGTTCTAACAAAGAGACACACCCACAGTGAAGTGTTCTAACAGAGACACACCCACAGTGAAGTGTTCTAACAGAGACAGACCCACGGTGAGGGGTTATAACAGAGACACACCCACAGTGAAGTGTTCTAACAAAGAGACACACCCACAGTGAAGTGTTCTAACAAAGAGACACACCCACAGTGAAGTTTTCTAACAGAGACAGACCCACAGTGAAGTGTTCTGTCAGAGACACACCCACAGTGAAGTGTTCTAACAAAGAGACACACCCACAGTGAAGTGTTCTAACAGAGACACACCCACAGTGAAGTGTTCTAACAAAGAAACACACCCACAGTGAAGTGTTCTAACAAAGAAACACACCCACAGTGAAGTGTTCTAACAGAGACACACCCACAGTGAAGTGTTCTAACAGAGACACACCCACAGTGAAGTGTTCTAACAAAGACACACCCACAGTGAAGTGTTCTAACAAAGAGACACACCCACGGTGAAGTGTTATAACAGAGACACACCCACAGTGAAGTGTTCTAACAGAGACACACCCACAGTGAAGTGTTCTAACAAAGAGACACACCCACAGTGAAGTGTTCTAACAGAGACACACCCACAGTGAAGTGTTCTAACAGAGAGACACCCACAGTGAAGTGTTCGAACAGAGACACACCCACAGTGAAGTGTTCGAACAGAGACACACCCACAGTGAAGTGTTCTAACAGAGACACACCCACAGTGCAGTGTTCTAACAGAGACACACCCACAGTGAAGTGTTCTAACAGACACACCCACAGTGAAGTGTTCTAACAGAGACACACCCACAGTGAAGTGTTCTAACAGAGAGACACACCCACAGTGAAGTGTTCTAACAAAGAGACACACCCACAGTGAAATGTTCTAACAGAGAGACACACCCACAGTGAAGTGTTCTAACAAAGAGACACACCCACAGTGAAGTGTTCTAACAGAGACACACCCACAGTGAAGTGTTCTAACAAAGACACACCCACAGTGAAGTGTTCTAACAAAGAGACACACCCACAGTGAAGTGTTCTAACAGAGACACGCCCACCGTGAAGTGTTCTAACAGAGACACACCCACAGTGAAGTGTTCTAACAAAGAGACACACCCACAGTGAAGTGTTCTAACACAGACACACACCCACAGTGAAGTGTTCTAACAGAGACACACCCACAGTGAAGTGTTCTAACAAAGAGACACACCCACAGTGAAGTGTTCTAACCGAGACACACCCACAGTGAAGAGTTCTAACAGAGACACACCCACAGTGAAGTGTTCTAACAGAGACACACCCACAGTGAAGTGTTCTAACCGAGACACACCCACAGTGAAGTGTTCTAACCGAGACACACCCACAGTGAAGTGTTCTAACCGAGACACACCCACAGTGAAGTGTTCTAACAAAGAGACACACCCACAGTGAAGTGTTCTAACAAAGAGACACACCCACAGTGAAGTGTTCTAACAAAGAGACACACCCACAGTGAAGTGTTCTAACAAAGAGACACACCCACAGTGAAGTGTTCTAACAAAGAGACACACCCACAGTGAAGTGTTCTAACAGAGACACACCCACAGTGAAGTATTCTAACAAAGACACACCCACAGTGAAGTGTTCTAACAAAGAGACACACCCACAGTGAAGTGTTCTAACAGAGACACACCCACAGTGAAGTATTCTAACAAAGACACACCCACAGTGAAGTGTTCTAACAAAGAGACACACCCACAGTGAAGTGTTCTAACAAAGAGACACACCCACAGTGAAGTGTTCTAACACAGAGACACACCCACAGTGAAGTGTTCTAACCGAGACACACCCACAGTGAAGTGTTCTAACCGAGACACACCCACAGTGAAGTGTTCTAACCGAGACACACCCACAGTGAAGTGTTCTAACAGAGACACACCCACAGTGAAGTGTTCTAACAGAGACACACCCACAGTGAAGTGTTCTAACAGAGACACACCCACAGTGAAGTGTTCTAACAGAGACACACCCACAGTGAAGTGTTCTAACAGAGACACACCCACAGTGAAGTGTTCTAACAGAGACACACCCACAGCGAAGTGTTCTAACAGAGACACACCCACAGCGAAGTGTTCTAACAGAGACACACCCACAGCGAAGTGTTCTAACAGAGACACACCCACAGTGAAGTGTTCTAACAGAGACACACCCACAGTGAAGTGTTCTAACAGAGAGACACCCACAGCGAAGTGTTCTAACAGAGACACACCCACAGTGAAGTGTTCTAACAGAGACACACCCACAGTGAAGTGTTCTAACAGAGAGACACACCCACAGTGAAGTGTTCTAACAGAGAGACACACCCACAGTGAAGTGTTCTAACAGAGACACACCCACAGTGAAGTGTTCTAACAGAGACACACCCACAGTGAAGTGTTCTAACAGAGAGACACACCCACAGCGAAGTGTTCTAACAGAGACACACCCACAGTGAAGTGTTCTAACAGAGACACACCCACAGTGAAGTGTTCTAACAGAGAGACACACCCACAGTGAAGTGTTCTAACAGAGACACACCCACAGTGAAGTGTTCTAACAGAGACACACACCCACAGTGAAGTGTTCTAACCGAGACACACAGTTTAGATTTTTTTCAAATATGTTAGTCATAAGTTACTTCTTATGGCATCTTATATGCATGTTATCAGTTATAACTTTTCTGTGAAAATCATTTTAGTGTTCCTTATGCTTTGTTTACATTCAGCTTTTGAATTTGATCATTATAAACACAACACATTTCATTTTTATTTAATGCATCAGCTACTTTTCTCTCAGAGAGTTCTAATATGATGCCATGTATGAAAAACATGCATATCATGCCGTGTATTTATTTGCTTGTTATTCTGTACTGGAGAATGGTGATGGCATTATCAGCCCCTGACTGCGTGTTGGAGAGAAAAGGTTCAACCTGGTCCAGAAACTAGAGGTGAGAGAGACTGCATGGTGTGTGTGTGTGTTCGTATGTATATATTGTGTGTAAATAGTGTTGATTTTGTACGGTACAGGTGTGTGTGACTGTTTTGTACACATGATGAAAAGATCAAAAGGACACTTTTATAAGAGCCTTCCATGGGCTCAATGTCACACTATACGGTGCAATAAAGTGCTTTGATTGGTGTGCTGTTATTGATTCACATGCTTTCAGTTGTGCTCAGCTGAGAAGGAAAGGAGTTTCACATGTTCTAGGATCAGTTCCCATTACCAATCCTTACCTGAAGCAGTAGGGGGTGGAAATGCTAAACTGACCTTAGATCTTGGTTGACATTTAACCCTACTCTATGGACAGATTGTTCAACACTAATGGGGGCTTCCAGGGCAGGGGTTCCCAAAATGTTTCACTTGGAGCCCCCCTTCCAGCATTGGGGAACACCCCAATCAATTTTGCAAGTTTAAAGCTTATTTCCTACAATTCTACATATTTTGTCATGAGGTGCAAATACAATTTTGCAGATTTAAAGCAACTTTTCTTGCAATTCTATACGTTTGGCCATGTCTAATGTATATTCATGTGATATTTGAGTGACAAAAAAATTACAACTATCTATGGGCTAAAAAACACTAGCTGCCATGGGCTAGTTGATCTGGACATTTCTGACAAGTTATATCTCTCTAAGGTATGGAATGACTAACATGACAAGAGGAAGTGATGATGCACTACCCAATTTAGAAGTTGCACCTTGTGCATTCTACTATGACAACTTTCAACAGTAACCACTGCTTTAGGGGACAAGTAGGAACTGAATAGAGGCTACTCAGAGCATCAGTGGGTTCCCATATTTACATGATCATGTCATAACAGGAAACTGTGTGTGTGTCATACATGAATATGTTGGTACTGAGGCGCAGACCCACACACACACACTTTAAAACACAAACTGATCTCAGACAAACACATCTGAAGATGAATCTCTGTTTTTGTCCAAATAAGGCTAACATTCGTACTATTCCTCTGAAGTTCCCAATATACGGTAGAGTACCAGATACAGTACATCAGTACAATACTCAACCAATGAGAGAAAAGGAAATAGGGAGAGGGAGGGAGCAGTAAAATGGAAAAAGAAAGAGGAGAACTGTGAAAACAGACATTCTGATGGATGTCACCTATTAGGAAACGTCTTCAAAATATTTCCAAACCGAGTGGGTTGTCTCTAATTTATGTTTTGGCCACAACTACAAGGATGAGTCAATAACATTTTGGGGTATGAGTTGATATGACATGAACTGTTAAAAATGAGGTACTTTCAAAGATCTGAAACTATCACTCCTTTCTTTCTCACTCCCTTTCCCCACCCTCCTGTCATGGACAATACCACAACTCCTTTAAGACCATCTCAGGTTGTTAAATCGAACCTTCCAGGGACTTAATGTGACAGAAGTGGTTGTGTGAGGACTGAATCTCTTTATTTCTCTCTCGCCCTCTCGCTCTCAGCCATGTGAATGTTGTTATGGTATAAAGACATTCTTCATCATCACATTAAACTCGTAAATGACTGAATGATCTGTGAGGCAGACAGAACACAGCTGGGATGAGTTTATCACTGGAATTTCATCCTCTTGTCTCTTCTTTCCTCTTTTCATTCTATGCTGTTCTCTCCCCTCTTCTCTCCTCTTCACTCTATGCTGTTCTCTCCTCTCTTCTCTCCTCTTCACTCTATGCTGTTCTCTCCTCTCTTCTCTCCCCTTCACTCTATGCTGTTCTCTCCTCTCTTCTCTCCTCTTCACTCTATGCTGTTCTCTCCTCTCTTCTCTCCCCTTCACTCTATGCTGTTCTCTCCTCCCTTCTCCCCTTCACTCTATGCTGTTCTCTTCTCTCCTCTTCACTCTATGCTGTTCTCTCCTCTATTCTCTCCTCTTCACTCTATGCTGTTCTCTCCTTTTCACTCTATGCTGTTCTCTCCTCTCTTCTCTCCCCTTCACTCTATGCTGTTCTCTCCTCCCTTCTCCCCTTCACTCTATGCTGTTCTCTCCTCTTCACTCTACGCTGTTCTCTCCTCTCTTCTCTCCTCTTCACTCTATGCTGTTCTCTCCTCTATTCTCTCCTCTTCACTCTATGCTGTTCTCTCCCCTTCACTCTATGCTGTTCTCTCCTCTCTTCTCTCCCCTTCACTCTATGCTGTTTTCTCCTCTCTTCTCTCCCCTTCACTCTATGCTGTTCTCTCCTCCCTTCTCCCCTTCACTCTATGCTGTTCTCTCCTCTCTTCTCTCCTCTTCACTCTATGCTGTTCTCTCCTCCCTTCTCCCCTTCACTCTATGCTGTTCTCTCCTCTATTCTCTCCTCTTCACTCTATGCTGTTCTCTCCTCCCTTCTCCCCTTCACTCTATGCTGTTCTCTCCCCTCTTCTCTCCTCTTCACTCTATGCTGTTCTCTCCCCTTCACTCTATGCTGTTCTCTCCTCTCTTCTCTCCTCTTCACTCTATGCTGTTCTCTCCTCCCTTCTCCCCTTCACTCTATGCTGTTCTCTCCCCTTCACTCTATGCTGTTCTCTCCTCTCTTCTCTCCTCTTCACTCTATGCTGTTCTCTCCTCTATTCTCTCCTCTTCACTCTATGCTGTTCTCTCCTCTCTTCTCTCCCCTTCACTCTATGCTGTTCTCTCCTCTCTTCTCTCCTCTTCACTCTATGCTGTTCTCTCCTCTCTTCTCTCCTCTTCACTCTATGCTGTTCTCTCCTCTATTCTCTCCTCTTCACTCTATGCTGTTCTCTCCTCCCTTCTCCCCTTCACTCTATGCTGTTCTCTCCTCTTCACTCTATGCTGTTCTCTCCTCTCTTCTCTCCTCTTCACTCTATGCTGTTCTCTCCTCTATTCTCTCCTCTTCACTCTATGCTGTTCTCTCCCCTTCACTCTATGCTGTTCTCTCCTCTCTTCTCTCCTCTTCACTCTATGCTGTTCTCTCCTCCCTTCTCCCCTTCACTCTATGCTGTTCTCTCCCCTTCACTCTATGCTGTTCTCTCCTCTCTTCTCTCCTCTTCACTCTATGCTGTTCTCTCCTCTATTCTCTCCTCTTCACTCTATGCTGTTCTCTCCTCTCTTCTCTCCCCTTCACTCTATGCTGTTCTCTCCTCTCTTCTCTCCTCTTCACTCTATGCTGTTCTCTCCCCTCTTCTCTCCTCTTCACTCTATGCTGTTCTCTCCTCTCTTCTCTCCCCTTCACTCTATGCTGTTCTCTCCTCTCTTCTCTCCTCTTCACTCTATGCTGTTCTCTCCTCTCTTCTCTCCCCTTCACTCTATGCTGTTCTCTCCTCCCTTCTCCCCTTCACTCTATGCTGTTCTCTCCTCTCTTCTCTCCTCTTCACTCTATGCTGTTCTCTCCTCTATTCTCTCCTCTTCACTCTATGCTGTTCTCTCCTTTTCACTCTATGCTGTTCTCTCCTCTCTTCTCTCCCCTTCACTCTATGCTGTTCTCTCCTCCCTTCTCCCCTTCACTCTATGCTGTTCTCTCCTCTTCACTCTATGCTGTTCTCTCCTCTCTTCTCTCCTCTTCACTCTATGCTGTTCTCTCCTCTATTCTCTCCTCTTCACTCTATGCTGTTCTCTCCCCTTCACTCTATGCTGTTCTCTCCTCTCTTCTCTCCCCTTCACTCTATGCTGTTTTCTCCTCTCTTCTCTCCCCTTCACTCTATGCTGTTCTCTCCTCCCTTCTCCCCTTCACTCTATGCTGTTCTCTCCTCTCTTCTCTCCTCTTCACTCTATGCTGTTCTCTCCTCCCTTCTCCCCTTCACTCTATGCTGTTCTCTCCCCTTCACTCTATGCTGTTCTCTCCTCTCTTCTCTCCTCTTCACTCTATGCTGTTCTCTCCTCTATTCTCTCCTCTTCACTCTATGCTGTTCTCTCCTCTCTTCTCTCCCCTTCACTCTATGCTGTTCTCTCCTCTCTTCTCTCCTCTTCACTCTATGCTGTTCTCTCCCCTCTTCTCTCCTCTTCACTCTATGCTGTTCTCTCCTCTCTTCTCTCCCCTTCACTCTATGCTGTTCTCTCCTCTCTTCTCTCCTCTTCACTCTATGCTGTTCTCTCCTCTCTTCTCTCCCCTTCACTCTATGCTGTTCTCTCCTCCCTTCTCCCCTTCACTCTATGCTGTTCTCTCCTCTCTTCTCTCCTCTTCACTCTATGCTGTTCTCTCCTCTATTCTCTCCTCTTCACTCTATGCTGTTCTCTCCTTTTCACTCTATGCTGTTCTCTCCTCTCTTCTCTCCCCTTCACTCTATGCTGTTCTCTCCTCCCTTCTCCCCTTCACTCTATGCTGTTCTCTCCTCTTCACTCTATGCTGTTCTCTCCTCTCTTCTCTCCTCTTCACTCTATGCTGTTCTCTCCTCTATTCTCTCCTCTTCACTCTATGCTGTTCTCTCCCCTTCACTCTATGCTGTTCTCTCCTCTCTTCTCTCCCCTTCACTCTATGCTGTTTTCTCCTCTCTTCTCTCCCCTTCACTCTATGCTGTTCTCTCCTCCCTTCTCCCCTTCACTCTATGCTGTTCTCTCCTCTCTTCTCTCCTCTTCACTCTATGCTGTTCTCTCCTCCCTTCTCCCCTTCACTCTATGCTGTTCTCTCCTCTATTCTCTCCTCTTCACTCTATGCTGTTCTCTCCTCCCTTCTCCCCTTCACTCTATGCTGTTCTCTCCCCTCTTCTCTCCTCTTCACTCTATGCTGTTCTCTCCCCTTCACTCTATGCTGTTCTCTCCTCTCTTCTCTCCTCTTCACTCTATGCTGTTCTCTCCTCCCTTCTCCCCTTCACTCTATGCTGTTCTCTCCCCTTCACTCTATGCTGTTCTCTCCTCTCTTCTCTCCTCTTCACTCTATGCTGTTCTCTCCTCTATTCTCTCCTCTTCACTCTATGCTGTTCTCTCCTCTCTTCTCTCCCCTTCACTCTATGCTGTTCTCTCCTCTCTTCTCTCCTCTTCACTCTATGCTGTTCTCTCCTCTCTTCTCTCCTCTTCACTCTATGCTGTTCTCTCCTCTATTCTCTCCTCTTCACTCTATGCTGTTCTCTCCTCCCTTCTCCCCTTCACTCTATGCTGTTCTCTCCTCTTCACTCTATGCTGTTCTCTCCTCTCTTCTCTCCTCTTCACTCTATGCTGTTCTCTCCTCTATTCTCTCCTCTTCACTCTATGCTGTTCTCTCCCCTTCACTCTATGCTGTTCTCTCCTCTCTTCTCTCCCCTTCACTCTATGCTGTTTTCTCCTCTCTTCTCTCCCCTTCACTCTATGCTGTTCTCTCCTCCCTTCTCCCCTTCACTCTATGCTGTTCTCTCCTCTCTTCTCTCCTCTTCACTCTATGCTGTTCTCTCCTCCCTTCTCCCCTTCACTCTATGCTGTTCTCTCCTCTATTCTCTCCTCTTCACTCTATGCTGTTCTCTCCTCTATTCTCTCCTCTTCACTCTATGCTGTTCTCTCCTCCCTTCTCCCCTTCACTCTATGCTGTTCTCTCCTCCCTTCTCCCCTTCACTCTATGCTGTTCTCTCCTCCCTTCTCCCCTTCACTCTATGCTGTTCTCTCCCCTCTTCTCTCCTCTTCACTCTATGCTGTTCTCTCCTCCCTTCTCCCCTTCACTCTATGCTGTTCTCTCCTCTTCACTCTATGCTGTTCTCTCCTCCCTTCTCCCCTTCACTCTATGCTGTTTTCTCCTCTTCACTCTATGCTGTTCTCTCCCCTTCACTCTATGCTGTTCTCTCCTCTCTTCTCTCCTCTTCACTCTATGCTGTTCTCTCCTCTATTCTCTCCTCTTCACTCTATGCTGTTCTCTCCTCTATTCTCTCCTCTTCACTCTATGCTGTTCTCTCCTCTATTCTCTCCTCTTCACTCTATGCTGTTCTCTCCTCTCTTCTCTCCTCTTCACTCTATGCTGTTCTCTCCCCTTCACTCTATGCTGTTCTCTCCCCTTCACTCTATGCTGTTCTCTCCTCTCTTCTCTCCTCTTCACTCTATGCTGTTCTCTCCTCTTCACTCTATGCTGTTCTCTCCTCTATTCTCTCCTCTTCACTCTATGCTGTTCTCTCCTCCCTTCTCCCCTTCACTCTATGCTGTTCTCTCCCCTCTTCTCTCCTCTTCACTCTATGCTGTTCTCTCCTCTATTCTCTCCTCTTCACTCTATGCTGTTCTCTCCTCCCTTCTCCCCTTCACTCTATGCTGTTCTCTCCCCTCTTCTCTCCTCTTCACTCTATGCTGTTCTCTCCTCCCTTCTCCCCTTCACTCTATGCTGTTCTCTCCCCTCTTCTCTCCTCTTCACTCTATGCTGTTCTCTCCTCCCTTCTCCCCTTCACTCTATGCTGTTCTCTCCCCTTCACTCTATGCTGTTCTCTCCTCTCTTCTCTCCTCTTCACTCTATGCTGTTCTCTCCTCTATTCTCTCCTCTTCACTCTATGCTGTTCTCTCCTCTATTCTCTCCTCTTCACTCTATGCTGTTCTCTCCTCTCTTCTCTCCTCTTCACTCTATGCTGTTCTCTCCTCCCTTCTCCCTTCACTCTATGCTGTTCTCTCCCCTTCACTCTATGCTGTTCTCTCCTCTCTTCTCTCCTCTTCACTCTATGCTGTTCTCTCCTCCCTTCTCCCCTTCACTCGATGCTGTTCTCTCCTCTCTTCTCTCCCCTTCACTCTATGCTGTTCTCTCCCCTTCACTCTATGCTGTTTTCTCCTCTCTTCTCTCCCCTTCACTCTATGCTGTTCTCTCCTCTATTCTCTCCTCTTCACTCTATGCTGTTCTCTCCCCTTCACTCTATGCTGTTCTCTCCTCTCTTCTCTCCTCTTCACTCTATGCTGTTCTCTCCTCTCTTCTCCTCTTTTCACTCTATACTGTTCTCTCCTCTCTTCTCCTCTTTTCACTATATGCTGTTCTCTCCTCTCAATCGACTCCCCTCCCCCTCTCCTTTTCTCTGTTCTTCTCCTTACCCCCCTTCTCCTCTTTTCCACTCCATCTCTTCTCTCCTCTTCTCCCCTCTCTTCTCTTTTCTCCTCACAGGAATGCATCAGAGTACCTCTGATGGGACATCTATCTTTCATTATAATTATTGGACAGTCAGTCTGGCATTACAGAGCACTATCAGGTTTCTAAGACTAAGAGCATGTAGAGTGTAGTTCAGGTGAAGGCCGCTAGAGGTCACTGTGGTGGTGCTGTAAACTGAAGGCGGGGGTGATGGCACACCAGGCAGGTAAACCTAAGCTACGTGTCCTTCACTCTGACCCTCAACTCATACCTCATAGTCCTACACCAAACAAGCTAAATACCCTTTAGACAACTGATTATCTTTGCCGTCCAGACAGAAATGATTGGAGACTAGGAGTCTAGGGAGTAGGCTAGTAGGCCTAATCTCTGTCCTTAACCAGAACCACAGTTTTAGTACACTGAATAGAAACTACAACACATCTTCTCTTTTTGAAGAAAATAAACGAACCATCCAGGGACTTAATGTGACAGAAGTGGTCAAGTGATGAGTTACCTTGCCTAAAACTGAATAATTGCCCTTGACCCCAACCCCAGCCTTATACAATATATATCTCTCTCTATTTATCGCTCTCTTTTTCTCTGCGTGTGAGAGTGAGTGCTGTTGTTATTGAGCCCACTGACTGCCTCGGTAGCGCGGATCACTCAGGCGCGGGCAGAGGCTGGACGGAGTTGACGGGAACGCGCAGTGCCATAAGTTAACGGGAAAGAGATCTCTGCTGTCAAACCGACCTCCGCCTCACTTCTGATAGCTGCCCTCGGAGCTTTCTGTGGCTCTGACTGACTCCCCACCTTTCCAGCATTCTCTTTCTTTTTCATAGTCTCCCTGTTTTTCTCTCTCTCCCTCTTTCTCTCCATACCAGTACAAACAGCTTTCTGGACGATTTTAACGGACACCTCGTGGAACGTTCTTTTTTTTTGCGTTTACAAGCTGTGATTATTTTCTTCACCAACACCAATTGACTGATGACCATTATCAATGTGTACTTTTTTCGGTGTCTGATGACTTATTGATTTTTCGGGGTTAAATATAGTATGCGGGCTCTGCCCTCGAGCTGCGCCCTGAGAGGGACCCCATGAGTTCCACTAAGTGTGACAAGACCCCACGGTGCTCTTGGACATTTCGGAATTCTACTTGCTCGTGCGCGGCCTGCAACCATGGAGCGGTCACGGGTCGGTCTCCTGTTCCTCGCGCTCTGCCTTTTACTTGTGGTGAGTAGATGTCACCTATAGGTAGGTTCTGTGGCGATTTTAATATGTAAATCTTGGTGGGACAAAAATAAAAATACTATGCATAACAGCAAAGCCACTACACAATACTAAACAATACATTAATTGCACTATAACGGTGACAAACGTTGTCCACAAACGGTTAGGGCCGATATAAAGCTGTCCCAACAGCAGAGCTTTCTTTTCAGCACCATGGAGTGAATCCTTATCACTGCTACACCTGGCTATCAGCGGCGCCTTGTCTGGCAGCTAAATAGTTAATTCAGCCTAATTTACTGTCTTTTAAAGAACATGGCTGACTTGCTTAAACAAATGTAGTTTCTACTGACAATTGAGATGTACAAACTATGGCATTAGGGGATCACAGCGAATAAAAGCCAATTCATAATTTCGATTAAGACATTAATGAGCGAGCTAGGATGGACGTAGTCAATTTAACTATTTGTTTAGCACTTTTGAAATGTAAAGTGACAGAATTCAGAACATGGGCCGTTTTTACAGTGTTCTACCTGTACAACAAGTCAGAACCGTAGGATAAATAAAGGGGGCATATAAGCAAACAATCAAAGCTCTTACAATATTCAATGATTCTATTTCTCTAAAACAGGCTAATGGCTCCATGTGCACCACCAAGTCAGAACAGTAGGCTAAGTTATGAGGGGGAAAGGGACCACATTATTAGGATGAGGCACATGGGCTACTAACAGCTTACTACACAACAAACACTTAGTATTGCTTTCTTTGCTACAGTATACATATCTCCCTGGCATATTACATAATTTACACAGCAGCAGCATACAAAACATTTTTTGGACTCACCTTGTTGTGCTGTGCTCACTTGAACAGGAAGGTGGCACGGCAGTCCTTGTGGGAAAATTTTGGCATCAAAGTCTGGCATTCTCTGGATTTATGGTGCTTTCAAAACAACTCTGGAAAAAAACAATATTGAATCATGATGTCAGTGATCTTCTGGTCGGAGCTCTAGAAAGAGGCCTGAGTTCCATATCTGGAATTCTGAGTAGGATGTATTTTCCCAGTCGGAGCTCGTTTTTCTCAGAGTTGCCTGTTGTCTCAAACTCTTAGATTTCCCAGTTCCGAGTTTCCAGATGTTTTGAATGCGGCAGAAGTCATGTGAATGTCATGTGAATGTTTATCCTTTTAAGCCTGGAAAGAGACCATTAAAACCAGACTTGGACCACACACCCACTCCACTTAATAGCAGGATAGTGATTGCTTTGCAACGCTTGCAGTTAGTCACTGATTCTTTCCAAACCACTCATTGTATAATTTGCGATTTCCAACTTGTTGTGTAATGTTTATGTCCAATGGCCGATGAGCTCCGATACGTTTTATCTATAATTTTTCTATATATGACAAGGATTGAAAAGGATTTACCAGTAGATTGTCGACCTGATTCATGATGATGACTGCTTGTTTAGCTTGCTAGCTAAGATTTTGAAAGTATGATGTTGACATGATCAGTCCAAGGTAGATATAACGTGATTTGACATCATTTTATCTGTGGCCAATGACCTTGAGCCTTTTGGATGGGCACTTCTAATGTAAGTCGATGGCAGTACCCAAGGGGCTTGAATTTTCGAGCGGTGATGTAGTGTCCTCATGAGTGACAGAACACTGAGCCAATCACTGCGCAACTAGAGAACATTACCAACTACTATGATCCGAATTTTCCGCTGGCTGCCCCACCACCACAGAAAGCACTGAGCTAGGCTGAAATACCTGCATTTTGGAGCTGCCTTAGTCAAGAAAACAAAAAAGAGACCATGTTTGTATGCGGCTTTATTAACTCAGTTATATATTTTTTGACATTGTTTGCAAACTGATATGTGGCACGTATTAATGCCAAAATAAAGTGCAAAACAGCTGGGCCTCAAAACAGGTTTGTAAACAATAACGGGTCGCCACTGGGTAGGTGCACTGTAGAAAGTAATTGCCCAACTCATTAAACCAATTGAATAAGGGTTACTCAAAGATCTCCAACTGCCTGTAGAACTCAAATCATATATGTGGTACTCACTCAGATGTAAATCGGATGTTCTAATAACTTCATGTTTTGGAGTATTGTTAACAAATATTCGGTTATTGAGTAAATATAACTTTATTTATTTGCTCTGCTAATCTAACGTTATTGAGTTTTTACAATGTATGATTATTTAAAGTCATTCTAACATGTATTAAATAAGTTGTTCTTACTTGAGTCTATTATGTTATACATCATTATTTAAAATAACAAAGTAGTAGTCAGACACATTGATATTTGAGTGAAAAACACTTGATTGATCTATGTTGTGCTTAATCAGTCATTTCCAAGTGTTCTTTTATCCCTCAGAAATGTGTAGACTTTGTCAAGCAACTAGTTACTGACAACAACAAAAAACAATTTAGGCAATTTAGGCCTCAACCACTCCACAAAGGTGATTTCTGTGATAATATGGAGGAATGAAAAATGATTTCTCCTTTGTAAAAGCCTATCAGTGGTGGACAGCTAAGCTGAAAATGTGGACGCAATGGTAAACTTTGTGACATCTGAAATAGAGGTAGATGTATGTACTCTGAAAAATATAGAGCCACTATAACTGAAGAAAATATAATGTAAATGCATATTTAGTTTCCAGTCAATGTCTTTATACCAAGTCGAGATTCTCATCAGTCAGCTGCAATTGGAAGTGAGTTGATAGCCCATAGCGTTCTTTCATGGTATGCTAGAGGGCTTTCAGAAAGTATTCATACCCCAGGACTTATTCCACATTGTGTTGTGTTACAGCCTGAATTCAAAATTGATTAAAAAAATAAAATAATAATCACCCATCTACAGTTGAAGTCGGAAGTTTACATACACTTATGTTGGAGTCATTAAAACTCGTTTTTCAACCACTCCACAAATTTATTGGCAAGTCGGTTAGGACATCTACTTTGTGCATGATACAAGTCATTTTTCCAACAATTGTTTACAGACAGATTATTTCACTTATAAATCACTGTATCACAATTCCAGTGGGTCAGAAGTTTACATACACTAAGTTGACTGTGCCTTTAAACAGCTTGGAAAATTCCAGAAAATGATGTCATGGCTTTAGAAGCTTCTGATAGGCTAATTGACATCATATGAGTCAATTGGAGGTGTACCTGTGGATGTATTTCAAGGCCTACCTTCAAACTCAGACCTCAGAAAAAAAATTGTAGACCTCCACAAGTCTGGTTCATCCTTGGGAGCAATTTCCAAACGCCTGAAGATACCATGTTTATCTATACAAACAATAGTATGCAAGTATAAACATCATGGGACCATGCAGCCGTCATACCGCTCAGGAAGGAGTGCAAAAAAGTGCAAATCAATCCCAGAACAACAGCAAAGGACCTTGTGAAGATGCTGGAGGAAGCAGGTACAAAAGTATCAATATCCACAGTAAAACGAGTCCTATATCGACATAACCTGAAAGGCCGCTCAGCATGGAAGAAGCTGCTCCAAAACCGCAATAAAAAAGCCAGACGACGGTTTGCAACTGCACATGGGGACAAAGATCGTACTTTTTTAAGAAATGTCCTCTGGTCTGATGAAACAAAAATAAAACTGTTTTGCCATAATGATCATCGTTATGTTTGGATGAAAAAGGGGGAGGCTTGCAATTATGTGGATATATTGAAGCAACATCTCAAGACATCAGTCAGGAAGTTAATGCTTGGTCGTAAATGTGTCTTCAAAATGGACAATGACCCCAAGCATACTTCCAAAGTTGTGGCAAAATGGCTTAAGGACAACAAAGTCGAGGTATTGGAGTGGCCATCACAAAACCCTGACCCCAATCCTATAGAAAAGTTGTGGGCAGAACTGAAAAAGTGTGTGCGAGAAAGGAGGCCTGCAAACCTGACTCAATTACACCAGCTCTGTCAGGAGGAATGGGCCAAAATCGACCCAACTTATTGTGGGAAGCTTGTGGAAGGCTACCCGAAACGTTTGACCCAAGTTAAACAATTTAAAGGCAATGCTACCAAATACTAATTGAGTGTATGTAAACTTCTGGCCCACTGGGAATGTAATGAAAGAAATAAAAGCTGAAATAAATCATTCTCTCTACTATTATTCTGACATTTCACATTCTTAAAATAAAGTGGTGATCCTAACTGACCTAAGACATGGAATTGTTACTAGGATTGAATGTCAGGAGTTGTGAAAACTGAGTTTAAATGTATTTGGCTAAGGTATATGTAAACGTTCAACACAATACCCCATAATGACAAAGTGAAAGCATGTTTTTAGAAATCTTTGCAAATTTATTGAACATGAAATACATATATCTAATTTACATAAGTAAATCAAAGAAGGATCTTTGGCAGCGATTACGGCTGTGAGTCTTTCTGGGTAAGTGTCTAAGACCTTTCCACACCTGGATTGTTGAACATTTGCCCATTATTCTTTTCAAAATTCTTCAAGCTCTGTCAAATTGGTTGTTGATCATTGCTAGACAACCATTTTCAAGTCTTGCCAGATTTAAGTCAAAACTGTAACTCGTCCACTGAGGAACATTCACTGTCATCTTGGTAAGCAACTCAAGTGTATATTTGGCCTTGTGTTTAAGTTTATGGTCCTGCTGAAAGGTGAATTCATCTCCCAGTGTCTGGTGGAAAGCAGACTGAAGCAGGTTTTCCTCTAGGATTTTGCCTGTGCTCCATTCTATTTTTTATCCTGAAAAACTCCCCAGTCCTTAACGATTACAAGCATACCAATAACATGATGCACCTACCACTATGGAGAGTGGTACTCAGTAATGTGTTGTATTGGATATGTCTCAAACATAACACTTTATGTTCAGGACAAAAAGTTAATTGCTTTGCCACATTTTTTGCAGTTTTACTTTAGTGCCTTGTTACAAACAGGATGTTTTGGATTATTTTTATTCTGTACAAGCTTCCTTCTTTTCACTTTGTTAATTAGTTTGGTATTGTGGAGTAAATACAATGTAGTTGATCCATCCTCAGTGTTCTCCTATCAAAGACAAACTCCGTAACTGTTTTAAAGTCACCATTGGCCTCATGGTGAAATCCCTAAGCGTTTCCTTTCTCTGAGTTAGGAAGGACACCTGTATCGTTGTAGTGACTGGGTGTTTTGATACACCATCCTCAGCTTAATTAATAACTTCACCATGCTCAAAGGGATATTCAAAGTCTGCTTTTTTTACCCATCTCCCAATAGGTGCCCATTGGAAAACCTCCCTGGTCTTTGTGTCTGAATCTGTGTTTTTAATTCACTGCTCAACTGAGGGACCTTACAGATAATTGTATGTGTGGGGTACAGAGATGAAGTAGTCATTAAAATATCATGTTAAACACTATTATTGCACACAGTTTGTCCATTCAACTTATTATGTGACTTGTTAATGTAACGGTCGTCTGTGGAAGAAGGAGTAGACCAAAGCGCAGCGTGGTACGTGTTCATGATGTTTATTATAACTTGAACACTGAAACAAAAAACAAAGAGGAACAAAACGCAACAGCTCTGTCAGGTGAACACACCAAACAGAAAACAACTACCCACACAAACCCTGTGGGAAAAGGCTACCTAAGTATGGTTCCCAATCAGAGACAACGATAGACAGCTGTCCCTGACTGAGAACCATAACCGGCCAAAGCAAGGAAATACCAAAACATAGAAAAACGGACATAGAATGCCCACCCTAGTCACACCCTGGCCTAACCAAAATAGAGAACAAAACCCTCTCTATGGCCAGGGCATGACAGTTAAGCACATGTTTACTTCTGTACTTATTTAGGCTTGCCATAACAAAGGAGTTGAATACTTATTGACTAAAGACAGTTCAGTTTTCATTTTTATTCATTTCTAAAAATGTAGAAAAACATCATTCCACTTTGACGTTATGGGATAAACGCAATTGAATCTATTTTAAAGTCAAAACAACAAAATATGGAAAAGTCAAGGGGTGTGAATATTATCTGAAGGCACAGTAAAAGCCTGATGGCAACGGCGCCCGTTTCGCCCATATAGGTGGCCATTTTAGGTCGTACCGGTATGTCAGATTAGCTCAATCGGCAATTTATCAGCCTCGGAGCACCACAGAAACACAGCACTTTGAATGAATGACAGACACATGTTCATAACAAGTGGCTAAGGATGAAATGTATCAAAATATCTATTCAAAACATGAAAAAAATACAAAATATTGACTATAAATGTCTGAAAATGTTTAAATATATACTTATTTTGGGGAATTTAAACCATTTACTTGTGTTCAAAAGGTTAATAAAATTGAAACTGTTACTGCTTGACAGAGGGTGTCTTTGCAATCCATTATCAATTTGGTGTAAAAAATGACCCCAATTGGCACTTTTAAGCTAAAAATGTGTTGGTTAATCCTATTGTTACTTAATTTGATCCAGGGTGGGTTCTCTTCAGACAGACAACTCTCCCAACAAATCACAAGGCAGACATGCCAGAACATTGCGATTAAAAACCAAAGTTTGCAGGCAAAACCTTTGCAGTGGTTCTTGTGAAAGTAGTTGAAGCAAACTAGCCACTTGCGAAATGCACTCATTAAAAGTTACCTCTGTGATCTCCATCTTGCTAGCTACTATTTAGTATTTTATTCAAGTGAATAAAGTAATGACTTAGTTCCCCTATACCAAACTGACGTTCTATTACATACAGACGTGTTAAACCGGAATATTTGAAAATTGTGGGAGGCAACCTGGATGTCTAGAGAGACTTCTGTCTGTCTGTCTGTCTGTCTGTCTGTCTGTCTGTCTGTCTGTCTGTCTGTCTGTCTGTCTGTCTGTCTGTCTGTCTGTCTGTCTGTCTGTCTGTCTGTCTGTCTGTCTGTCTGTCTGTCTGTCTGTCTGTCTGTCTGTCTGTCTGTCTGTCCCTCTCTTTCTCTCGCTCTCTCTCTGTCTCTCTTTGTCCCTCTCCCTCTAAATTACATATTATAGGATGTTACATGTTTCCATTGGTAGTGGTGAGATAACGTTTGATTGGCTGAGACAGTAACGGGGAACTGTGTGATTGGTTGAGACAGTAATGAGGTTGTGGGTTATTGGTTGTTTGTGTTCTGGTGACAGTAGAGTTGATAAATCAGCTCCAAAAGGAACAGAGATGCCAAGAGGATGCGGCCGATGCAGGGGAAGGAGTGAAAGGTGTAATCACAATGATAGTCTGGAACTGTGGTAGAGCGAAGCGTTAATTCACAATATAAACTTCATAGATCTCCCAGCTTAACTACTCACACACACGGATGCACACATACACACATGCACACACAATACAAGCATATGAACACCACACACGGTTTATGTTTGTCTGTAAGTGAATATCCTAAAGCCTGCAAGTCAGAAGACATACCTAGCACAGGGATGGCTGTGTGTGTGTCTGTCTGTGTGTTTGTGTTAAGTGGAGGGGGTTGTTCTTGGTTTGTTTGTTTGGATGTTCCTGTTGCCTGTGGTCACGATAAGTACCCAATGCCTTTAACCCTCTCCACACAGTGAGCTCTGTCCAAAGGAATGCAAGAATCTCTCTCTCTCTCTCCGTCTCTTTTCCATCTCTCTTTACACTCCCCCTCTCTCTTTCCACCCTTATGTCTTTCTCCCTCTCTCACAGTGTTTCTCATGTAGTTCAATATTCCAAATGGTACAACCAATATGTCTGCCTAAAGTAGATGAGTGGAGGAGACAAGGAGAAGAAAAGAGAAGACGAGGAGAGAAGACGAGGAGTGGAGGCAGTTAAGACCGTTGAGACACATCCATTGACTGTCTTTCTACTCCCTCTCTGTGTAGAAAGTCAGTGGGCGAAATCCCACGTGTCACTTCCTCTGGGAGCTGCAGAGGGCAGAGCTAGTATGTCACTATGAGCTGAAGAAACAATCCATGGAGCCTGCAGGTAGACACATTCTCTCTCACACACATACACACACACACACACACACACACACACACACACACATACAGGTTCGACATGCATGAGTGGTTGTGTGTGTGTTCATTTTCTTATTACCTGTTTGTACGTGTTTACACCAAGCTTAGCTGTAGTGAAAGTGGACAGAATCGTATCTGTTGGTACACAGGGTCCCCTAACGCCTGTGACCTGTGTCTGCTTTCCCACGGGGTGTGTGTGTGTTTGTTTGTTTGGTGTGTGTGTGTGTGTGTGTGTGTGTGTGTGTGTGTGTGTGTGTGTGTGTGTGTGTGTGTGTGTGTGTGTGTGTGTGTGTGTGTGTGTGTGTGTGTGTGTGTGTGGTGTGTGTGTGTGTGTGTGTGTAGGCTGTGGTGGCCTATGGGACAACATTTCGTGTTGGGCCCCAGCAGCAGTAGGGGAGGTGGTGACTCTCTCCTGCCCCCCTGCTCTCACACACCTCTTCGGACGCCAAGGTAAACACAAATCCATTCCTCCATCCCGCTGTACCTCAATCATTCCATCAACCATACTGTACATCCCGTCAGGATAAAAATTCTAGTTGCAAATGAAATGTATTAGTGGCCTCTCGATGACCTCACTCTGAGGTTAGGGGTCACCATAAAGCAGGATTTAGCACCCTGAAAGACCTTCTCCTGAGGCTTAGGCCGGTGCCTGTAACCCAACTAAAGGTCTGTCCAGAAGATAGAATCATCTACAGTTCACTCTGACCCACTATTGTCATGGTCTGGGCCTGTGTAACGGCTGGCGGGAGAGAGAGTAGACCAAGGCGCAGCGGAGTTAGTGTTCATCATTGAATTTAATTACAGAAAGAACACTATACAAAACAAAACAAGAAAACCGACAGCCAAACAGTCCTGTCAGGTACAAACCACACAACAGAAACAATTACCCACAAAACCCAAAGGAAAAACATGCTCCTTATGTGTGACTCCCAATCAGCAACAACGAACTTCAGCTGTGCCTGATTGGGAGCCACACACGGCCCAAAACAAAGAAATACCAAAAACCTAGAAAACGAACATAGAACGCCCACCCAATGTAACACCCTGGCCTAACCAAAATAAAGAACAAAAACCCCTCTCTATGGCCAGGGCGTTACAGCCTGGCACTGAGGGAACCAACAGATAAGGAATGAGCATATAACGAGTGGTTTGTTCTTCACTCGGCAGTAGATTGCTGCGAGACTATCCGGAGGACCGTGTCTGTCTCCCGTTGCACCCGTCTGTATGTCTATCTGTCTATTAAACTTTTTAAAATATAGTATGTGTTGGCCTTATCTTTTTGTTTTCACACCTTGGGTATATTCACGATTCCTGACAATCCCTCCTTCTATTCCTGTATGTTCTCTTTTAGGAAACATCAGTAGGAACTGTACCGAGGCTGGCTGGTCCCTAGTCTACCCCAGCCTCAGCACTGTCTGCTGGTCCAGCGACAACAAACCCAACATGGTAGGGTTACCACAGCAACTCCAGAGTTCTTCATTCTACTGAACCAGAATGAAGAAACAGACTCCATTCACTACTTAATCACTATACAGCCAGACACTGCACTGAGCTGGGACAGGTTGTTCAAGCAGTTGTGACTCAAATGGAAACTTCTCTTTTGTCTGCTTGATGATAGTGGGTTATAAGGTCAGGGAGCCCAGGGAAATTAC
Organism: Salmo salar; assembly: GCF_965601325.2. Classification (NCBI taxonomy): domain Eukaryota; kingdom Metazoa; phylum Chordata; class Actinopteri; order Salmoniformes; family Salmonidae; genus Salmo; species Salmo salar. Next base: position 73,007,498 of record NC_138309.1, on the reverse strand, counting down.
ATTTTGATCCCTCCAAACATTTCACAATGTTTGTCATACCCTACCTCTGAGTGTATGTGTACTCCCTGTGGGTCTGAGGTGTCCTGTACGACGAGAGTAGAGAGTCATAGGGCTTACGTGGCCTGGCTAGGTTATTGCAGGGATATAGGAGACTGCATTCCAGTGCTCAAAGGTCATATTGAGCCTTAATCAGTAGTTGTTCCCAGCCTTGTTTCTTTAATGGCATGTTCTTAGCCTGGTTAACAAACAGGCTAAACTGCAATGTAACTACCAGGTTATAGAAAATATCTGGAACTGGTATCTGGTATCTCTCTCTCTCTCTCTCTCTCTCTCTCTCTCACACTCTCTCTCTCCGTCCTCATCCTCAGTGATTCCATATGGTTGATCTTTGGTGGTATGACAGCCTCTGTGGTTGAGTTAGTCCAGACCCTCCCAGGTGTTCCATTGAGATTCCACAGTCAGAGGAGAGGATTCTGTCTGGAAGAGGAAGGGATGAAGGGGTTCCATGCCTTACAACTCTGTTGAGAGGAGTCTGGACTTTCTCCCCAAATAGGGTTAAGGTCAGGGGTCAGAGGTGAAAGGTTAAAGTTAGGGCTTATTGTTTGGGATTAGAGACAAAGCACAATATTAAGGTTTGAACAGTTTTATGTTTGAATGTTGATATATGTGTCAATTGTTTGTGTGTGATATGTGTTTAAGTGTGTGCGTGTGTGTTTGTAAGTGTGTGAATGCATGTGTGTGTCTCAGATGGTGTCTCAAGCAACAAGCTCTCACAGTTTCACTGCAGAATCCGATGTTTTGTCCATAAACGTACATTTTGGAGGATAGGGGAGACCAGGGTTGGTTGTCTTACAAGTCTCTTTTCAACATTAATAGAAAGACCAAGGTTCTGGGTTGAAATAGGGCTCATTTGTATACTCACATCTTCAAATCAAATCAAAGTTTATTTGTCACGTGCGCCGAATACAACAGTGAAATGCTTACTTACTAACCAATAGTTCAAAAAAGGAATTAGGTGAACAATAGGTAAGTAAAGAAATAAAACAACAGTAAAAAGACAGTTGAAAATAACAGTAGCGAGGCTACATACAGACACCAGTTAGTCAGGCTGATTGAGGTAGTATGTACATGTAGATATGGTTAAAGTGACTATGCATATATGATGAACAGAGAGTAGCAGTAGCGTAAAAGAGGAGTTGGCATGCGGTGGGTGGTTGGGACACAATGCAGATAGCCCGGTTAGCCAATGTGCGGGAGCACTGGTTGGTCGGGCCAATTGAGGTAGTATGTACATGAATGTATAGTTAAAGTGACTATGCATACATGATAAACAGAGAGTAGCAGCAGCATAAAAGAGAGGTGGGGGGAGGGGGGGGCACACAATGCAAATAGTCCGGGTAGCCATTTGAGAGAGAGAGAACAATCTATGACTGGGGTGGCTGGGGTCTTTGACAATATTTAGGGCCTTCCTCTGGCACCGCCTGGTGTAGAGGTCCTGGATGGCAGGCAGCTTAGCCCCAGTGATGTACTGGGCCGTACGCACTACCCTCTGTAGTGCTTTGCGGTCGGAGGCCGAGCAATTGCCGTACCAGGCAGTGATGCAACCGGTCACGATGCTGTCAATGTTGCAGCTGTAGAACCTTTTGAGGATCTCAGGACTTATGCAAAATCTTTTTAGTTTCCTGAGGAGGAATAGGCTTTGTCGTGCCCTCTTCACGACTGTCTTGGTGAGTTTGGACCTTGATAGTTTGTTGTTGATGTGGACACCAAGGAACTTGAAGCTCTCAACCTTCTCTACAGCCCCGTCGATGAGAATGGGGGCGTGCTCGGTCCTCCTTTTCCTGTAGTCCACAATCATCTCCTTAGTCTTGGTTACGTTGAGGGATAGGTTGTTATTCTGGCACCACCCGGCCAGGTCTCTGACCTCCCCCCTATAGGCTGTCTCGTCGTTGTCGCTTGCGTCCCACCTACTCAACAGCCAGTGTAATCCCGTGGCGCGTTATTCAAATACCTCAAAAATGCAAAAACTTCAATTTTTCAAACATATGACTATTTTACACCATTTTAAAGACAAGACTCTCATTAATCTAACCACACTGTCCGATTTCAAAAAGGCATTACAATGAAAGCAAAACATTAGATTATGTCAGCAGAGTACCCAGCCAGAAATAATCAGACACCCATTTTTCAAGCTAGCTTATAATGTCACATAAACCCAAACCACAGCTAAATGCAGCACTAACCTTTGATGATCTTCATCAGATGACAACCCTAGGACATTATGTTATACAATACATGCATGTTTTGTTCAATCAAGTTCATATTTATATCAAAAACCAGCTTTTTACATTAGCATGTGACTAGCATGTGACTAGCATTCCCACCGAACACTGCCGGTGAATTTACTAAATTACTCACGATAAACGTTCACAAAAAACATAACAATTATTTAAAGAATTATAGATACAGAACTCCTCTATGCACTCGATATGTCCGATTTTAAAATAGCTTTTCGGTGAAAGCACATTTTGCAATATTCTCAGTAGATAGCCCGGCATCACAGGGCTAGCTATTTAGACACCCAGTAAGTTTAGCCTTCACCAAACTCCGATTTACTATTAGAAAAGTTTGATTACCTTTGGTGTTCTTCGTCAGAATGCACTCCCAGGACTGCTACTTCAATAACAAATGTTGGTTTGGTCCCAAACAATCCATTGTTATATCCAAACAGCGGCGTTTTGTTCGTGCGTTCAAGACACTATCCGAAAGGGTAAATAAGGGTGGCGAGCATGGCGCATTTCGTGACAAAAAATTTCTAAATATTCCATTACCGTACTTCGAAGCATGTCAACCGCTGTTTAAAATCAATTTTTATGCCATTTTTCTCGTAAAAAAGCGATACTATTCTGACCGGGAAAGCCTGTATACGTACAAAGAGAGAGAAAATAAATACATCTCGTGCACGAGCGTGAGTCTCAGAGTACTCTGACCAGCCACTATCCAAACGCGATAATGTGTTTCAGCCAGAGGCTCCCTCGATATCATTCAGCTTTTTCCCGGGTTCTGAGAGCCTATGGGAGCCGTAGGAAATGTCACGTTACGGCAAAGAATAAAAAGAGCCAAGATGAACAACAACTTGTCAGAGAGGGCGCTTCCTGTTTGGAATCTTCTCAGGTTTTTGCCTGCCATATGAGTTCTGTTATACTCACAGACACCATTCAAACAGTTTTAGAAACTTTAGGGTGTTTTCTATCCAAAGCCAATAATTATATGCATATTCTCGTTACTGGGCAGGAGTAGTAACCAGATTAAATTGGGTACGTTTTTTATCCGGCCGTGTCAATACTGCCCCCTAGCCCTAATAGGTTAAAGGTCTTACTCACGTCGGCTACGGAGAGCGTCATCGCACAGTCGTCCGGAACAGCTGATGCTCTCATGCATGCCTCAGTGTTGCTTGCCTCGAAGCGAGCATAGAAGTGATTTAGCTCGTCTGGTAGGCTCGTGTCACTGGGCAGCTCTTGGCTGTGCTTCCCTTTGTAGTCTGTAATAGTTTGCAAGCCCTGCCACATAAGCCGAGAGTCGGAGCCGGTGTAGTATGATTCAATCTTAGCCCTGTATTGACGCTTTGCCTGTTTGATGGTTTGTCGCAAGGCATAGCAGGATTTCTTGTCCCACACCTTGAAAGTGGCAGCTCTACCCTTTAGCTCAGTGCAAATGTTACCTGTAATCCATGGCTTCTGGTTGGGGTATGTACGTACAGTCACTGTGGGGACGACGTCCTCGATGCACTTATTGATAAAGCCAGTGACTGATGTGGTGTACTCCTCAATGTCATCGGAAGAATCCCGGAACATGTTCCAGTCTGTGATAGCAAAACAGTCCTGTAGTTTAGCATCCGCTTCATCTGATCATTTTTTTATAGACCGAGTCACTGGTGCTTCCTGCTTTAATTTTTGCTTGTAACTCCAACATGGAGTTATAAGCTATCAAACACACTTTGTACACTTGTGACAACCACCCCCATCACAGGGTTGGTTGTCACACACTATGGGGTTGGTCGTCAGAATGTTTACTAGTAGCTTATTCATTTTGTAAAAGGAAATTAAGCACTATAGTATACAGAGTCTTAGAAATAGCATTTCTTTGATCAAACAATATTCCCCAAAAAATGCATCATTTTATGCCTTGAGAAAAACCTTTGACATTTTGAGTAAATGTGGGTGTGTACATGTGTGAGTGTGTGGCAGACAAAAATATGTGTGTGAGAGAGAGGCAACAAACTCAGATAGCACAGATACCTCTGGCCAACGGATGTACCCATGATGCATTGGGCAGTTTAGACATGGTTTGCTCATGCCAAGATGTCTCACAGATGTGTATAGAATGCCTACATTCTAAATTCTACAGTTCTACATCGTTTAGACGTCAGCCAGGCGTCAACATTCTATTCTGATGTCTGCAATGTTTTACCAATATGCAAACGTTCTCCACACTACATATTCCCAACACATTTTGATATGTCGGCCAAAGCTGTTTGTGTTTACTTGTAATGGAGGTCTCTATAGCAACAGCATAAAATAGCTTGGGATTTATTATACTGTATACTGGCAGTGGCAATGTCCACGAACAATATAGTAATAATGTGTTTGATAGTGACAACTAACCCCACATTCTATATGACAACCATCCCCACCACTTCCTCCAATGCTAATTAAGATTTGTATTTGTGACTGAATTTATTAAGGATCCCCATTAGTTCCTGCCAAGGCAGCAGCTACTCTTCCTGGGGTCCAGCAACATTAAGGCCGTTTAAAATATTACATGACATTACATTTCATATCACTTTACCCAATACTTTTACTGAGTTACCTCAGGGCACTATTCCACTATCACATATTTACAATACAACATCAACTAACCTGTACCCCTGCACACTGACTCGTTACCGGTGCCCCCTGTATATAGCCTCGTTATTATTATTCTTATTGTATTACTTTTTACTTTAGTCTACATGGTAAATGTTTTCTTAACTCTACCGGAACTGCACAATTGGTTAAGGGCTTGTAAGTAAGCATTTCACGGTAAAGTCTACACTTGTTGTATTCAGCGCATGTGACAAATAAAGTTTGATTTGAACGTGTTTGTCTTATCATTTGTAAGTGTGTGTGTCTCTTCACAGTCCCCGCTGTTCCATAAGGTGTATTTTTACTGATTGTACTGCATGCATAAGTTACCTGATGTGGAAAGAGCAAACCCCAAGCCTACATTTATTTAACTAGGCAAGTCAGTTAAGAACAAATTCTTATTTACAATGATGGCCTAGGAACAGTGGGTTAACTGCCTTGTCCAGGGGCAGAACAACAGATTTTTACCTTGTCAGGATTCGATCTAGCAACCTTTCGGTTACTGGCCCAATGCTCTAACCACTAGGCTACCTGCTACCCCTTGATGGTTGCCCAAAGTGGTTGGGTTTGAAGTAATATCCCAACGTCCTGCTTACCTGGACGGACGTCGAATTTTGCAGTGGGTCTTCAGCAACCTGGCTAGGGGAATGTTGTTTATCAGGATGAGAAGATGATGTGGAGGAGAATGTTGTTTCTCAGGATGAGAAGGTGATGTGGAGGAGAATGTTGTTTATCAGGATGAGAAGGTGATGTGGAGGAGAATGTTGTTTCTCAGGATGAGAAGGTGATGTGGAGGAGAATGTTGTTTCTCAGGATGAGAAGGTGATGTGGAGGAGAATGTTGTTTCTCAGGATGAGAAGGTAATGTGGGGGAGAATGTTGTTTATCAGGATGAGAAGGTGATGGGGAGGAGAATGTTGTTTATCAGGATGAGAGGGTGATGGGGAGGAGAATGTTGTTTATCTGGATGAGAGGGTGATGGGGAGGAGAATGTTGTTTATCAGGATGAGAGGGTGATGGGGAGGAGAATGTTGTTTATCTGCATGAGAGGGTGATGGGGAGGAGAATGTTGTTTATCAGGATGAGAGGGTGATGGGGAGGAGAATGTTGTTTATCAGGATGAGAGGGTTATGGGGAGGAGAATGTTGTTTATCAGGATGAGAGGGTGATGGGGAGGAGAATGTTGTTTATCAGGATGAGAGGGTGATGGGGAGGAGAATGTTGTTTATCAGGATGAGAGGGTGATGGGGAGGAGAATGTTGTTTATCAGGATGAGAGGGTGATGGGGAGGAGAATGTTGTTTATCAGAATGAGAGGGTGATGGGGAGGAGAATGTTGTTTATCTGGATGAGAGGGTGATGGGGAGGAGAATGTTGTTTATCAGGATGAGAGGGTGATGGGGAGGAGAATGTTGTTTATCAGGATGAGAGGGTGATGGGGAGGAGAATGATGTTTATCTGGATGAGAGGGTGATGGAGAGGAGAATTTTGTTTATCCGGATGAGAGGGTGATGGGGAGGAGAATGTTGTTTATCTGGATGAGAGGGTGATGGGGAGGAGAATGTTGTTTATCAGGATGAGAGGGTGATGGGGAGGAGAATGTTGTTTATCTGCATGAGAGGGTGATGGGGAGGAGAATGTTGTTTATCTGGATGAGAGGGTGATGGGGAGGAGAATGTTGTTTATCAGGATGAGAGGGTGATGGGGAGGAGAATGTTGTTTATCAGGATGAGAGGGTTATGGAGAGGAGAATGTTGTTTATCTGGATGAGAGGGTGATGGGGAGAAGAATGTTGTTTATCAGGATGAGAGGGTGATGGAGAGGAGAATTTTGTTTATCCGGATGAGAGGGTGATGGAGAGGAGAATGTTGTTTATCAGGATGAGAGGGTGATGGGGAGGAGAATGTTGTTTATCTGGATGAGAGGGTGATGGGGAGAAGAATGTTGTTTATCAGGATGAGAGGGTGATGGAGAGGAGAATTTTGTTTATCCGGATGAGAGGGTGATGGGGAGGAGAATGTTGTTTATCAGGATGAGAGGGTGATGGGGAGGAGAATGTTGTTTATCTGGATGAGAGGGTGATGGGGAGGAGAATGTTGTTTATCAGGATGAGAGGGTGATGGAGAGGAGAATGTTGTTTATCCGGATGAGAAGGTGATGGGGAGGAGAATGTTGTTTATCAGGATGAGAAGGTGATGTGGAGGAGAATGTTGTTTATCAGGATGAGAAGGTGATGTGGAGGAGAATGTTGTTTATCAGGATGAGAGGGTGATGTGGAGGAGAATGTTGTTTATCAGGATGAGAGGGTTATGGGGAGGAGAATGTTGTTTATCAGGATGAGAAGGTGATGTGGAGGAGAATGTTGTTTATCAGGATGAGAAGGTGATGTGGAGGAGAATGTTGTTTATCAGGATGAGAAGGTGATGTGGAGGAGAATGTTGTTTATCAGGATGAGAAGGTGATGTGGAGGAGAATGTTGTTTATCAGGATGAGAAGGTGATGTGGAGGAGAATGTTGTTTATCAGGATGAGAAGGTGAAGTGGAGGAGAATGTTGTTTATCAGGATGAGAGGGTTATGGGGAGGAGAATGTTGTTTATCAGGATGAGAAGGTGATGTGGAGGAGAATGTTGTTTATCAGGATGAGAAGGTGATGTGGAGGAGAATGTTGTTTATCAGGATGAGAAGGTGATGTGGAGGAGAATGTTGTTTATCAGGATGAGAAGGTGATGTGGAGGAGAATGTTGTTTATCAGGATGAGAAGGTGATGTGGAGGAGAATGTTGTTTATCAGGATGAGAAGGTGATGTGGAGGAGAATGTTGTTTATCAGGATGAGAAGGTGATGTGGAGGAGAATGTTGTTTCTCAGGATGAGAAGGTGATGTGGAGGAGAATGTTGTTTATCAGGATGAGAAGGTGATGTTGTAACGGCTGTCTTTAGAGAGAGTGGACCAAAATGCAGCGGAGTTAGTGTTCATCGTATATTTAATGATCAAACGGACACTATACAATACAAAACAATAAACAGACAACCAAAACAGTCCTGTCACGTTTAACACAGTAACAAGAACAATTACCCACACCACACAACGGAAACGTAGGCAACTTATGTGTGACTCCCAATCAACCACAACCCTCTACAGCTGTGCTTGATTGGAAGTCACACGGCCAAAATTAAATGAAACAATAAAACACTTACTCCCTTCTGCCACGTCCTGACCCAACTACACCCTCTACTGGTCAGGACGTGACAGTACCCCCCCCTCAAGGTGCAGACCCCGGGATGCACCTAAAAAAAGGAAAACACAAAAAAAATCCCCAACAAAAAGGAACACCTAAACAATAAGGGAGGGAAGGGAGGGTGGCTGCCGTCACCGACGGCACTGTGCTACACCCTCCCTCCCCAACCCACCTATCCTGGAGGTGGCTCCGGTGCAGGACGTGGACCCTGCTCCACCCTCGGCGTCGCCCACTTTGGTGGAGCCGATAGCTGCACCAGGCAGACGGACCCCCCGAGCCGGGCCGGAGGACAGGAGGGCCCCTCGGGCCGGGCCGGGGAACAGGAGGGCCCCTCGGGCTGGGCCGGAGAGCAGGAGGGCCCCTCGGGCTGGGCCGGAGAGCATGCGGGCCCCTCGGGCTGGGCCGGAAGGCATGCGGGCCACTCGGGCTGGGCCGGAAGGCATGCGGGCCACTCGGGCTGGGCCGGAAGGCATGCGGGCCCCTCGGGCTGGGCCGGAAGGCATGCGGGCCCCTCGGGCTGGGCCGGAAGGCATGCGGGCCCCTCGGGCTGGGCCGGAAGGCATGCGGGCCCCTCGGGCTGGGCCGGAAGGCATGCGGGCCACTCGGGCTGGGCCGGAAGGCATGCGGGCCACTCGGGCTGGGCCGGAAGGCATGCGGGCCACTCGGGCTGGGCCGGAAGGCATGCGGGCCACTCGGGCTGGGCCGGAAGGCATGCGGGCCACTCGGGCTGGGCCGGAAGGCATGCGGGCCACTCGGGGTGGGCCGGAAGGCATGCGGGCCACTCGGGCTGGGCCGGAGGGCAGGAGGACCACTCGGGCTGGACCGGAGGGCAGGAGGACCACTCGGGCTGGACCGGAGGGCAGGAGGACCACTCGGGCTGATCCTGACAGGCCGGGCACCCTGGCAGATCAGGGCAGGCGGGCACCTCTGGCAGAACAGGGCAGTCCGGCCACTCTGGCAGAACAGGGCAGTCCGGCCACTCTGGCAGAACTGGGCAGTCCGGCCACTCCGGCAGAACAGGGCAGTCCGGCCACTCCGGCAGAACAGGGCAGTCCGGCCACTCTGGCAGTTCAGGGCAGTCCGGCCACTCTGGCAGTTCAGGGCAGTCCGGCCACTCCGGCAGTTCATGGCAGTCTGGCCTCTCTGGCGACTGTTGACTGGCGGGCAGCTCTGACGACTGTTGACTGGCGGGCAGCTCTGACGACTGTTGACTGGCGGGCAGCTCTGACGACTGTTGACTGGCGGGCAGCTCCGACGACTGTTGACTGGCGGGCAGCTCCGACGACTGTTGACTGGCGGGCAGCTCCGACTCAGGATTCACCAGGCTGGGGAGACATAACGGAGGCCTGGCTTGAGGAGGTGGCACAGGAGAGACCAGGGTGGAGAGACCCACTGGAGGACCGGTCCGTGGAGGAGACACGGGCTTGACCAGGATAGGGAGATCCACTGGAGGACTGGTCCGTGGAGGAGACACGGGCTTGACCAGGATAGAGAGACCCACTGGAGTACTGGTCCGTGGAGGAGGCACGGGCTTGACCAGGATAGGGAGACCCACTGGAGGACTGGTCCGTGGAGGAGGCACGGGCTTGACCAGGATAGGAAGACATGCAGGAGGCTTGGTTCTGGGCGTAGGTACAGGATGTGCAGGGCTGGGAAGACATGGAGGAGGCCTGTTTCTGGGCGCAGGCACAGTCTTTACCAGACAACCAGCACGCACCTCAGGACGAGTATGGAGAGCTGCCTCAGGTGACATCATACCCACGACACGCTCATTAGGGCGAATGCCGTACTTTATGCACCACACTAGCAGCTCTCTCATCTCTCTCTCTCCTAATTTTCCCATTAACCCCGTCACAGTCTCTGTCTCATAGCCCTCGCTCACCTCCAATGTCATCCCGACTGGCTCTGGTTCCGACCTCAGCTCCACCGACTGTCCCGTGTGCCCCCCCCCAAAAAAATATTGGGGCTGCCTCTCGCGCTCGTTGCGCTCTCTCTCCTCGTAGTATCGCCTCTCCGCTCTCGCCGCTTCAATCTCCCACTGCGGGAGGCGATAATCCCCAGCCTGAGTCCATGGTCCCTCTCCGTCCAGGATCTGTTCCCATGTCCATTTGTCCATAACGCAGTAGTCCTGCTGCTCCTTCCTCTTCCGCCGCTTGGTCCTGGTTTGGTGGGTAATTCTGTAACGGCTGTCTTTAGAGAGAGTGGACCAAAATGCAGCGGAGTTAGTGTTCATCGTATATTTAATGATCAAACGGACACTATACAATACAAAACAATAAACAGACAACCAAAACAGTCCTGTCACGTTTAACACAGTAACAAGAACAATTACCCACACCACACAACGGAAACGTAGGCAACTTATGTGTGACTCCCAATCAACCACAACCCTCTACAGCTGTGCTTGATTGGAAGTCACACGGCCAAAATTAAATGAAACAATAAAACACTTACTCCCTTCTGCCACGTCCTGACCCAACTACACCCTCTACTGGTCAGGACGTGACAGATGTGGAGGAGAATGTTGTTAATCAGGATGAGAAGGTGATGTGGAGGAGAATGTTGTTCATCAGGATGAGAAGGTGATGTGGAGGAGAATGGTGAAGAGCAGACAGACTAAGATATACACACACACTAGTTGTAGGTATTTCCCAACCTCTCGTGGTATGACATCTATGAGAGGAAAGGGGTAATTAATGCAGGTTTGAAGCTAAACAGCGCTGGTGAAACCATGGACATTATCTTTTGCATTCCAAACTGGTTGTGAAAGAAGCACTTGTAGAGACAGACTGTTTTGACATCAGCAAGGCTTTTTATTGTGCAGATAGAATGTATGCCTATGTGGGACAGTGTTTGTGTCTGTGTGTCCTTGATGTAGCTGGTGTGTTGTGATATGTGTGTGTACATGACTGTGTGTGTGTGTCCTCCAGCTGCTGTTCTACTCGGTGGTGAAGACTCTGTACACTCTGGGCCACAGTCTCTCCCTCATCGCTCTCATCACCTCTACACTCATTCTCTGTCTGTTCAGGTAACACACACACACACACATAGAGACACTTACATGCTTTGTGAAAGGAGTAGTGTTTTGGCAAGTTGTGTTCTTTGCTGTTTTTAATACAGGGGGTTATCAAGGATCCTTCTGGATGTTTATATTTCCCATAATTCACTTATAGACACTGTTAATAAACATTCTTATCATGACCCCATGTCTCACGTGTGAGTGTGTGTATGTGTGTGTGTGTGTGTGTGTGTGTGTGTATGTGTATGTGAGAGTGTGTGTTGTGCGTGCGTGTGAGTGTGTGTGTGTGTGTGTTTGTTTGTAGGAGGCTCCACTGTACTAGGAACTACATCCATGTGAACCTGTTTGTGTCGTTCATCTTGCGAGCTGTGGCCGTGCTGGTTAAAGACTCTGTCATCTTCTCCTATAATGAAAACACTGACTGTAGCACGCAGCCCTCACTGGTGAGATTCACACTGTATATTGCAAAATGTATGCCAATGTCTGTCTCCAAGGACTGTCTCCAAGGACTGTCTCCAAGGACTGTCTCCAATGTCTGTCTCCAATGACTGTCTCCAAGGACTGTCTCCAAGGACTGTCTCCAAGGACTGTCTCCAATGTCTGTCTCCAATGACTGTCTCCAATGTCTGTCTCCAAGGACTGTCTCCAAGGACTGTCTCCAATGACTGTCTCCAATGTCTGTCTCCAATGTCCGTCTCCAATGACTGTCTCCAATGTCCCCTCTCCAATGACTGTCTCCAATGACTGTCTCCAATGTCTGTCTCCAATGACTGTGTCCAATGACTGTCTCCAATGTCCGTCTCCAATGTCCGTCTCCAATGACTGTCTCCAATGACTGTCTCCAATGTCTGTCTCCAATGACTGTCTCCAATGTCTGTCTCCAATGACTGTCTCCAATGTCTGTCTCCAATGACTGTCTCCAATGACTGTCTCCAATGTCTGTCTCCAATGACTGTGTCCAATGACTGTCTCCAATGTCCGTCTCCTATGACCGTCTCCAATGTCCGTCTCCAATGACTGTCTCCAATGACTGTCTCCAATGTCTGTCTCCAATGACTGTCTCCAATGTCTGTCTCCAATGACTGTCTCCAATGACTGTCTCCAATGTCTGTCTCCAAGGACTGTCTCCAATGTCTGTCTCCAAGGACTGTCTCCAATGTTCGTCTCCAATGTCCGTCTCCCAAGTCCGTCTCCAATGACTGTCTCCAATGTCTGTCTCCAATGCCTGTCTCCAATGACTGTCTCCAATGTCTGCCTCTAAGGAATGTCTCCAATGTCCGTCTCCAATGTCTGTCTCCAATGTCTGTCTCCAATGACTGTGTCCAATGTCTGTCTCCAA